>NC_142384.1:11078059-11448892 GCF_059441005.1 Hippichthys cyanospilos
TTTCCAGTTTGCGATGACAGCATAATAACTGCTAGCTGAACATCAGTCCCCGCCCTGTGGGTTTTTTTGTTTTTTTTTGGGTGAATGACTCGTCCTAAATCAGCGTGGCACCGCTTTGCTCAAAATCAGCCAACTGCCAACCAGGAACATCCAATTCAGTCATGTGGCAACAACAAGTAATTCTGAATCATTAATTTCTGACAGAGGCAGTACTATGTTTTGTTTGCATTTAATTTTGTTGTTGTTGTTGTGAAAATTCCGTTATTATTACAATTTGGTATTCTTTCAATTTGATATTTTATGCTAAAGACAATCTCCATTTTTAGTCACTTTATCAATCTTTTGTATTGTGCTCAACCTTGTGTTGCTTTCCCCCTGCAGGGTAGGCATGGATTTTCTGTAGAATATTAACTTTGTAAACAACATAGAATCAATTAAGTTTATTAAAATTTGCACAATCTAATATAAATTTGAATTAAATGTATTTTTCTGTCTTTTGACATCACTGGTACTTTTTTTGCAAGCCATTACAGCTAAAGAAAAAACCTCATAAAACTCACTTGTGGGGCTTCTTGTGTGCTCACAGTCCATGATGCTGGAAGGGGACGGGGGCAGCATATCACCGGGCAGTAAACCTCACATCTGCGAGCACTGTAGTGCCGCCTTCAGGAGTTCCTATCACCTCCGCAGACACGTCCTCATTCACACAGGTAATGCCTACATGACTATACACAACAAACAGCAAGCGGTCAAAAATGATGGACTTGGCAAGTTGGTCAAAAAATGTCCGCAAACTCAGATAAATATACTTTTTAGGTGAGCGTCCGTTCAGATGCAGCCAGTGTAACATGAGTTTCATCCAGAAGTACCTCCTCCAGCGCCATGAGAAAATTCACAGTGGTGAGTCATTATCCAAACTGACAGGAACATGTCCATGTACTCCTCGTCTAAGCGCTACTGTTCATCTTTGACGGATGTCAGGAGAAAAGCCATTCAGCTGTGATCAGTGCAACATGCGCTTCATCCAGAAGTACCACATGGAGAGACATAAGCGCACGCACAGTGGAGAGAAGCCCTATAGATGTGAGAACTGCCAACAGGTATGTCATTTTTTTGTCACCTTGATTTGAAAACCAGACCTTTTCCTTGGAACCCTTATTTGAATTCCCACCCTGTTCGAAACTCCAGCCTGATCTTTAAACCCCAACTTTGCCTGGCAATGGGGAAAATTGTAATCTTCTCATGGGCCACTAGAAATGTGCTATATAAATCTTAAGCTTTTTGTAGTTATAAGGAGGTCTCCTTCAGTTTTTTTCCAGAACGGATCGACTTTTGAAGCACAAACGGACATGTGGAGATGCCCTGAAGAAAGTTCTGGATCCCAGCATGTTGGACTTGGCTTGTGTGGACATGGGCAGCTACGGAATCACTCAGGGAAACACAACAGCTGCGGCGGGAGGTGGGAGAAAAAAAGGCAGGTCAAAAAATACTGGTGAGGGAAGCACCCGAAAGAGGAAGAAGGCGGACGGAGGGATGAGAGGGCCTCAGGTTCCCACCGCTGTCAGCGGAGCCTACAGCGTCCACGAATACTCGCTTGAGAATCAAGCCGTGTCCTCGTCCTCAGAGCCTGGTACCAGCATGCAACACCAGAGCCGCGCCCCTAAGATGGCTTTCAAGAAGGCACATCGGAAAGGTCTAGAAAAAAGCATTAAAGTGGATTCGGCGGAGCACGATGACGATCACGGGCTCATCCAGACAAACGGCAGCAAAATGGGCAACTACGACGACGCCATGCATTTCCTCAAAAAGCGGCGCTACCTCCAAAATGTCATGTCGACAACGGGAAGTGGCAGCGGCGACTACGACCTGCTCTCCGCGCACCCGACCGTCATTCAAATGACGGACGCAGACTCAGGCCTGGACAAGTCAGGCATTCCCGACGAGGTGCTTCAGAGCCTGCTAGAGCACTACGCGCACAAGCCCGACAACTCGCAACACGCCGACATCCATTTCGATTTGGGCGACCAGCACGTGGAGGCGCTCCAGCCAGACTCGGCCCAAGACCTGGACGCCGGCTCCGCTTCTCCCGGCGACAAGGGTTTAATGATGAACGAATACTCGCGCTTCCTTCTGCAGGCTCTGGAGCGCACCAGCCACAGCACTGGCTTCCCACTGGCGGCGCAGACGTCCGGACCCTTCCTCTACTCTGATTGCGGCTTCGGGCCATCGGGAGCTGCTGACGCCTCGCTTCAACCTGCCTTCCACCTCCTGGACGTCGCTCACCACCATCAGCTCACCCCATCACAGGAGCTCAATGCCTCGTCAACATCGCCGTCGTCCTACCAGATCAGCCCGGCCGACCTTAGCAGCCACAAGGAGGCGCTGCCCGCCAAGAACGGTACTGCCGCCTTATTCCCCCTGGCCTCCTCCAAAGCCACCCCCTACCAGATAGAAAACTTTGCGCAGGCTTTCGGATCGCAATTCAAGTCCGAAGAACGGATAAGGACGCCCGTGTCCGACTTCTCAGGGTACAGCGGCTTGCTGGCCGATGTCGGCGAGTCGGCAAGCCCTGTCTCCAAAACGCCGACCAGCCAAAGCTTCAGATGAGACCACGCCTCAAACTTCGAACCTATTTGAATTGTTTTCTAATTATTCTTATGCCACTCCTCCTACCCGCCGGACAATTTCTTGTAAATGTTTTTTTATTTATGAACTGCAGTTGTGACAGTGCTTTTAAATAAGTAGTATTATTTTTATGATCATACCAAGATGAATATTTTCCACCAGCCGGCTGACTTTGTGTGAAATACGGTAGCAGGGAATTATAGCCCAGGATTGGAAATGCAAAAAACAAACAAAGAAGTAAATAAATAATAATAAAGACAAAGTATTACTCAGGAAACAGGAAGTTGCTGACATGATGAATGAGTGTGAACACTGAAAACACTTTCTCCTTGGCAATACAGAGATTATGCTGTCATTTCTTGACCATGTTAAGAAGAGCGATCTATAAATAAATATATATATTTATAAGAATATATATATTATAATACAGATTTAATCACAGTGGCCGTCAAGGAAGACTGAGGGTTATCCTTTGGGTGAATAGTTTTTTTTTTGTTGAAAAACAAAAAGTAACTTTAGGTTGACCGGTAGAGGGTGCTACTGGACAACAATTTGAAAGCCCTCCACTTCCTCCTCATTTAACCTCTCTACCAAACAGTATGAGGGCCACACTGTCCATAACAAAATTGTAGATACAAAAAAAAAGGTTATGCTTTTTTTTGGTTTGTTTTTTACCCTTTTTTAAGTCTGAGACTGAAGATGTGAACTGATCATCTGCTCAGTTAAAATTCCCAAAAGATCTCAAAACATGACAATTGCCATTTTAAGACTTGAAGTCAAATTTCTCCATCCTCCAAATTCTTCATTGTTTTCTAATATGTATTCATTATGCTGGTAAAATGTTAAACTTTCTTGAAAAATGGTAAATATTTAATGTGGGTCAGCACGGCGGAAGACTGGTTAACAATCTGCCTCACAGTTCAGGGATCCTGGGTTCAATACCATCTTGCCCCAGCCATACCTCTGTTGAGTTTGCATGTGCTCCCCGTGCTTGCATTGGGTCTTCTCCCACATTCCAAAAACACGCATGGTAGGTGTATTGAACACTGCCAAATTGCCTCTAGGTGCGATTGTGAGTGTGAATGGTTATTGTCTCTGTGTGCCCAGGGAATGGCTGGCAGCCAGTCCAGGGTGTCCCCCGCCTATCTATTAATTACAACTTCCCTTGTAATATGTCCTAAATCTTTTACAAGTATTGGTTTACTCTCACTAAGATTTATGGTGAAGAAGGCGTTTTTATAATAAATTGTTTTTAATACTGTAGTGACTGTCCACATTAAACTTTTTTTTAATTAAAACTTGTCTTTTTACAGGTAAGACATTTTCTTTGAAGCACATGGTGGAGGTGTGGCCCTCATACTCAGGTTGTCTTATGAAATCCATTGAGCACTTTGAGCCGTTTCGCATTAAGTCGAACTTTTTTGTATTTCTTTTTTTAAACGTTGTGCCAGATTACACTTTGGTTTGTTATAAGGGAGGGTCGAACATGAGATTTTCTTTTTTTTTTTTTTTTCCAGTTTCGGGAGGCGCGGCCCCCTGGGGTAGGACTTTTATTTGGGATAATGTAAATGTCACTGCAACCCTTTAATTAGCCCATTTGCTCCGCTGTGATAGTGATCAAATCAATAAATGAGGCGGCCCCACGCTAAAAGAAAACAAAAAAAAAAGATGAGAATTTTTTATGCATTTTAGATTTGTCCCAGTAGATAAATTGGATTTAGTAAATATTAGATGTCATTTCTAAATGTATTTATACTTTTTTTTATTATTATAATTGTAAAACGTCTTCCATTGATTGACATCTGCTGAGAATTTGCCTCATATACCTCATATGTATATCAAATCTCGAGATGTGGGAATAGCACATCTCGTTGTTTACAAGACTTCGTTTAAACACTACTTTTTATAAAGATTTTTTTTAAGTTTATTTTACTACCGCCAAATATCGTAGCTGATGTCATCATGTTGTGTTTTTTATTTAAGGTTCTTTGCCTGTCCAATGAATTTAAACGTTATTAGGGAGAAAATAAAAACAGTCATGAAAAAAAAATAATGCTTTCTGTTTTATTGTGTGGTGCAGTTTTTGTTCTAGTAAAAGAGGCTCCACATCTTGTAATAGTAATGCCTCAGAGCTAAAATTATTTACCAGTAACCAACAATACTATTGACACATGATTAGTAACCATTTCTGATCATGACAGTATGTAATGACCTGGATGGATGGCTGTCACAGGATTTGATAAATCGGAGGGAGTGTTTGTTCCTTTTCTGAAGAAATCTTGTCACAGTGGAGGCAAACGTCATTT
The DNA here is from genome assembly GCF_059441005.1 of Hippichthys cyanospilos. Classification (NCBI taxonomy): domain Eukaryota; kingdom Metazoa; phylum Chordata; class Actinopteri; order Syngnathiformes; family Syngnathidae; genus Hippichthys; species Hippichthys cyanospilos. The sequence continues at coordinate 11,082,991 of NC_142384.1, forward strand.
CAGATTCAGCACAATAGGAGAAAGGTCGAGTGTAATTTTTTAAATTTATGTAATACACATACCTTTACTGAACAGTTTTTTTGAATCTGTAACTTTTTAATTGTCAGAGAAATGTATTAAAGTCTGAAAAATATATTTTAAACATTTGTTGAAGGAATCACAAATGATCATTATTGCATTAGTATAATTTGTTAATACTTTTTTGGGGGATGACAAATTGTAAGCAAAAACGTGTCAATATTTGTATCCTTCATTTTGCCCCTCATATCTCCATATGTTTATTAAAATTATTCTAGTTTAATTTTCCTCTAATATATCACACGACAGCAGTGCAACGTGTATATAGGGCATTCATTTATTTCCTTTTCTTGTTTCCTACACACATTGGTATCAGGGAATTAACTGTGACATAATATCCCGGCATGTGTGTCAGTCACATTATGTGACTTGTTTGCCATAATAATCATTGGATGATTTTTTTTATTTTCTGAAGCACCAAACTTCTAACTTCATTGAGTGAGTCACTGTTGATAAGTGTCTTTTTGTTCTGACTGCAAAGTGAGCAAACAACTCATAAAAGCGAGGTGTGACGCTCAAAGATGAATAATAAAAATTTTTATTTTTTTATTTTATACCATTGTTTTTTGAACATAACTCAACTTTTGTTTCAATTGTCAAAAGTGGCTATTATACAAAAAATACTTGACACAGTTTGAGGTAAATAGTAAGTTCAAAATGATGCTTACCATCTTGTAACGCCAGAAAACGGATTAACTTTGATCACAACGGATGTAGACTTCTATAATTAAGAACACTTTAACTACTCAAACATCAGAACAATCTGCCTCATATGCAAATTGTCGTCTTCTCCATATATGCTCACTAAACTTCAATGAGGAAACCACTTTAGCGGTTATAAAATATTAAAAATTGGGAACAGCGCGTTGATGATTTACTTTCTCCACTATAAGGCGCACCTTCAATGAATGGAAACTGTTTTCATATATATGGCACCCCACATTTTAAGGCACATAGAAGAGAAGCTAAAGTAGTGGCTGGGGTTGCGTTATGCATCCACTAGATGGAGCTGTTCTAAAGAGAATGTCGACAAAATAATCAGATAAGTCAGTCAAACTATTAACAGAATATACACCAGCGTTCCCACAACTGTTCATTCCCAAAATGAATAAATAGCTGTTCTAAATATCGAAATATTATATTTGTGGTTAACTTCCTGTTTTGAGGGAAAAAAAATACAATACCGCTTCACTCTGAAATACTATTTTAACTCCCGTTGCCCAAAATTGTTTTCATGTCATTCTTTTTAACCTTAACCTTTAAAAGTTAAGGCAGACAGTTTGACTTAGATAACTGTTAGCGAACTGTTGCCAAAGGTTATTCTCTTCAAATTTTTCCTCAGCACTAATAATAATATTATATCAACAGTGATAATAATATATCTTGCACATACTGTTAAGAATTCTAGTTGTCGATATAAATGAGGACCTATTAGGAGGTAAATGGTTTAAGATGGTGGTCCACCTCAGCTTGACAGCAAGAGCCGACAGTCCCAATCGTCGGTGGTTGCTAAGGCCACGGCGACAACAACAACAATAGAAATTGAAAAATGGCGGATGCTCACCGCATGTGTGCCGGAGATAAGCGTGAGGCGAGCACGATGTCGTGAGGCCTTTATTCCACAGTGGCGGGAATAGGTTCTATATGGAACCCTGATGCTGGAACTCCTATGTTAAAACATACATATTCATTACCATACTTCTTGAATGTTGGCTCACTTTTACAAACTTTCTAATGATGGTAATAAATATACAAACACATAAAACAAAACATTAAAAGCATTGTTTTGATCAATGTGTTACAATGTAAATAAGCAGATGTTTTATGTTTAATTTCTAAGTTATCCTTCATATTGATAAAATATTATTTTTGAAAAATACAATATAAATGAATCAGTATGACAAAAAACAGAAAATCACTGTAGTGCACATCATAGCTTTTGAAAAATACAATTTTAATCACCAGCATTATTATTAAAATATTTTTCAATTCTTATTTCACATTACTGGTATTTTGACCCTAATGATTTGCTGTTAACACAGAACTTATTCCTCCGGTATTTAACTTTTTTGCTCACATTATCTGGCGGTGTGATTCAGCCACAAAGCCACGATGATGATAATGGTTATGGTTCTTCTAAAAAAGAGAATGTGGAAGTCATAATTCTTCACAGGTGTGTAAACAGGCAATGTAAATATCACCTGATATTTTGTAATTTCGGGAAGTGATCGTGAGAACACAAAAGCTGTATTCAGAGAAGTCATGACAAATGGCAAAAACTGTACTAGGAACTTTGAGAGCCTTTGTGATGTTTTCTGATGTATTTTTAACTTCTTTTTTTTTTAAGAAAAAAATAGCGCTGATGTTGGGAGGCAAATTGGTATAGAGTAAAAATGCCATAAATGTATTTTCACATGCCATTCTTGAAGATTAAATTTACTTACTTACAAAACTTTCTCCGTTGAGTGTCCCTTGGTCAAAAAAAGTTGCAAAACACTAATTTAATTTCTTATCTTCCCACACGTTTCCTTGATCATACAACCTTAGTAAAACAAATGTTTTTTGCGATTATTAATTGTCCAAATAATTGATTTGCTAATTATTTCCTCAATCAATAAATGAATGAAATGCTTTCATTTACATTTTATTATTCAAAAAAACGAAACATAATTTCATATTCACAGTGCAATGCATGCAAAAAAAGAATAAATTAAGATTCAGTTTTAAAAAATCAACATATACACACCTGTTTAATTCAATTTAAACAGTAGTAGCTTACGTGAAGGGCTGTTAAAAAAAAAACTTTACTGGTAAGAGGCCAAAATACAGAGGAAAAGTATAATTTTAAATTAAAATAGGTCTCACAAAATGTAATCATCAAACATGATTAAATTGATAATTGATTATCAATGAGTAGTTGCAGCTCTAAAATGCTTTTTGAAAATTAATTGGATGGTAGCTAAAAAAACGAGGGTAAACTTTAGCATGCTAACATTAGCAAAAAGGCTAAAACGTTGCTTCGTCCCGTTAAAAAAGTGGGCAAAATTGAGACATTAGACTTATAATCGTTAAAATTGAGACTGTCTTTTGTTTAGCTTAGATTTGTTTTATTTTCTTGTTTTTTTCAGAGACTAGTCATTAAAACTTACAAATTTCAGAAAACGTGCCTTTGCCGATGATGACATGAAGCCAAATCGACTCTTAAAATTAGCATGCTAACTTTAGCAAACAGGGGAAAAGTTGCTAGGCTGTTTTCAGCTGTCTTAGGTTTCCTTGGCTTTGCGACCGTTTACATACTTTGTAGCGTATTCGCCCTTGTGGCTTCCCTACCCAGTCGGCCAGCGTGAGAGAAAGCGAGGCAAACAATCGCGTTAAAAATAGAACTTGATTGTACAGTAGCCGCTTGTGTGTCGCCATTGGCAAGTCGGGCAAACGGGGTGGAGGGGGCGGGAGCTTGTTGCCGGTAACGATGATTGACAGTGGCGGCGGTCCAATCGGATCGCCGCACCAGCAAAGCCTATAATACCCCTGAGGGGAGAGAGGCCGTGCCCCGGAGCGAGCCTCCTCCGACTGCCTGCGAGAGAAGCACCTGTAGCACGCACTTGGAAACGCCTCGGCCCTGCGTCGGCACCGTTACACGCCGGCACAAGCTCCAGACCGACGGAACCATGATCCTACACCAACTGCCTGTCTTCAGATCACTCCTTGTCGCGATCGCCGCGGTGGGTGAGTAAACTTGACACTTTTTGGGTTCTCCATTCTGACGCAAGCCACGGTGTTTTGATTAAATCTCTCCCTCTCTCTATTTTTTTTTTATTTTTATAAGTAAAGTTTTCCATTGCTTTCTGTATGTTTACCTCAACTGGCGTGGGTACTATTCACCCCATCAATAATGTCATCCCAAGAAATGGCATAAAGGTGATCTCGATTAACTCACAGAGTTGAATTGAGCTTAACATATGCTAATATTATGATATTTTAGGGGTGCCAAGCTCATTTTTAGAGAAGACCACATCAATCATCTCTTGTAATGTAACAGCATTCACTTCAGAATATGGTGTGTACCGAAAACGTTTTGTTTTAAATTAGAAACGAAATTATTTTGATTTTAAAATATGCCGAACTGAATCATTATATTTTAAAATGAACCTTCCTAACCCCTAATAAATATGATAAATGTATAGAATTAATCAATTGGGGGAAAAACAGTAAAATGAAAGATGAATAAACATTTTGCAACAGATTTTCTGGGGAATTGAAAACAAATCTTTTAGAAAGAACTGTGAAGAAGAAAACACACTATTTGCTTTAGTGGGCCATAAAAAAGGATGTGGCGCGCAGAATATGGCCACCAATTCTGAAGTGTCATAATTCTGGTATATAACTGGCAACAGGTGGATACATGGGTTTCTTTTCTTTCATTGATTAAAAGCTTAATTTTTAATAATCACGTGGCTCTGTTGAAAATTTGTATTTTATAAAATGTACTTAAAGCACTCAATAATTATCTCAAAATATAGCAACAATCCCTTATTACCTTGTTATTATCATAGCTAATGCAGGGGATTAGGAACATTTTTTCCCCCTACGTCCATTTTTGGCAAGTACCAGGCTGTAGACCAGTAATTGGAAAGCACTTGTTTACAGGAATAAAGGTGTATTACATTGAATTTCTTGTAGTAAATAAAGTTTGAACCGAATGAGTAAAACTGCATCATTTCCTCCAGCGCACCTTCTGTGTTGCTGGAAGCACTGGTTTAAAGCAGTAGTTAACGTGATGCATATCAGACAACAGACCTGCAATATAAACAGACTTTTAAAATGTCCAGGACGCCAGTCAGGTAGTACACACGGATGCTTTTATGTTGGTTCATAAATGTGGCAATAAAAATGAGTTCATCATCTAATTTGGTTGCATTAACTCATGTTTTGCACTATTAACTAAAGATGACCATTTTTTGTGAATTAAAAACTCACAGTACCCATAATAATTCATACATGTTTAATATCACATAATTTTAAGCAGTGTTATTGAATCATTCATCTGACATAATACAAATCCCATAAAACTAATACTGTAGTACTAAATAAAAGTGGCATATTTAAATTAATGTATCTAAACTAAAATAATGATCATCTCAATCTTTTGTGTGGAATCTCCACTTGTTTAGTCGGACACAAAGATATTATTCTGTTGAAAGTCACAAGTCGTAAGCTTCAAGTCTCAAGCAAGTCCCAAGTTGCTGCACATGGAAAAAAAACAAGCAAGTCACTTCAAGCTAATGTTTATTGTCAAACTAAACACAAAACAAATCACACTGTTTATTTGTAACCACTGCATAGCTTACCACGGACCATTTAGCTTGATGCTAACAAACAACAGAAAACACATAAGAAAAATTAGCATCAATGTCACTATGCTACAATCTCTTTAGCAATGACTATTTAAACACATACGGTGGAGTAAAACATGTAGATGTGCAGGCATATATTTTCCTACACAGGCTGCTAACCTAAAAAAGTGCTAATGCTCATTTATTTTGGCGTCCTTCTCAGTTTTTTTTTCCTACAACATAAAGCAAACTAATAGTTATTTTTGATGCTGATTGAGCCGTCTCCCACAGAGAATGGAGGCTCATCACATGGCGTCATGTGCCGTAGGGCGCCACCCCTTTGTGGCGTTCCCCTACTTGAGGCGTGACCGAGTGGCCTGAAGTGGCGACTTCCCTTCAGTTATGCATTCTGGTTGAGTGAGGGCCTCCGATGTTCCACCTCGTGCACGTATTCTATTTTTCCATTGTGTAGCTAGCTTCTCATCTTTACTTCCTGTTCCTCCTGCGCCAGGCAATTATGATTTCGATTTCCCCCCCCGACGGTAATTTTATTATTTATTTTAATGATAGCTGTTTTGTTTGTTTTGTGTGCGTCCATTTGTGTGGATTAAAATCTTACGTCGTACTTGACCCAGTTTTAATTGGATATGATACCTGCAGAGGCTGTGTGAGTCGGCCATCTGTTCAGCCTCGTATATTATAAGGCTTTTTTTTTCTTTTTTCTTTTTATTTTTCACAGCGGGAAATTTACCCCAGATCTAGGAAGTTTTGGTATTGAGTTGGGATGCAATGATGCCACTTTTCTCGGACTGTACCGTTGGCCACTTAGAAGTACAGATATTTGATGTTGACAATTTGTAAGGAATCACATTTTATTTTTCCATCAAACAATCAGCTTGATAAAAAATCGACTTTTTATTGAACATTTCAAGATTCAAGAGTTTTATCGTCATATGCATAGAAACACTACACAATGAAATTCTTATTCAGTTCACTTCCTTATTAGGAGTTGTCAAAATTCTGTGTTCTATTACAAAAAGAAATTTAGAGAGGGAAGGATGGTAAAGCCATGCTAATTGCTAAGCTAACCTAATGTTATTGCGAAAGACCAGATTTGAAAGTTTAGGTGATTGGGTTTACTTTCGTATCCAATTTTGAAGAGCAAAAACACCAGGCATTTTTATAAGTGTCTAGAAAGAAAAATAATACAATAATGCTACAGTCACACAGATAAACATGAAATGATTGAGACGCGGCTTGGAAGATCAAAAAATGATAAGTTAAGAAGATGGATGGATATAGTATATTGAATAAATATAATAAAATATCGATAAAATATATATCAATTTTGACTTTTGAGATCTGTCCTCAAAGTTATAGTAGCATTTTTTTTTAGCTAAGTCTTATGTGTTGTATATTTTTTGTAGAATAAAAAGAAAATATATTGTGGTATATACTGTACCATAATAATTATGATCTTAAATGGCCTATTTGGTTGTAAAAGTGTTTTTTCCGTATTGACGAGTACTACTCACTGACTAGCTTTTGCATTAGTAGTTATGATTCCCCTGCTTTGTGTATAGATCTTCTTGTTTCCAGTTTAAAGCTGGGCATTTTTTGCTGCTATTTTTGTTAAAAGTATAATAAACCTGCTTTTTTATATGTCAACCTCTCAAAGTGCTCCACCTAGGCATGTCGTATGCCCATAATTTTGTTTCTATCTCTCTTTTTTTAACTCATGTTTTTATTGAATAAAATATTGTATTTGCTCTCAGCATTGTTTAGGGGTGCGAAATTCTAGGCACATGATAGTACAGTATATCTTTTTGGGTTTTTTTTGTATTTTTGTACTGTTGATCTTTATTGACAGCAATAGTACTTTGTCATGGATGCAATTGCCCAGTTGTTGTTAAAGTGAAGTGATGGAAAGTCGTATCCAATCATCTTAGATGGAGACAGTTTTTTAGTTTCAGTTTTTTGCACCCAAAGTTTGTGTCCATGCGATTGGCTAATGGGAACCAGCATGCCCTCTATCCTTCTACTTTTAGGAGATCCCCACCATTATTTAAAGGTGTACACATCCCCTCAAGCGAGTCCATAAAAGTCTCCTGATGCCATTTTATTGAGTCCTGCTGAGAGTCACGTGACATGTTGAAAACATGCATGTGTCACAAACAGCAGTTCAGAATTCCAGCAAAATAATCACAATTCAATCTTTCACTAAGATCGTTGAGCCCTTACATGGGTAAAAAAAAAAAAAAAAACATTTTTTGGAACTTTCAGTGTAAATGCATTTGTTGTGATTTCCAAGCAATGGTGGCAAAAAAAAAAAAAAAAACTAGAGCGGAGTTGTGAACTGAGAAGTTGAACACCTGACACTTCTCCTGCCATGTTGTGTCGAAAGCAGTTGCTCATTTCACACTGGCTTCCATAGAAGCAGATAAATGCTGGATATTCCGTTTCAGCTTGTGTTTGGGCTCGGTGTGAAAGCGGCTTGTGACAAGGTTTCGGTCATGATAGGAAGTGCAAAGGACAGTGCCTCCAGCAGGATGAGCACAACAGTAGCGTCGTTGTGTGTGTGTGTGAGAAACATGTGCTTTTTATATCGAAGCCATCTCAGTGTGAGTAAAAGCCGGACCTTTCTGATCCGCGTCCTTCTGAGTATGTGTTTGCAGTCCACCTTTGACCCAGTCATCCCTTTTGTGTCTGTGGGGATTATCCTCTGCGGGATAAATCCACACAGACAGCACACACTTAATAACAGCATGCCGGCTGCCTTCAACACTACTAGTTTATGGCTCTCATTATTAATATTAAGAAACACATACGAATTGCATAACCTTGCAGGTTCTCCCCGTGTCTCTGTGTGCCCTGCAATTGGCTGGGAACCAGTTCAGGGTGTCCCAAAGTCAGCTGGGATAGGCACCAGCAAGCCTGTGACCCTGAAGGATAAGCAGCAACAGATAATGGATGGATGGATAGATGGATGAAAAACAACCATGTATAGTAAGGTTTTTTTTTTTTTTTTTTAAAAAGGCCAGAAAAACAACTTCTACAACAAACGCCCATATTAAAGTAAATTATGTTTTTTTTTCTGCAAAACTACCATGGTTTTAGCGCAAAAAAATGACCATGCGTAGTAAGGTTTTTTTTTTTTTTTTACCGTACTTCCTCAAAGATAGCACACAGCCTTAAATTTAGGGTTAAATTCTGGTATTTTCTATGTCTATCGTGTATAGGCTGCACCAACAGTTTTTTGATGGTTTTAGAAAGGAAAACAACTGTGCTGCCTTTTAGTGGAGCAAGCACATACTAAATGTGCCATTATATGACGATGAAAGGTGCTGATAACTCACATGCATACGCACCTATGTACACATGAACAAACACACACAAATGTTGATTTATGTCATATGGTCTGTCCGCCAGACCTGCTGTCACCTTCACGATCACACTCACTACTTGACTAATCAAACACTGACGCATGATAGGACTATGTGTGAAATAAAGGATAAGTTCCGACAATTGAATGGAAGGAATGTGGAAAGTCACGGCGTGAAATGTAATAACTTTCAACACCCCAGGTGCCCGATCACGTGTTGGCAAAAGCACGACAAGGCGAACATGAATGAACACACAGCTGGATATGCTTTAAGAGGTTTTGTCTTAATCTCAGTCACTGGTCATCCAATCCCAGATTAGCGTGCCACCTTTAAATCGTAACCTAGACTAGTGTGTCAATGTGTGACGCTGCAGCCATGTTGTCATTTAGCCAGTTAAATATATTGTTCTTTAAATTACTTTGGTAGAGCTGTTAGAATTAATTGACAATGAATTTTCTTTTTTAAAAACTACTATGTATACTAAGGCTTTTTTGTGTGTAAAAAAACAACCTTCTCTAGATGATATTTTATTTTGTAAAACCGACTATGTATAGTATGGTGTTCTTTAAAAAAAAGAGCAAAGAACATTATTTTTTCACAAAAATCCTCTCTGAAAGAAAAAAAAACATTGAAACTACTTAGCAGATTTAGGTGAAACGTAAAAACCAAGATTGTGATTGAGAAAAAAAAATCAGCTCTTTCAAATAATCAATGGAACAATCGCAAGGATTATCAATTCTAAAAATATTTGATAGTGACAGCCCTATTAGCTGGATAACCTGTCATGACAGTTAAGTCTGTTTTTAACAGATTTGGATGACTGTGGACAAATACATAATGAGCAGAACTTTAAAATTAAAAAAAAAAATCATATAATGTACAAATGAAATAATCGGCTTTAGCCAGTTTGCTATTTGAATGTGTTGTTAAGTGTAAGGTGAATTCTGGCCTCTCACGTGGATTATAAAACAGCTCCCTTATAAGGTGTGATGAGCTTTTTGTTATTCACGTCTTCTTGGCGACCAGAAAATAATCAAGCAGCGAGGTCTGGCAACAGCTGATACCTCGCTGGGTATTTGTGCAAAGGGGCCTGCCCATCTGGACGCCACTATCGTTTTCCCAATGACCAGCGGCAACTCAGAGCGCTGAATGATCGTATGTGGCTGAGGAATAGCTGTAAATAAGCTTAAAGACCTCCTGTGTCTTGGAGCGCTCATCAGGCTGCCCGGCCACTTCCGCTTCAGCCCCTCATAAACGAACACAGACGTTGGATAATAAGCAGCACTGCCCTGGAGGGAGAAGTCCCACCCCTTTTAGAAACTGATTTCCTACTTTACGAGACAGGACAACAGTCACTGCTCTCAACTGAATCTGCACTGTCCTTCCTCATTACAAAATGTAATATCAACAGCGGCCAGAGGTACCAGTTGATCTACGGACTGGCCCGGGTCGCGGCCCAGCGGTTGTGGACCTCTGATATAGAGCACTCAAGTGCTGCTAGGTAGCGGCTAATTTATGTTAGATACTGCGATAAAGGCTGGCAACAGGCAAAGTACAATTAAGGTCAGGTCCGGTCAGTGCAATTAAGTCCTTTTTTAGTGCTGTAAATTTGAGATTGAACATGATTTCAAAACAACGTTGTGACTCCTGTGGGTCAAGCTGGTCCTTGCTGTGACATGCTTCAGGGAAGAACTTCAAAATAAAAACATGCAGGTTTATTTGGAAGTTCTCTTCACATTTGGCGGCGTCTTTTTGTCATGCAAAGCATTAACGGGTATGCACATCTCTAGCAAAAACAACAGCCAAAAGAAAATAGATCTCATGCTGTGCACGGGTGAAAAATTTTGTGGCGTTCTATCCACTGATTACATCTGAAGATGAGGAATGGTACCAGATCTCGTACGACAAGATTCTTCACCTCCCTAATGTTTGGTTACAGATAGGCAAGATTTCTGCAGTAGTAATGAGCCGCAATAATTATACAGTATATATTTGATTTAATTTATCATAATTTGCTGATTGCAACTTCATCTTTTCTTTTGATGGTAGTGATGGCAATACAGTGTGCCTCAGTTACGGCGACATCTGAAGGAATGTCCGGGAATGGCGAAAACACAACGGGAACAGAAAGGCTGGGTCTACTCAGCAACCAAACGACGTCTACGCAATCTGTAACTGATTTGTTGACGACAACTGTAAGAGATGAGACATCTGTCAGTAACCCGTACACCCCCAGCACCAGCTCACTGAGGAGTGATGTCCAATCATCAACAGGCCTAACCGGCAACACAGCAACGACACGTCCACCAGATCCAACAGATCAGACTCCCACCACAACTACAGCAACACAAGTCACTGTGAGTGACAACAGCACAACTGGGACACCGACGACCGGTCCAGTCAACAGCCATGCAACCTCAATGACGACTGTTGGCCCAACTAACAATGACATGATGTCACCGACTATACCCAGTCACACCAATACCTACACAACGATGGCAACAACCATGACACCAACCAGTCACACCAACAACGGCATGATGACAACAATCACTCCCGAAATCAATGTCACGAGCTCAATGACAACAATGGGCACGCCAATCACAACAACTGATTCAAACAACAACAAGACAACCATGATGATGACAACTGAGCTTACAAATTATGGCACAAACTCATTGGCAACAACCAGTGTGATCGCAACGTCTATAACAACAATCAGCCCGACCAATGACGACACAACGGCAGTGACAACAGTCGGTCCAACTAACACTGTTCCCTCAATGACAAGCAGTTCCACCAACAACACAACGTTACCGATGACAACTGGTGAGGCAAACAACACAAACTCAATGTCAACAGCCAGCCTGACCAACACCGACACATTACTGACAACAACCAGCTTGACCAACACTGACACATTACTGACAACAACCAGTCCAACCAACAACAACACAACATTTATAACAACCGCTGAGGCAATGCACACTGACACAACCTCTATGACAACAACAAGTCCAACCGACGAAACCACCTTGATGACACCGACGGATCAGACCAACACTGGCACAACATTGACAACAACTAGAATAACCACAAGCTCGACAACCATCAACCCAACACCAGCACAGACCAGCAATGGCACAACTTCAACAGCAACAACTGCGTGGACCGAAAACACCGAACCCACCAAAGATACAACGAGCAGGACAACAGCTGCCACTCAGTCCATCAACGACACAACTACAGCAATCCCTACCACCTCTGCAGAGATGTCGACGATTATCACAATGAACAGTCTGGCCCCCTCAACGGCAACATCAGAAGGTATGGCAACAGCGAAGACTTTAAGGGCGTTATTGTCTTTGGATTGATTGTTGCATATATTTTCACATTAAAACATAGTGACGACTCCTGGGCCAACAAATGGCCTCACGCCAACCTCAGCCAACAATGTCACCGACGTCTCGCCAAGTCCCACCAGGGGTCCAATTATAGGTTCGTACCATTTGGGTTTTGTATTGTTGGATACAGGCATGAGCCGATAATCTCGTTGATGGTTTCTCTGAGATAATTGGATGAAGCTTTACCAATCAAAATCAAACTAGGAAATCCTTTATGGATTTTACCAGATGGTTCTCAAAACGTGACTTCAAAAAAGTGCTCATTTTGACTAAAAACACATTTTATTCAAATTAAAGTGCTATTATATGACTTTAAGGGTTACAGATGATAACATTGAAAGTTACTTTGAAATTATAATACATTGTTATTTTAGAGGATTTTTTTCAAAGACTAGAGTGCCTCATAATGGAATCGCAGTGCAGTTCGGTGATAAGGTATCACCAGTGCTTGCAAAGTTGTCTCAACAAGCCGCCTCTGAAAAAATCTGTTTAGTGGAGGTCTTGGTTCTAAGAACAGTTAAAGAACAAGAAGAATGTTGATTTATTTATTTGAACGTGAACATGGTGCACATTTCTGAATGTATCAAATTTTCAACATTTTGTTTAAAAATCAAGTAGATGTCGATTGTGAAAAAAATATAGAGCCCTAACTTTAATACTGTGATATTTCTGCTCAAGGTTACCGTCAGAATCTGATATCGGCCCATGCCTGGTTGGATAACAGGTTCTTGAATGCATTATCGTTCATCTGTCCTAGTTTGTCCCACGGAACAATGTCCCCTTGAAAGCGTCTGCCTGAATGGAACTTGCCAGTGTCTCTCCGGAAGCTTCTTGGTGGGCGACCGTTGCATCCGTGGTAAGCATGGCTTCAAAATGTAAAAAGTTTCGGCGGTAGTTTCTTATTGTGTCGTCTTCTTCAGCTCAAGTGTTTCCCGGGCAGCTCCACCTCACCTCTTTCACGTTTACCAAAGAAATGTTGAACAGGTCCTCCGAAGCGTTTCAGGAAACAGCAAGGAACATCTCTGCTGTGGTCAGCGAGCATGTCACACAAAATAAGGAGCATTTGGCAGATTTATTTTATTGTTAAACAGATGCATGTGTTCTGTTTTGTAGCTCCATCTTGCCTTCAGAAATGTCCAGGGATACGTCGAGACTGAAGTGACTCAGCTAGCGTGAGTTACTTTCGCTAAAAACAAAAAAAAAAGTCCTTTTTGTCACCAGGAAAAGTTTTCATTGTTTGCGTTTCTCGCAGCCCAGGAAGCGTTATTGCCACCGTCAACAACATTTTTCAAAACTCGCCGGCCTCTCAGGAAGCAGTCGACCAGGTTATCAAGGATGCCATCGAGAGCAGCTCGCAAGGCTTGCTAGTCAACGCGACGTTTAGCGGTGAGCTAACATCAGCGTGATCAAAATTGACAACACGCTGACATTTTGTTTCTCTCGCAGCCACAAAGTTGTGCGATCAGGCTCCGTTTCCCTGTGACGCCGCCACCACTGTGTGCACCAGCGCAAACGGCCGTGTGGGCTGTTCCTGCAAAGCTGGCTACATCTCCACTGTGTACTCCAACATCAGCTGCAAAGGTAAAGACATCTATGAATACCCTTATCAATGCGACTAACTAAAATGCACCTTTGACTACAACCAATCCTACCAACTACAATAAGTCATTGACAGTAATGCGTCTCACCAATTATGATACGTCAGTGACATAAACACGGCCTAACAGAAAACAGCAACCAGTCCAGCAAAGTTCCAAAAATAATACAACACACAAGAATCCTTCGAAGACAATGTTAATGGCAACAACAACAATTGGTCTGACCAACAATGAGAAATTGTCCAACTAACAGTGAAGAGACCAGAGACAACAAATAGTGAGCCCAACAGTGTTACAACATTAACAACTGATCTGACCAACTACAGTACATAATGACAAAAAGATGTCTCACCAACAACATCACAAAACATGGCCCGACTAACACTGAAACAAATCTTACTGAAAACCCATCCGATCAACACTGATCCAAAATGAATAACAACCAATCTTTTCAACAAGACGACGTTCATAGCAGGCAGTGCGATGGCTACAATCGATCAGATAAATATCAATAGACAAATATGTTGTAACAATATGGACAACATCTGAATGACAATTTTGCATGTATACTGTATACTTTTAAAGAATATGCTTGTGTGTGTCTGCAGCTTGTCCAAGTGGCCAGGAAGTGGTGGGGAACACCTGCCACAAGTGAGTAAATGTCGAGTAAATGTGATTTTATCCATATATATTTATATGTCTTTTTTTTGGCGACCCCTGTGCTTCAAAGTTTGAACATTTCAATACATTTTTTCTCTCTGTTCCAGTTGTGCCTTTGGATACGGGGGCTTCAACTGCACAGACTGTGGGTGACTACTGCCTATTATTTGTTGTATTGTTGTGAGAAGATCGACAACCAGATTGTGTATTGGCAGCATCCCTATTGGCGGTGGTGGTCGTCTCCTGCGTTCTGGGCGGGGTTCTACTTATCTTAATCTTGGCTTTGCTCTCCTTCTGCTGCTGGTGAGTGCATTGAAACTTCATTCAGCGGGCACTGTACGACATGCAGTTCAGTTATTTTCCACTAGAGGGCTCTAGTCCACTACACAAGAACTATGGACTCGACTAGAATACGATAGAAATATGACAAAAATATGAACAAATAAATTAAAGTAGAAGTATACGAAAGAAAATTGCTTTCTTCATAGTTAAGATTTGGATATAAAGGAAGTAAAAAATAAAAACTAAGAAATGTGATTGAAATAAAACAAAAACAATGACAGTACATGAAATGAAAGAAATGGCACATTCACATTGTACAGTTTTGAATTCCAAAACGTGTAACGTGTCATTTTTGGCAATAACTGTCTCCGTCCACACCAGGTGGAGGTGCTCCGGTAGCCAGATGGATCAGAGCGATTCCAGCCCGTACCCGGCGGGTGAGCTGAGCAAGCCGTGGCCTGTCGGCATCACGCCCATTCCCCGGGCCAGCACCGCCGCCACCTGGGACGGCGCGTCCGCCATGGAGATGATGGACAAACGGCATCACGGCAACGGCGTGGTGAGTGGCGTCCTTTACTTTCCGAAGGCCGCTTTATAAATAAATAAATGACATTACTTCCACAGAGCCATATTTCTTGTATTGTTATAAAAGATTACTCGTGAAATGGGAAGAGTTTTCTTTGGATTAATTATAGTCTGTAGGCCCCCATGAGTTCAAACCTTATTTTTTTATGATATCATAACAAAATCCATGAAAAAAAAACACTAGGAGGCTGAAATTTCCTGCGGATGATTAAAACATGTAAAATTTCCAAATGCAACGATTCTGACATTTCTATGTGATTGCAGTTGGACGTGCGAGATTTTGTGTCCAAAAATAATCATTGTCCAAATTTTGAACCATATAAATCCATTCTAATTACGTTTCTTGAGACGCATTTTATTAGGATTTATGACATTGATTTCCTGGGATTTTTGCAACATTCCGTTGAGGGGCGGTCAAACTATGTCAGCGAACAGAAAATTCTTTGTTGACTTGTGTTTCACCTCAAAACAGTAGGTGGCGGTAGAGACCAGTTAATGGCTATGTCCTCATCCCATCACAGACTACAAAGACAGACCGTACCATTTTTCAATTTTTTTTGTGGATGTTAATTCATTTAACATACATATTTATTGATAGAACTGATGCCACTGAACAATTTGAGTGGTGGAAGGAAAAAAAAAACATAAATAGTTAATTATAACCCCTGCTATGTGTATAGTTTCAGAGTGTGTGCACAAGGCTTAAATCAGATTTCAAAAACATTGTATGTTACAATGCTTTTTGTTGTTGGCAACGTACAAATATGTGTACAATTGTTAACTTAAAAGTATCGTGTCGAAATCATTCGCAAAGTATTTTGTATCATCATACTCCAACATTTACCTTTGAGTGAAAGACTCTGCTACCCTTCTTTTCTGCACTTAATATTTGAATGTACTTTATCAAAATTATTATTTGGTAGCACTCATAGTAGCTAGTACCGCTAGTAGCTAGTTTCCCGCCCATGCTCCCTGCTTTTCCTGACTCCCGATGTGTCGCTTTAGGGCTTTCCTCCGAAGCAGAGAGGATGGAAAAAGGTAAGGTTTTCATCCCTCCGACGTGGTCTTAGTGTGGAGTGCAAATAGGGTGACGGGGTCTCAAAAGATGGTGGTGGTGCTGGTGCGCTCGTTTTATCGCGCAGTGGTGGTGTTCTGTTCTCACGTGCATGACGTGACGCTGAAACGTCGACTTTTCTCGTTGCCGTTACAGTCTGGATCGTACGACCTCAAACCGGACGGAATGAAGACCTTCACGAATAAAAACCCGTCGCGTTACTCGTACCTGGTGCAAGGACACGAGAACCCCTACTTCCTGCCTGGCGACGACAAGAAAAACTGACCCCTCAATGGACGCTTTGAATTTTTTCTCTTAAATCAAATAGAACGACAATGAAGGTTGTATGGAGTCGGGTGTTGCTAGCAGTGGCCATAGATGTCACTGGTGGCCTTGAACATGTCACAGTACGACATTACTGATTCATTGGATGTGGCTTATTATTACTGATCGATAATAATCTATAATGAAATAAAAAAAGGGCTGGTCCCCCATTGTAAATGTTGGCGAAGGGATGTAATTATTTTTGATTTAGCTTATTGGGACGTTTAATAGGAACTATGTTGATTTTTGTGTTGCATGTGCCTATTATCACTTATCATACATTCTTTGTGTTTTATAACTGTGTACAGTTTTGTTTTTGTAAATAATTTGCACATCAGCTTAATAAATAATTTAAACAATATACAAGTCATCCTTCTTGTTTGAATCTTGTTTCGTCAAAGTAGGGTGCCTTTCTTAATGTTTTTTGTGGCGGGGCATAACGTTTGTATGTTTAGTACCCAAAACAGAGAGAGAGGTGTGGTGCAATTACCGTAACAGGACGCACCTTTGATTTTGGGGTCAAATTATGGTATTTTCTAAAGCAAAACAGAATAAATTTCATCTTTTTTTAACTCTTCATATTTTCTTGTGTTCATATCCGTAAGTTATATATTTGTTGTGCGTTAAGCGTATTTTCGATTTCCCACATTGTGAGTGGTCAATGAACATTGTAACCAGTGTAAGGTTGCATGCGCTCGTAGTTTTCCTCGCGACGCAGCTCGAGTTTATTTTGCTTAGTTGCTAAGTTTACGATGGTGTGTATCTGCCAAAAGACTACAATTAATAAAGAGTCAAATGGAATACCTTTCCGTGTTCTTTATCCAGTGCACACAGCTCTATAGCTTGGCGCTCTTAATTGAAAAACGAAATTTAAATTGAATCATAAAATGACCCTTTAGATCATTTTGTTCAACATCATTCTGAGCATTTTTTTTCTCAGGGATGGCACACAACCTGGTAGTATGATAACTAAATACTTGAGCCATGACATGTCATCACCTTTTGGGTGAAATTTCAGCTCCCTGGTGTCTTCTTTCAATGCTTTCGCTTTGATGTGAAATGCCTTTGATGTAAAGACCAAAGGATGAACAAAATGCTGCAAAACGGTAAAAATGGAGGTAGAAGACGTACATATTTTGATCGTCAACAATTTACCCTAATCAATGTTTTGTAAGACGTCTTTTTGCGTGCCAAGCGCAAGAGTGTGTAGTTTATTTGCAGCAAACAAAGATGGCCAACATCTGCTGTGAAATGTACTTAAACATGAAACCAAAAGCTGCATGTTGTCTATGATAAATCGGACATAATCTCAGCCACCGGGTCACGGCAACATAGTGGCTGACATCCAGAAATAATGAATCTGACATACATGTACTGTACAGTATGTCTCATGTGCTGTATTTACACAAATGGACCAGCTCCCAATCCACAGATTTATTATAAATTCTGTTGGATTAAATCACAACACTAAAAAGGGTCCAAAAAAAATTACGAATACTGTCAAATTGCGGTTTCAAACGTTGCATGGGTAGTCATTTCCCCTTCCATCATTTTCTATGAGTAAATTGTGCATGTGTATCGCATGTCATGAGGGGTTCGACCAAGTGCTCAATAATCGTCCGAACGGTCATCGGAGCCGTCTTGAGGGTCCGGAAAGAGGAATCTAACCCAATCAGCATCGAGCTGCCAGGACAAATGATACAAAACTGTGAAGAAGATCCGGCATCTTCATCATTCTGAGGAAGACAAAACACTTTCTACATATGACTACACAATTATACACACGTCATAGATCATAACGTTCACTTATTTACCCTATTTTAATCATCATCTCAAATGCTACTTCAGTGTACATCATTTCGGGCTGAGACTTGTCCAAATTTGGTCCGTTTTGTATTTTCTTTTCCTTATAATCAAGAATCCGTTTTTTTGACAATGATTTAAATACTGATTATGATATCTTAATCTAATATTTATTAGATTAAGATATTATAGTCAGTACCACACCATACCAACAGCACAATGGTTCACCAATTACACTTTTCCTAAAAGATATTGCAATCCCTTGTCAAATTATATGCTGATACAATCTGGCAAAATACTAATAATATCAGAATTTGATATACTTTGCACAGAATCACATTAGATTGACAGTTATATGATTACTTTACCAACAATATCAAAAGTATCACAATACCGGGACACTTTGTTATCTTTACTGATAACATCACTTTGAAATCATGAAATTATGATCTCATATTTTGTTAGTGACAACAATAGTTGGAAGACTGTTATCGCGGTACTCCACCAATAGCAATGTGATGTGGTATCATGATACCAAGACAAGCAGCAGACATCGCGTCTATTGGCTGTAACTGACTTACGGTGTGGCCTAATGCAACTGTGCAGCAGTCGCTCCAGTGCATCCAATTAGTAGACATTTCCCAGCAGCCTTTGGTGTCACATAACTGCCTCTAACATCATTAACAGTCATATTTTGAAAAGAATAAGGCGATATCTTACCTTCACCTTCATGCTGTCTGGGGTCTTTATCTGGCTGGGGGGTGTCTAAGGCCTTGGAGGAGGTAATTTACTGATCATTGACGAACAGCATCGCACAAAACAATTTATTGAACTCATGCAATGGAATATTTGCATGACAATAAAAAAGATAATGAACAATATCATTGATATTATTCATTATATTATAATGACTAATATAATATAATAATTAAGTGCCTTTAACTCAGAGGTGTCAAACTCATTTTTGTCGCGGGCCATTTTGTAGCGAGAACTTCCTTCTTTGGGCCGATATGTTGAGGAAACCAAGTCGATTTTAAATTGTCTCATAGTATTATTACTGTACACAACAAATTGATGGCTTAGTTGTTTTGAAATCAGAAGTAAAGCAGCCTAGTTTGTTCACTTACTGTTTACATTACTGTAACGGAACAAACCAAAAAATCTCAACGTTAATTTTCATTATACGCGACAAGCTAATGTTTAGCAAGGCTCATGGAAACTTACATGATTTGCTTTCGCGGGCCACATAAAATGACGTGGCGGGCCGGATTTGGCCCCCGGGCCTTGAGTTTGACACCTGTGCTTTAACTCATTCACTCTCAAAAATGTATTTTTATTTATTTATTTTTAATCCACTTTTTTTTTCAAATGATTGTCTAATGGAGGGTAAAAAAATTGTGGGCAATAAATGCTAAAGTAAGTATTAAAATAATTAATTAACTCATGTATTCAAGCACTAAAATAATAATAGTTCATTAGCACCTCATGTAGAACAGAAATCAATGACTTTATAATATAGTACTCTCATAGTAATTGATTACCTTAGTACTTCATTACTTAAAGTAGTTTTTTATTTGAGTACTTAATTAACTAAGATAAACAATTGTCACTCAAGTACCTAAAATAATCAATTACTTTCATCTCTAAAGTATTATTTGAGGACTTAAAGCCTTAAAAGGACTGATTACAATAGTGCTTCATTCATTTCGCACTAGGTATTTTTAGACCTGCTTTTTGCCAAACACTTGAAAAAAAACAACAAAATAAATATAAATAAGTACCTGGAATTAAAATAAAACAAGTACAGATTGTGTGGCCTTATAAAAGGATACAACAGTTGGCCAGCGATTTCCTAAAATACGGTCCAGAATCTAAAATACTGCGTGATAACCTGCACAATATTTAACTATTCAATATTTTATTTACAATCAAATATTTATCTGTTAATAAAATATATTTGTTAAAAACACTAGGGTTGCAACTTTGACCTCAAGACCAGGAAACGAGGAAGTTCAAACAAAAATAATGCACAGCTTGTTTCTTTGTATGTGAAGATATATGACAGTCCAGATGGAAACACCCACAATTACCATATGAAAAAAAAAAACGTTTGGGTTTGTGTGTGTGTGTGTGTGTGTGTGGCAACATTTTGGGTGCTTGTTATGCAGTCATGTGGGTGCATAAATCAGCTGTGGGGGGGCATGGAAGAATAACCAATTAGATTTAAGCTATGTCCTTTAGTGATGACATCACCATGAACACCGTGACCCCATACACATGGGAATTGCTACGTATTGATTTTTTTTTTTCAATGAGGCTTTCTTTGAACATTATTAAAAAAAAAAATCAAACAAAAGTTCAACAATGAAAAAAAAAATTCTATTTCTGAGAATTTAATGAATATAGTGGATTTATTAGGTGTTGTCTATATTGCCCATTTATTACCTGTCGTGATTTATAAAGTGTATTACATTTTATTCATTTTTTGTGTGGTTTTTATTTACAAATGTTTTTCTAAGTCCTTTTTATTTGAGGGTTTTGAAAATATTTTTTATAATGCAATTTTATTTGAATCATTTATTAATGTTCATATTTTTATTTAATTTAATTACATTCTATTCTTAATGTACTTATACAGTATGTTTGATTTATTTTTAAATATATGTTCAATGTCAGCAATATTACCGCTTTATGCTTTGTCGTGATTTGTAAATTGTGCATGATTATAATATTTTAAGTGTTTTTTTTCATCATATACATGTTTTAAATATGGTATATACTTTTAATGAATAAATCATTTGTTAATGTTTTTTTTATTTAATCATTAAAATGTATGAAATGCATGTTTTATTTATCTTGTCTCTTGAGATGAATGAGGAAGATATTTGCTGGTTTATTTACCGTTTAACTATTTTTTTCCATTTTCAATTTTTTTACATATTTTTTCACTAGCATCGACAAAGTGTCTTATTAATTAATATTATATTTATGCACATATTTAGTCGTTTTTGTTGCAACTTTATTTTTCCCACACAAATGTATCATGAAGCCGATTATTATTAATATTGTTATATTGTCTGTCTGCTGGAAATTAAGGACTTTTTTTCTTACATTAATTTGTATTTTGATCATCTCTTATCATAATGTGAAAAACAAAAAATATATAATCTGCAATGTCGTACTGTATATGAGACAGATGTCTCGCATCATGACAGAGGGAGGAACGATATGGAAGGAGGAAGGAGGGGCGCTAAAAAGGGGTGTGGGGGGTGTCTAAGTGTGCAGCAGGTTTGTGAGCACAGAAGCCAGAAGAGGAGGAGGAGGAGGAAGGAGGAAGAGCAGCCTGGGAGCAGTGTGGCTGCAGACGACGAGAGAAGGCGAAGAAGAAGGTAGGAGACGTCGTTTGATGTTTTTAGCCATTTTAACGGCCGTCGGCATGAGCCAGATGGGACGCTCCCTCATCCCCTCATCGCTTCATCCCTCCGCTTTCTCTTTTTTGTGTCTCTCCATCTGCCGGCGAGGAAGAGCGGCGTGATACTGCGCAGGGTGGATGACGGCGGGTGGCGGGGCGGGAGAATTAGCGGGGGATGGGATAGCATCGATATGCCGGCAGAAAAGGGGGTGCAGTACGTGTTGACGGGGGTGCACGAACCACGCCCTCCTGTCAGGCACCACCATGATGATGAGGATGATGAGGCACAAACAAGTGGATTAGCTTCATTCGTGACATGTGCTCATCGTCTCACACTGTGCCGTATCAAAAAGAGTCATACCATAGCATCGCGATCCTTTGCCAATGCTACATATACCGCAGGTTAAACAAGGTGTTTTGAACATCCTTTGCCGCTACAATATTATCGTGAGATTTAAAACCAATGCAGATTTATTGTAATATTATAACAGAATATTTGTCTGTGTTACATTAGATTCACAATAGCGTATCATCACAAAACTATGACGAAACGACGCAGAGGATATATATATATATATATATATATATATATATATATATATATATATATATATATATATATATATATATATATATATATATATATATATATATATATATATATATATATATATATATATATATATATATATATATACTGCACATACAGTATATTTTTCAATGTTAGTATCCAATTCAAGTCTGGACTATCATAATAGCTTGTAAACAATAACAAAATTATCACATAGCACGATGCTGATGACATCTCGATACCGTTGCACTAATATACTATATAATCCCAATGATTTGCCAATGATACAGATGTATGATATGATCACAACACTTGAAAAACAATCATCACAGTTTTTGATACGGTGTTTTACAATGTCAGTATACTTTGTCAAGCATGTATATGGAGATATCTTCACAATACGATATCACAATACTTTAGCAATGAAATCGACTGGTACACCATTATAATAAATAATCGCGATACCACAGCAACAACACAGATAGTATCATAGTACAAAATCAGTGCAAATATCTCATACAATACCACCAGCTGTATCACATCACAATATATCATTTATCAGTCAGGCAGCATCTATACACGTGTTATCATGATACAATATCAGCCAAACAAGATATTGTAATACCGACTTTAAAATAATTAGCCTGCAATATCAATGTTATAACATATCATCATGACTTTATCGACAGCGCCAGTAGTATCACATCACAATGTTTTCCGACGGTACTGATAGTTCACAATAAAATGATATTACAATATTTTGCTAACAATACTGACGGATAAACTTTTGCCTCTTGTGTAACATGCAGACACTTCAAACCGATGAATCATGTGTAGTCAGTGGAGTGTGTAGTCATGTGCGCAGAGAGCCAGCTTGGAACAGCTTGTCTGATTATTTATTTTTCTGGTGCAATGTTGTTAAGAATATGCTAACAAAACAGACGCTTTGTTGTGTTGCTTTACACGCGGTGACACTTTTAACACATTTTACAACACTAACACAGCATGTTTGTACTCAGCTACAGTTTTGCTCAAAATCACGTCACATGGTTGTCAATAGCACCTTCTGGAAAGTTTCCAAATGAATTAGCTCATTAGACTTCAACTGTTGGGATGTTAACATTGTCAAATAGAAATATATATTATCTTTCAAACCCTCAAAATGTTCAGAAGCATCAGCCCTATCTATACATATGTATATTTACATATATATATTTATTCCAAAGCTGTTTTGTTTGGAAGAATTTTCATTTAATAAGAAAAACCTTAACAGCTCTTCAATGCTGCAGATTGTGCAGACGGTAACATGAAGATATAATGTTATGCGTTGCAGGAAAATAAAAGCTTTCCCGCAACATTTAGTTCTTGGATCGAAGCATTTTGTCAACTACAAGTCCCACAGTGAATTGTATCAACTTTGCATTATAGGAGTCAGGCTAAACCACTCATTGAAGTCATTGAAAGGCTTGCAAATATCAAAAGCTGTCTTCTAGCGCCCCCCGGTGGTTTTGGGGTTCCAGCACAAATTTTCTACTGCACCCTGTTTGTGAGTGGCCATTGAAAGGATTAATGCAAAAATCGAGGGAAATGCATGATATAAGATTGGGGTTTCATTCTGTACAAATTGATGATATTTTCCATTTTTATTGGCAGTAAATGAGCCCGAAATGGGCTAAGGTGTGTCTCGCAACCTCCCGTTTTCAAGCATTTGACATATTGAAAGTGGACATGTTTTGACAATCTGTGCAATATTTTAGCCTTCAGCTTTTTTAAATGTCTTTTCGTGATCAACATTGTTTTGCCTTTTTGTTTTGCCAATGCAAATTGCTGTGATCATAATGATGACACACTTCTTTGAAATTATTTGAGGGCGTGCAGAGGATTGAGGTATGCCAATGTTTTCATGCTGGCTGTAGACAGATTTTAATTCATTTTTTATTGTTGTTGCGGAAAATGGGGGTGCACCAACTGCTCACATGTTTTGTTTGGAATTCTTTGGTGTTAGGTGTGCGAGGTAGATGGGGTACACCAACCCTAACAGGATACTGACTTTAAAGCCCTTTTATATCATTTTTTTGATGGTGTGTGAGGTAAAGGGTGCGCTAACTCTAACAGGATAAACTTTTTGGGGGAAGGGGGAGGACCCCTCTTTTCAGTAGTCGATCTGATCTGATATATTTTATATTACGTTCCAATTTCTGTTCTCCCTTGCAAGATATACGCTGGAAAGAGAGCAGCATGCGGTTTTAAGCTAGTAAATCTGATCCACATTAAGAGTGTTAGGCCTTGGTGGAGATACTGCTTGGTATTCAAATGAGTATTTTTAGAAGGGCTATTTTGAGACAGATCTTGAAAATGTGACGTCCAATCATCAGCCCCGGTGAGCGCCATCATGTTTGTGTGATTCTCCCGCTAAGCTGCTAATGAGATTTGAGTGCAGAGTAACGTCATTTTTGTTGGAACGCCACCCAGAAAGTGTCTGTGGCTATTTGTGGAGCTGCTGACGTTCACGTCCTGACATGCTGATTTTTGTTGTTGTTGTTTTGAACTTTCACCATCATTTGTCCATCATTGTGTGAATGCCGTGAACAATTTGTATGATTCTTTATTGACCTTCTCCTTGTACATTTCTTGAACGATTCAAACCATTCCGCTTTGGAAGCGTCCATCTTTTGATCACATCTCCCATACTACACCGCACATCTCCATAATCCCAATTTCAAATCAAGACGTATTTTATGTATTTATCACCCCATAACATTGATATGTGATAGGTTTAGCCCTCCTCACCCGGAGGATCCATGAAAGAAGCCATGCCCGTGCTCACAGCAGGAGCAGGTGAGACGAAAGCCTGGGTGTGTTCTCGTCACCTTCCATCATGTTCCTTCATCTCGTTCCTCGTCTTCGTCCTCTCAGGGCTCCACGAGACATTGGCCCTGCTCACCTCGCAGCTGCGGCCTGATGCTAACCACAAGGAGGACATGGTCTTCCTCAAGGACGTCTTCAGCGAGAGAAGCTTGGCCTACCTGATGAAGGTGAGGAACTTGCATTATTAGTCATGATTGACGGATATCATACCGTATTTACAGGACAGTTCATGTCTTTATATCCCTAATGTAACTCATTCAACAAAAATAATGTGAACACATCATATTTAAACTATGCACCTTGTGTGCACCTTAATGTCTTATACCACTTTAACAAGATTTTTACAACCATCATATTTCCTTTTCTATATAAGTCTTATGTATCCTTTCAGGTTTTCTGTTTTTGTACTATTTTTCCAACAGTGTTTAATTCGCTGTTCAACTGTAATATTTGAAATTTGCATTTTATTTAATGTTCTGGACAACTTTTTGTTTTACTTCTTTTTTTTTTTAAATTATTTCTTTATTGGTTATATCAATTTATATTAATTATACCATACTAGCATCATACTTATGTATTTAATGCTCCAGAGAATTCTACAGTACCAAATTTTCTTCCCTGACACAACTACAATGTGTCATTGTTGTTTATTTTTCTCTATCTTGCTTTATTTATTGTTTATTTATTTGTAATGTTAATCCCTATAAATGGAACAAAATGACATCATATTTTGTGCTCTATAAATCTCTCGTCTACCAAATGTACTTCCTCTTACAACTCTAATGTGCCACAGTTTCATTTATTGTTCTGTGGTAAATGTATTATTTCTTTTTTAGTAATATTAATTGTAGCACATTGTACAATACTGGCATCATATTTATTGCCCTGTACAATTCGAATCCACATTATTTAAAGCCAACACATATTGCATACTTATGTCACATCAATGTTCTCTACAATTCTAATGTAGCATATTTACATTTCGGTTCCAGATCCATGAGAGGCTAAGACAGTACGAAAGACAAAGTCCAACTCCTGTCCTGCACAGCGTCTCCTCTCTAGCTGAAGACGTACGTCCATTTAACGCACGCACACACACAATAAGAATAAAGGACATAATAACGTCCTTGGCGGAGGTAATAACCCTGAGTGTGCTCCAGCCAAGAAGCATTACAAGAACTGCTTGAAGGCCGTAAAAAAGTGCTGAGTCATCATCAAGCACATCTCATCCGGAGGGCAGCATCCTGCAGCAAAAGTGCTGACCTGGACCCGCTCACCACTCAGCGACTACTCAAATGCGAGTGTGCTTGGCAGGAAACTGACTTGTGTGCGCGTGTGTGATTGGCAGGTGACAGACGAATTGCAGAGTCGCCCCATGAACACGGACGAGCGAGAGCTGCTGCATCTGCTCTCATCTCCGCATCTCAAAGTAAGACGCTGCTACTAATGCTATTCCTCACATAAATGCTTGCTTTGGAAAATCAGGAGCTTTTAAAATAAGACAAAAAACGAATGTGGTGTGCTGAAAACAGGATGCTGGTTGCTAAATCTAAATCAGCAATTCTCAAATGGAGATGCTGAAGTTACTTCAGGGGGGACGTGAGATTTTGATAATGTTTCTGTAGATACAAGCCTTTCAATGTTTTTTAATGCCGTTACAGACACAGCATATTCTCCCTTTCAGATTAAGAGCAAATTAATTGGAAGATTAAGCAATCAATAGCTAAATTGTTTTATAGTGACTCTTTTTGCACAATATCACTACAAATTAAGTTCCAAGGTTTCATAAATCAGACATGGCTGCCACAGCACTATGTCCACGAGTATTATGTCCTTTTCATTTCATCCAAAAATGCTTTGCACTGTTTACGTTTTGGGCGAAAAAACAATACTGTACTCCCTTTGATCTAAAATTGCCATGTTGTTGGGTATCCCGCCAGGCCCTCTTGTCAGTGCACGACACGGTGGCCCAGAAGAGTTTTGATCCCGTCCTGCCGCCGCTGCCGGATGACTATGACGATGAATTGGAGGAGGAGTCAGTGAAGATTGTGCGTCTGGTAAAGAACAAAGAGCCTCTGGTCAGTGGCGATGCACATACGATAAAAGATGTTACGATTAACGGTCGCACTGTTAAGGTTTTAATTCTATTCGTATTTCTGTGCCTAGGGCGCCACCATCAGGAGGGATGAAGCCACCGGGGCTGTCATTGTAGCTCGTATCATGAGAGGGGGCGCGGCGGACAGAAGTGGTAAATTCTTGTCACTGTCCTGTCACTATTGAATCTTTTTCAAATGGATTATTCTGTTGATTATTTCATCGAATAATGGCGTAATGGACATGACTCCTTACACGTGAAGCATACTCCCCTCCCCCTGAAAATGTTTTTTATAATCTACAAAATTCAAACGTGAGTTGAACTGGGGACATAACTACTTTTTATTTGTTATTGTGAGTGGATACTGGATACAACAACTTTTATTATCATCTGTGAAAGGTCAATTCCACATTGTAAATACTGCCTCAATTTATTTTAGTCTCACTTTTTAAAATAGAAATAATCCCAAATTTCTGAAACCTTGTTTTTTTTTTAGGGTGTCTTTCTCCCTTGTTTTCATTGTAATATTCTGTGCGTCTCCACGAAAGGTTGAAAATGGTGGCGCAAAGTTCTATTTTTAAAGTGAATACACCCGCCTTGGTCGACATTTGATCAAAATCCTAGCATGAACTCAAAAACGGGCAGAACATGGAAGTGGAAAAGTAGAACATTTTAGTCCTTAAAAATCTAACACCCCAGAAAACTAGACTCTGAAACTCCACGTTGAAAACTGGGATGGAAACTTGATGAGAAGACAGCTTGATCAGGCAATTGACTTGCAAATTTGACTCGTAAACTAGACTAGAAACTAGGAAGACAGCTGTGACTTCCTGCCAAAGTGTTATGCTCAATAACTTTGATGAGGAACGTGAATCTAACGCACAAGCTCAATTCATAAACCGAACGCCCAACAAGAACCAGAACCTTATCCCTTAATATAGAAATGATGTTTACCGGTCTCCAACTTTAATCCTTGTTCCTCAACCTATCCTGTTCTCCTAGCACTAACACAAACTGGGTTAGGGTTATGGTTAGGGTTAGGTTAACTGAATCAATAAGGACCATCCACACATGCTAACCTTGAAAACTGCTCTAGGTCCACAATCTGAATGATCCCTTTCTACAAAACCCATCTGATAAAAATCCATTTGAAATTCAATTTGCATCCAAATCATTTGCTCCATCCCTCCCTTACTCTTTGTATTTTTGAAGCTAATTTTGGAACGCTAGTAACTGACTGTTGCTGACGATCCGCTGTCTATCGTGGGCTTGAATGATAAAAGGCACAGAAATCAAGTCAAAGACAGCGAAAGAATCAAAAGGAAAAATCTATATGTTATAACACGCGACTGAGTCTCTCCTGAGTATTGGCTTGCATCCTGGGTTTCATTGTTGCGGTTGCAGAAGAGATGGCAGCAGGGAGACGTCAATGTAAATAGATAAATCCCACAGAGCAGACTCTTGGATTGATTTTTTGATACTTTTACGACTTCTTTGTGGTTCTTAGGTTTGGTCCACGTAGGAGACGAACTCAGGGAAGTCAACGGCATCTCTGTGGTCCACAAGAGACCCGATGAAATCAGTCAATTGCTGGTGAGTCCAAACGAAGGGACGTCATAATTGTCGCTTATTTAATTGCTGCGTCTTCTTTTGATTCAGTCGCAGTCGCAGGGATCCATCACTCTGAAGATCATCCCAGCTGTTAAAGAGGAAGACCGACTGAGGGAGAGCAAGGTGAGCCTACGTGACGGGGAGCTTGCCAAAAAGCTGATTAATTGATGTCATAAGATTTCATGGCCATTGCGTCATTATAAACACCATAGCACCAAAGTCTCTTATCTAGAAGACCTTCATCCAAGGTGCTAATTTCCAAGCTCCAATGCCAATGAACAAATGGTGGTATTTTCACAAATTAGAAACATCTACTCTACCCAGGTGTACTTAAGAGCCTTGTTCGACTACATCCCTTTGGAGGACAAGGCCACGCCGTGCCAGGAGGCGGGACTTCCCTTCAAACGGGGTGACATCCTTCAGGTAGTGACCCAGGACGACCCTACGTGGTGGCAGGCCAAGCGTGTGGGTGACAGCAATTTGCGGGCTGGACTCATCCCATCCAAACACTTCCAGGAGAGGTAAGCATCCCTGGGCTCTGTTTGTATTTATTGCTATTCTGATTTACAGGGTTCCTTGCCCAATACGGCAAAATAAATGCCCAATCTACAGCTCAGTTACACTTTCGGTAATTTGCAGTGGCTTTCTCCCGTGGTTCCATTGTGGTCTTCTGTGCGTCTACACGAAAGGTTCTTGTTGAAAATGGTGGCGCATGTTTCTATTTTTAAAGTTAATACGCCCGCCTTGGTCGACATTTGATCAAAGTGTCAATATCAGAATGAATTGGACCTGCTATTTTTCATGATACACCCACTAAAACAATACATTATGTTCTTTGCACACCCCTAAAACTTCTTCTTTCCTCCTCCTCTCCAGACGATTGGCCTACAGGATGAAAGTTGGCACACTCCCCAATCCCAAGTCCCCGAAAACACCTTCCTGTAAGTCTCCCACAGCTTCATACAAAATATAATGCTAACAATAATAAGACAAATTAATCTCCATCTGTCCGGCGGCAATAGGTCACGTTCTCACTTCATGATGTTGTGGTTTTGTACGTAGAGTCAGGTGAGGGTTGGATCAGTGATTGGGGGTGGGTAGCAGCATGGGACGTAAGCCGGTGGGCGATCCGATTATGAGCAGCAGGGGGTAGGCCACCGTGGCTTAGTAACATGGAAGCCAACCTCTGCCATTCTTAATTCCCCCTCCAGCCCAGCTGGGGGCCCTGCTTGCTGATTTTCCAGCTAGTGACTTTTATCGCCTTAAACGCAGTGTATTTCAATTCGGGATTTTATAAGATGAAACAAAATATCACCGGAGGTTACCCAGTCTAACTAAAAAGCCACTAAAATCTCCGACTATGATGATACTATAACCTGAGCTGGACAAATGAATTTGGAAAGTCCCACATTTAAATTAGGATAGTTATGCTTGAGTTGCTGTTATTTCTCATTTGTGTGACATGTCCTTCTTTTTGTTTCAGTTGATCAAGCGTGTGAAAAAGGTGAGTACAGACATAGTAGACAAAATTTTCAAAGTAAAGGCGTGTGAGCATGTGTTTGTATAATCCCACAACTATTACTGCTTAACCCTCCTCAATAGGTGACTAGGTCTGTATAATAATATTCTATAATTGTATGTATATGTATACGATAAATCTCATCATGTCAAAGATGGAATCAGGTGTGGGAACGACTTCAGAATAAAGTTTTACCCAGGGATGCACATAAATGGTACGCATGCGTGACAGGAACCACTGATGCGTAATGATGCGTTTGCGCTTTTGCACAACCTACCAAATTTCTCCAATGACAACAACTGAGCCTGAGCTGAACATTTTTTTTCCTTGAAAAGTGGCTCCAAGATGTGCTCGGTGGTAAGGTAAACTGCAGGAACAACGGAAGCTGCATGCAATAGTTTTCTCCTAGCTTCTCATAAAGCTAAGCACTCGCGACTCATGTCTTCCTATTCTGAGAATATTTGTTTGTTTACTGAAGCGGCTTGGACTGGCTGGCCGCCGGAATAATGTGGGAGCGACACTAAAAAGGATATTAAGGAAGACTATTTTTCATGAAAGAAAGGGTACGTTCCAAATATT
The DNA here is from genome assembly GCF_059441005.1 of Hippichthys cyanospilos. Lineage (NCBI taxonomy): Eukaryota > Metazoa > Chordata > Actinopteri > Syngnathiformes > Syngnathidae > Hippichthys > Hippichthys cyanospilos. The sequence goes on from NC_142384.1 coordinate 11,114,150, forward strand.
ATGTCCCGGTACTCATGTGAGGAACCCACGAAAAAATGATGTGCACCCCTGGATATACCGTATTTTGTCTAACTATAAACCGCACCGGATTCTAAAGACTTTTGTTTGTTCGGGAGAAGTTGCACCATCTTGCCATTAGTCCATCATATCATCCCTTCATTATCCAAGTCCCGCCTCCCTTGTAAGAGATCCAAAGTGTGCTACCGTGTTTCTTACCCACCCCTTCTTTTCCCTGCTTACCTCCCTACAGACGACTGTGACTGTGAGGGCTATTTCAATGGACAGTACATAGGTGAGAGCGTGCACACCCTCCCAGTTTTGCTCTTCGTGGCAATTGGCTGGTTCCCCGGATGCAACGGGCCCTGGGGGAGGTCCTGAATGTTTGGCTGCAGGGTTGAGGGTTGTTGTGCATTCTCTCAGTTCACCAATAAATGGTCCCAAATTTGAACGCTCAAAATAGAGGCAAAAAAGGTTTTGGAAAGGAGTCGCTACAAAGTTGCTTCATGTTCCAAATAATTTGCTCTTAATTAGAAAAGGAATGCACTGTTCCTGTCACAGATTTGAATTAGACTTGCCAATACCTGCAGAAGCCTCACGTACCTGAGGTGCCTTTACGTAACCCCCTTTTCCAATCAAGTAAACCCTAACTGGCACAAAGCATTTTAGAATGAATAAGAAAAAAAATTAAAACAGAGTGTATGACTAAACAACCTTTGTAACTGCATTTATAGTGATATATTTTCTACAGCATGTCCAAATGACAGGTGGTGTAATCGCTTCCATTTTGGTTCTGGGTCATCTGCAGGAAAATTAGAGTCACTCCGTATGAAATAAAGACATGCATTTTACAAATTAGTGACTATAACACAATTTAGGAGGACGTTGCTTCGGGTTCCAATTAATTTGCTCTTAGTTTGAAAATAAAAACCCGGCAGTTGTGTGCAATGTGAAATGGTCTCCCAACTCCAACCCTTCCTCCGAACTGCAGTCCCTCAGCCAAACACGAGCTGTCTGCTTCCCTCCCATCTTGCTGGAATGCTATCATCGGGAATCTGAAAACGGCTGGTGGTGTCACCTTATAACACAACCACATTTGTGCTTCCGGTACACTCAGCACCCCGCTTGGAGCCGAGTCCCCTATCCATGCCCTCCCAAGCAACCCCCCTTTCCCTCCGCCCCTCCTTGCCTGCATCTGCATCTGCTGCAGTGCTCTTGTGCCCCCCGCCCTAGCAGCAAGCGAACCCCACCCTTATCCAGCACCCCACGAGGGCCCTCCTGCCACGTTGGACGCATTGCACACTCAACCAGGCACGTCTGCTGCTCGTTCACCTTTCCTGGTGTGCACGTGTGAGGCTAAATGAGGTGACGCTCTAACACCGGTTGTAGTCTCTCCTAAGTGTAACGCAGTGGCGCCCTCCTGTGGTCAGGTGTTTTCCTGGGAATTTTATTCAGGTACGGTGGCCGGATTCCCTTGAGTGTGTAGTCCGCCGTCCGGATGACAGATAGACCCGGTTGGGTCCATTTGTCCTGCCTCAGCTTTGGACCTTGAGTTCGAAGACAGTGGTTCTCAAACATGGCGCCAAGTAGCTCTATAACGAAAGGACTAAGGAAAGCTTAAATTGAATGATCAAAATGCTCCAAAAATTGTATTATGATTAATTTAATGGTTTGGTCAATGCCATGTCACTTAACTGGTCTAAATATTGATCTTTTTTCTCCCCCTTCATATAAATATATAAAAAAGTATTGTATATAGTTTGAAAAATAATCTTCTTTCATAAAGGACTAATGAAATTTGAAAATATTCACAGTTTTGAAGGTGAAATTCTGAATATTTGGATAAGTTTAAGCTTGTAAAAAATGATTTCTAAAAAAAAAAAAATGACAGGTTAATTTCATTCCCTCTACAGGGGCTTTTTAGTTGAAACTGGTGTATTGCAGAACTGCTCATTAATGTCACTGTCACTCTTTAAAAATAAACAAGACCAAATATCGATTCAGTTAATATTTTCACGTCAAACGAATTGTACTGGATTTTAAGAGCGCTAACCTTTCACAACATGTACAGTTTGAATATTTATTGGGTGATTCTTTCTGGTACCACTAGAGGCACTAAGCGTACATCACTTTGAGAATCACTGTTCTCGGACGATACCACATATCTAAAAACGGCCAAAATGCATGGAATAGCAACTCTCGTGTTTTGTTTTTGTGTGGCGCCCACCTGATCATTTTCATGTCATCTGTTCCGACCGTTTCCGAATCAGCCGGTCTGCGCAGGAGCTTCCGCCTGAGTCGGAAAGACCGACAAGGCTCCTCGAGCGACGGCTCCGACCCGGGAGACTCGGAGTTCCTGACCTACGAGGAGGTGACCCGCTTCCAGCAGCGGTCCAATGAGAGGCCTCGACTGGTGGTTCTCATTGGTAGGTTGGCGGAACCACCCAAGGAGGTCAGGTGGTGCCTTCGGGGGCATTTTGAAGAAAAACCCGCACGGTTCATGAGGTTTTCGTCATGTTTGAAGAAGGCGGAGCCATTCTTTAATTGTATTATTTCTCATTGTTCAAGGTTCTCTCGGCGCACGCATCAATGAACTCAAGCAGCGGGTGATTTCTGAGAACCCCCATCGCTACGCCGTGGCGGTACCACGTGAGTTTCCACGGTCACGATCCAAATATAATTTGTTTATCTTGGTCTTAAATCATTTTGCGAATCATCCTGCAGACACCACCAGGCCCAAGAAACCTCACGAGAAGGAAGGTGTGGAGTATCACTTTGTCACCAAGCAACAGTTTGACACCGATGTCCTCAACAACAAGTACGATTGCAGAATTCTTTAATGAAAGCTTGCCAACTACTAAATCATTCTGCTTTCAAGCACATAAACATCAGCAACAATTCGGCCTCTAGGCGGTGCACCAAGACAACAAATTGAGCTGTACGTCAAGATGGTCTTTGCATATGGGTGTTATCTGTATAACAGTTGACATACTGCTGTGGTATGTCAGGTCCACTTTTCAATAGTTGAATACAGTATTACTTAATTTTGACATTTTTTTTTCTCTCTGGGGCCATTATTATCACACACGCATGTTGAAAAGTCCAAGTAGAAAACTTTGCCGCAAACATGGAGATGTTTATTTTTATCTTATTTTTAGTCAACTGACCCAAGTTGGTCGACTTTTTCCCCAGCCGTGGATGGGATTTTGTTTGAATTTTTTGGATTAGGCAATAGTGGTAAAAGTGCAGACTCCATTATCGTCCAGGAAAATGTGATGCCATGTGTTATCTGTAAAATAAGCACATACAGTACTTGCTCGTGGGTTAAATAGTCATCTGGCTCTGGTTAACAGGTTCATCGAACATGGCGAGTACAAGGAGAACCAGTACGGCACCAGTATCGAGGCCATTCGCTCCGTTCAGGCCAAAAACAAAATGTGCATCGTAGATGTTCAGCCTGAGGTATCTGCAAGACCACACATGCTCGTACAACTGCCGTCAACTTCGGGATTCTGATTGTTATTCCTGACCCGGCAGGCCTTGAGAAGGCTGCGGACGGCAGAGTTTAAACCCTACGTGGTTTTTGTTAAACCGCGGGTCCCCGAAAGCCGCCGTCGCCGCGCCGCCGCGACTTCGCCGGGAGGGGCGGAGCAAGGCCGTGTTACAGTGAGTTTCCGCAAGTATTTTCTCAATGAAAATACCAGAGTCTCAGGTTTGTCGTACATGTTTAGAGTACAAAAATTCTTTGGTTCTGAGTACAATTGTCAACCTATTTTCAGACATTTTGGATTTAGTGGATTTAGTGTAGAACATGAATTTTCTCGGACGGTCAGACAGATTCTGACTCCTTTGGATTTTCTCAACAGGATGAGGACCTACAGGAGATGCGCCAGTCCGCCATCCAGATGGATCAGCAGTACGGCCATCTGGTTGACCGGGTCCTGATCAAGGAGGACTCAGTCAGCGCCTGCACAGAACTGCGGAATATTTTGGAAAGACTTGAGCGCGAGTGCTTCTGGGTGCCTCTCAGTTGGGTTCGGACCTAAAAACCCCTCTTAATCACCATCCTCATTTGGACTTGGGGGCTGCTGCACTTCCCATCCAGAACTCAGCGGGGAACAGAGTCCAAACCGCAAAAATCTGCCACTTCCGGAGCACCACATTTATCAGGTTTACTTTGAAGAACTGAATGAATCGCTGCCTGGCAAAGAGGACCACTCAGACAGCTTTACCACGACTCCTGTTGGAGTCCTTTAAGTAGCATGTTTTGTAAATAATACAGATCACAGAATGCTTCCCCGAGACTAAACACTCAACAGAATGTGACATGTTTATTTTTCCACAAGGAACTGCATGTCCACGTGTTTATTTCATGTAAATAATAATGTACATGTTACTCCTGGTGTGCCAACGAATGCAACCTGTTTACCTTGGTGTCCTCTGAAGGCCTGCACCTCTTTGTATGGATGAATGCATTTTTTTATTTTTTTTGGGGGTGGGGGGGTTATTTTAATATTTTAATTGAACTGAGATTGACAGCACTCACATTCGAGATACACACTAATGCTAAATGCTTTTAAAAAGTGATTATTGCATTGCATCTTGTCCTAAAAAAATATTTTAAGAATATTTGGATGAACATAACTATAATGTGGCTGTCTTGCAGGTTACACATTTTTTAAGCTTGTTAAGAATTTGAGGATACACAAAGTAAGTACTCTAGTCCTTAAATAGCAAAAGATGCAAACTGGATTCTTATGTTTGCTATATGTGCAAATTCTCAAAAAGGAAAACAGCTCATTTCACTTCAAATGTAACATTTGTTTTGGTATTCAAATGCTGTATGAGGGCCCACCGTAGCTTCAGTCATTTGGACCATGTAAACATGTAAAAAGTGCCATAATAAATAAACAAAGCAAATTAAGTCTGAGTTAGTTGATTATTTAAAACGTACACAACGAGGTCACTAGTCCATTTAATTAGTAAATAAATAAATGAATCAAGAATCACATACCTTGATTTCTCTAAACCCGCTCCCCCAAAGGGCTTACTTGCACAATTCACATTCAAAATTGGCACAAAACTGAAAAATAAAATAAACTGGAACAACTCATATTGTGCATGTATTGACACAAACCAAGCAACATTAGACTGCCATCAAAATTATAAGATTGGCTCACATGTGTGAATTTTGCAGCATATTTTTTGTCCTGAACGCACCCCAATTATAAGTCCCCCACTAAAGTCACTTGTCCAGTTAAATCACCTTATACGTTTAAAACACCATCAAACTTTAAATACAGTTTTACTGAATTCACATGCACGTCAAATTGTCAAAAATGCAATAAAAAAAAAATCATATAGTCTTTTGTGAAGCGGTCTGCCCTTTTGCGGTTAGTACTGGTATTATATATTTCAACGCCCCAGCAACAGCAAACAATTTAATTTTTTGAACTTAATCGGGGTGACATTTGAGCGTGAGCGAAAGCCGTAAAAAACAGTTCGGTAATCCATCCGTGTACTAGAGCCTGTAAATAAGAAACGTGCATCATAATGTTGAGAAATGAATGAGATTGGAAAAATAAAACACGTCTAATCTCAATAATCGTGATGCTGTTTAGGACTCAATTTATGGACATACAGTCACGTATTCATGCAGCGTACCTTGGCCGGTGAAGTCAATCAGGGTGATAACGATCCAATTTCACCCTATCACGGTGATCTCTGACAGACAGACTTGTGATTCTTCAGTTAATAAAGACCAAAAGTGTAGTAGCAGCAAGCTACCGCTGGAGGGCAGTGAACAAATAGACAAAAACAATTCGCTTGTGGTTTAGGACACAATTAGTTCATCAGCAGTACACGAGCATATTTTCATATTTAATATTTTGAGTGCCTCAGGGTAAGATGTGCTATCTGTAATATAAAACATTTTATTCCTTTTGCAAAACTAAGAAGGTGGAAATACGCTGTAGTTGTTTAGACGGTCACTTTAATCTCTGCTTCAAGGTCAGCAATGTTATTTTTATTATCTACAAAATAACACTATGCTGTTGTTAGCTCTTTGGCCAGTTCTACCACGACCTCTCCTATATCAAAGGCAAAACATAGACCAATTTCCTAAAGGTCTTAAAGTGCAAAATGGGGTTACCCGAAACCCTGTGCACGCAAACAAACGTGGAATATCAACTAACTAGATGCAAGCAGCTCAACACTTGCCAAATGCAGAAAGCCTCCATTTTTTTCTTGGTCTATCTTTTAGAATTATATGCAAATGGGTTAATGTAGCACATGTAATAATTAAAAATACCTTGGAGGAATCGTGTTGGCCAAATTACAGATATCAAGGAGATACGAGCTCAAGGACAAATTTATATCAGAAAGCCAATCTAAGTCACAGACACATAATACCATCCAAGACAGTCAGACACATTATCATAAGGACAACAACAACATGGAAGACAATGAGGCAAAGTAATTTGGCCAACAACAAAGACAGTGACACAATTAAAATGCAGGTACAACAGCATTAGACACATTATGGCATCAAGGCTACACACATATCAAATACAACTATTCTACCTCACAGACACATCAGAGACACAATATAGAATCCATATCATCCACATTTAAAACATGGGTCACAGAAGAACAACAACACAGAACTGCATCAAAGACATGGTTGCATCAATGACATCCAAGTCACTACAGCATTAAAGACACATTCTAACAATACACAATGTCACCAGACACAACAACATCCAAGCCATACTTCATTTATCAAAGACACACAATTGTTTTGAAAAACAACGAGTGACATCAACGACACAGTAACATCAACTAAATACAATGACACCAGGCACATACTGTAACAACGTTAGACACATTGGCATCAAAGACACAATGACTTCCAAGTCACAGTGACATCAAAGACAACACAAACAGCTTCTTTCCTTTATTAAAGTCATACAGTAGCATAAAAGGCGCAATAATATAAAACCCACACATCTAAGACAATGATCTCAAAGACACCAAAACAGCCTGAACGTCCTTCCCGCAAAGCTTTTAAGAGAATATGAGTCCCTCTTTGATGTTTGTTGCCGAGCGCCAGACGCACTCACCTCTTTTCCATTTGTGCACTGATGAGATTTTCACACCGTTTAGTCAAGGAATCCATTTTACACTTATCTACTTAACCACTCGTCCATTCATCCAAGTGTTGAAGGAGAACATACCGTTTCATTTCTTGATCGATGAAGAGCGACGTGTGGCAACAGCCGGCATACGTTGGCACCTAAAAGACATCTGCTCTGCAACCAAAACAAAACGGCTGTAGTAATAAAGTCAACACATTGAAAATCAAAGTGTCTCGCCTCCAAATATTGAGTTGGAGAGAAGAATAACAGATGAAGCTGCAAACTCTCATATCGCACACTTAAAACTTCACAAATAGAAATCATGGAATCAGAACTGCTTTGTTCCAGTCACCAGAAAGTTGTTTTACTTTATGCTTTTAAAATTCCATTTTATTTGCTTGCTAACACAAAATGAGAAATGCCTTACATGAGCATCAATCTGGCACTGTTAGAACACAAATGGTGCAGCAACAAATGTAGACGGACAAACACAAAACTAATAGGCATATATTCTTTATCCTCTGCAGAGGATGACTAAGAAATGCAGCTTTTTCAATCACTTACAGTAGTAGTGCATAACTTTTATTTTTATGACTTTATGATTTGCCACCTGGTGGTCAGCTTGCAGAACTCTTCACATTTTATGTCCTTGTGTTATCATCGTTCATTAAAAGACACTTTATAGACTGAAATTTTTCTTAACTATAAAAAAAAGGGTTGGAGTGCAAATAAATGGAAAAAGCTGTGGGGAAATAAACACCATCAATAGTATCAAAAAATCAACACCAGAGAGAAGACAAGTGTAGCAAAAAAGTGTCATTTAATGGTTTCACATTGAAAATACACACACACGCGCGCACACACACACACAATGTTGGCGCCGTGGCACAATAACGGCGCGCCGAGCAAGGTGAGCAGTTCCAGGTGGCGCCGACGCGGCAACACGAGGTGGAACACGGAGACGGCAGCACTCAAGCGCAGTTGACCAAAAAAAAAAAAAAAACAATCTGGGAAAAAAAAGTGCAGTGATGAATTCATTCCGAGCGAGATGGCGGAGAGACCATGCTGGGATGATGAAGAAATTCAAGAAAAAAAATATTCCAACAGTGTCTCTGCGTTCCAAAATTGAGCTTTTGCACAGCCGCACCCCCCCAAACAGACTGGCCAATCACTATGCAGCACAGCGCAGCAGTCCAGTAAAACTAGTGAAACAACATTTATTTTTGTACTTTTATTATTTGTAACCTTTCAGATAGCAAAAGAAGGGGACGGAAACTTGGTAAAAGCTCAATTTTTTCCTTTTTTTTAGCCCCCCCCCAAAAAAAAAACAAAAACCCAAAACATTTCTTTATTTACACAATCAGTTTAAAAATCAAATCAAGCAATCTGTCTATTTGCTTTTTTATTTTTTGGAGTGGGAGAAAAATGGTGAAATATCGTCAGGGATGTTTTGGTTTATGACATCATCACCATACAATATTTTTGTACACTGCCGGCCTTGGGAGACACATTCCACTTTGAGTCCCTTCCATATTAGTTGGAGTGTGTCTTGGGGCATGCTCACACGAGGCCACCAGAACCACATCATGGAAATTAAACACGCAACTTGACATAATACACAGACTCAATGTAATGTACACATCTAATGCAATGGCTCCTTATCGATTATTTACATTTGGCACAAGGATTACGAGTAATCCGTAGTCAAAACTTTCGAAACGCACTCGGTCGAGCGTGGACGAACAATGCAAGTTTCTGATGACCCCGATCACCACATATCAACAATTAGCGCCACTTTGCACGAGAGAAATAAACTGAGGGACTAGAAATAATCCACAATTGAAAAAAAAAAAATCCACTTTATGCGCATCATACATGGCCACATTTGATTAATGTGGTCGCTCCTCTCACTGTTTTCCTCACAACCTCCATCCAGCGCTAAAAAAAAATCAAGAGAACAACTAGAAATAATCTTTAAATTGCATTTTATTATAATGATTTAAATGCAAATGAAATTTAGCCCATGTCAGGCTAATTTACTGCCATTCAAAATTGGAAATATTGTAAATTTTGGACATATTGAAAACCTGATGTTGTATCCCGCATTTGCTTTTGCATTTATCCTTTCAACCTTTGTGCTGACACTCCAAAACCACCGGGTGGCGCTAGCGGCCAATTTATAACATTTGCAGGCATTTAATGACTTCAATGATTGGCTTAGTCTGGACTCCCATTATGCAAAAGTCTTCAAAAGACATAAGAATAATCTAAATAACTCAGAAAAATCACATCTATTTTTTCCCTTGGTGTCGAGGTGGCAAATAAAAAGTGCCTACCATTTAGCTCCGCCCCTGCTGATGGTTACTCTGCCTCCTTGCACAATAGAAATAAGAAAGGACAAGAAATAATTCATGGGGGAAAAAAATCCCCTGCACTTTCCTCACAATTGCAAATGTCCTTTGAATGATGTGATTGCACCTCTTGCTTCCTTTTTTTTTTTTTTTAAACCATCAGAATCAGAACCACCTTTGCACAATAGAAACCACCAGAATGACTGGAAATAATCCATTGTCAAAAAAGCCCAATTAACCATGACAATGTTGGGCTTCTCTCGCCATTCATGAAGACCGCCGTCATGCACAATAGAAATCAACAAAATGATTCGAATTAATCCCAAATCAACAGCATGCATGAGATACCATGATTGGTCCAATCAGCAGTTAGCAACGGTAACCATCACCTTGCACAATAGAAATCAAAAAAAGGCCTGGGAGTCATCTCCAGTTAAAAATATCTATTCATAACTTGGTTGTGCACAAAATGTCGTATAGTGAAATTCATGTCACAGTTCCTCTGCTGGTTATTTCTCCTAGTAAAACAAGGAGGCATGAGCCCAAAAAACATTTTGACGGTTTCATGTGGTGTTTGAAAGTCAAGTTAAATAGCCGCTAATACGGTATATCAGCAGTAATGAGCGCTTTTCTTTTTTGTTTAATCTAACAAAGGGGATGTTCAAATGGAACAGAATATTATTGGCTGCTTGCAGAGTTGACTCAACAAGCCCTTTCTTTGAAAATAATTAGATGGCAATCAAAGTTTTTTTTTTTTTTTTTTAAACCTTTTTGGCATGCACAAATACGGGGAGGTTTTTGTCAAAACCCCTTCGAACCTAATCAGCATTCTGAAGGACATATTTGCGTGTTTCACGCCTGGGGGAAATTTTGACCCAACTTGGGCTTTTTGATGCATGGTATCAAAGAAAAAGTATGCAAAAAAACATTAGGCAGCTAAAATATTGTGTGGATTGTCAAAACATAACTTTTGATATGCCATGTTGCCGTTTCTTCTAAATGCTTGCAAACAAATATAGGTGTCAAATTTAGCCCATGTCAGGCTAATTTACTGCCATTCAAAATTGAAAATATTGTAAATTTTGGACATACTGAAAACCCGGGGTTTTATCAAGCATTTCCTAAAGATTTTTGCTTTTATCCTTTCAACAGGGGCAAAACCTTTGTGCTGACACCCCAAAACCACAAGGTGGCACTAGGGGGCAAATTATGACATTTGCAAGCCTTTTAATGACTTCAATGATTGGCTTAGTCTTGACTCCCGTTATGCAAAAGTCTTCAAAAGTCATAATCCTCTAATTATGACATATTAAATATTCCTATTTCAATTTCATAAATATATAAATATACAGCGGTTACTTTTGCTATTATGGCATTTTTACCATTTTTGTACATCGAGGGGGCGTGGGTTTCCCCACCCAAACATTTTTTATATGTACAGTATGGATAGGGCTAAATATATATTTATATTTGACGTTGTTATGACCCTTTCAAAGTCAGCCCAAGTCAAGTGCAGTTAGATGATAACAGGACTAGTGATATGATATCACTAGTGCTTGCAAAGTTGATAAAATAATAATTAGATGGCAATTGCTGTATTTTTTTAACTTTCTTGACATGCATGGAGAATAAGGAGGGGGTCTTTGTTGTAAAACTGGCTCACCAGAGACGGAGCAATGTGACTTGTTAAGAGTTATTACAAAATAGGAAGGACGCTAATGTATTTATTTGTGTATTCATTCATCTGTACGAAACATAGTAGGCATTTTTTAATGTACCAAATATTCAAATTTTTTTTTCAATGGATAAAAATAGAGCTGTAATTTTGTGATATTGTTGCTCATGGTCATCCCACCGTCAGAATGTAATATCGGCCCATGCTTAACCACAATCTAGGAAAGTTTTGGGTGTTGACACGTGTGGCATGGTCTCGTGTGAGTACGCCCTGGGGTCTTTTCATCAGATTTCCTCAGAAAGAAAGTGCAAAAAATAATAAGTAGCTATCGTGATTGGCTGATTTTCTTTTTCCTTAGTCCAACAAAAGTAGTGATTTGTCACCCCATTTAAAGCTAAAACGGGAATCCAGGATTGAAGCTGTACATTCATCACGTGGGCACGTTATGAGTGACACATGCGCTTTGGTGGCTCTCAGTCTCTCTCTCTTTTTTTTTTTTTTTAAATCGTTTTCCACTGTGGTGTTTGATGAGCCACCGATGGATGCTACTCAGGTGTGTCTTTCCACACTCCGACCCCAGCCCGCCCCATTTGGCACAGCTGAGGCTCAAGACAGTTTTAGCGCCTCGTGATTGGCTGTCCTGGCAGTGGACGGATGGGGAGGGGGTGGCGGGGCGAGGGCGGGGGCCCTCAGCAGGCGATCTCTTCCAAGGTGCCCAGCGTTGTCTGCAGGGGCACGGCCACGCTATGACTGATGGACTCCGAGTGGTTGGACACGGGGTCACACGAAGTCTAAAAAAGAAGTGAGGCGCATAGTTTATTTCTTAAAGGGAGATTTTACTCATTTAGCCATTTACAGCAGTAAAACCCCCATTTTTTTCCTATAATTGATTGTTTTTATTGCACAATAAAGACCTTTGGAATTGCACGTGTACACATGTACTCAAGTCTCCATCGACAACCAATCAAAAACCTTGCAAATATCACATGACCAAACCCAACTAACAAACGAGCTGTGATTTGTGGTTACCTGAGTTTTGATCATGTGATGCCATTTTTAGTCATCGATGTTTGTATATGAAAATGTATTTGGTCATCAAATTATTCATAGAAATTTATTTACTGCTGACTATATGAATAAATAAGCATAGTATTCCTAAATCCCATTAAAAAAAAAACTCCCCATCCACTCCCAAAAAAGACCCAAATCAATTGTTTTCAATATAACAAACTAGCAAAATATAACTTTTTGTAAACTATAAGAAAACATCCATTAAACCCCTAAAATATATATATCATTTTTAGTTTTAACTTGATTAATTTTCAAATAATAAAAAAAGAAAAAAATAAGAAGCAAAATGTGGGTTCAGTTCAATTAAGAAACAATATGATCGATTTTTACATCATACAAATTAGGTAAATGCAACCATAAACCTTATAAGCTTAAAAAAACAAAAAGTTAATCTACTTTTATCATATTTTTCCCAATATAACAAAACATATACACATATATATACATATATATATACACATACATATACATATACACAAAAGTATTGTAATTGTTTTTTTTAACATATCAAATTCATTAAACATAGCAAAAAAAATCATAATTGTCTATTATATGATAAAAAAATAGATCAATGTAAGCATTTCAGTTAAAACCAGAAATGTAAATAATATATATTTGATAAATTTTTCACTCTACTATTATAACTGTTTGCAATAATAGAAAAAAAAAAAGAAAAGAAAAACAAACCAAAATGGTATTTCAATTTAATCGAACACTAGGGCTGATTTTTACGATAAAAAGATTCAGGACAGTTGCATTCAACTTCCCAAGGAAAAATAAATAGAACATTGTTGTAAAAGAGTTTTAACGTAAGAAAATTAAAAGCAATGATGCCTTGGTTTTTCAAAGAACAAAAAAAATCAATCAAAAGGTTAAAACGGGTTTAAAATGCGCACTGACCACATCCCCCCGGCGGCCCTCCTCCTCATCCTCTCGACTCAGAAGCTCCAGTAGTCTGTCCCGTACCACCTGAAAAACACAAGAGTCCACATGAATGACGCTTCGTTTTCGGCTTCTTTAAAAGCAGCGTGACTGACCTCGTAGGCGTAGTCAAACAGCTCCAGGATGGTGAGGATGCTAGCGCCGATAAAGAGACCCATCTGGCCGCCGATGTCACCTGTAACACAGTGAACGCGTCTACAGTTAATAAAAAACTAATATTATTTTCTTTGTTCATAATTATTTCCCTAATTTCACAATAATTTCAGCTCAGCACCAGCTCTTCAACATTTACGCGATAAAAAATCGCATTCTGCACGAATTATTTTTACCTAGCAGGCCCGCCACCTCATAGGCTTTCTTCTGTTCAATGGTCTCGTAGTTAAGAGCCTCAAAGAACACGTCCAACACTAAAATGTTATCTCTGTGAAAACAAACAAACAAACAAACAAAAAACAGGTAAGATCACGGGTGCCCATGGCATGGCCACATGCTCGGGATGTAAAAATGTGAACATACGCGATGTATTTCTCCGACTTGTTGAACTTCTTCTGCAGGTAGCGCGCCGAAGTCTTGCTGGGGATCTTGACCATGGAGAGCTCTTTGTTGTAGCGCGTCACGTTGCACGGAGTGCGGCACATGCAGTTGCTGCTCTCCGCCGCAGACAGCTTGGCTAATGATCATGATGATGATGGCGATGGTGGTGAAGATGAAGATGAAGGGGTGGTGACGGTGAAGGACACCAAAGAGGATGAGATATCTCTGTAAATATGGTCATATGATAATCTCATTTGAGCGTGAGCATGAAACACCCTTAGTAACCTTCGCATAAATTGACCCAGTGGTAACTAAAATGAGCAACAACCATACAATAATTTACCAAAAACCTAGCTTGTAACTAACATGGTATCAGATGACCGACCAACCAACCAACCAACCAACCATTTTCTGTCTGACCTTACCAAAAATTAACCGTCCAAAACCTTCCAACCACGCAAGCAAGCAAGCAACCAAAACATTAACAGACCAAAAACTTCCACCCAACTATACAAAGAACACACTAACTATTTTCTGTCTTACCTTCCAAAAAAATAACCAACCAAAACCATCCACCCAATTATCCAACCAACTTGACCTTACAAAAATCTTGACCGACCAAAACCTTCCACCAAACAGACCAACCAACCAACCAACCAACCAACCAATCAACCAACTAACCAACATTTTCTGTCTTACCTTCCAAAAAAATAACCAACCAAAACCATCCACCCAATTATCCAACCAACCTGACCTTACAAAAAACTTGACCGACCAAAACCTTCCATCCAACCAACCAACCAACCAACCAACCAACCAACCAACCAACCAACCAACCAACCAATCAACCAACCAACCAACCAACCAACTAACCAACCATTTTATGTCTGAACTTACAAAGTATTAACCTACCGACCGTTCAACCAACCGTTCAACCAACCAACCAACCAACCAACCATTGTCTGTCTGACCTAACCAAAAGTTAACCGTCCAAAACCTTCCAACCATGCAAGTAAACAAGCAAGCAAGCAAGCAACCAACCTCTGTCTGATGTTGGAAGCAACCAACCAACTTCTGTCTGATGTTGGTTGGTTGGCTAAAACATTAACTGACCAAAAACTTTCACCCAACTATCCAAAGAACACACTAACCATTTTCTGTCTTATCCTTACAAAAAATAACCAACCAACATGACCTTACAAAAAATGGACTGACCAAAACCAACCAACCAACCAAAAAATGGACTGACCAAAACCAACCAACCAACCAACCAACCGACCAACCAACCATTTTATGTCTGAACTTACAATGTATCAGCCTACCGACCAATCAACCAGCCAACCAATCAACCAACCATATCTTTTGTCCACCCTCCATTCAACAATCCAACTTTGCCAATCATTAACCCAACTACAACCTTTCAAGCAAGAAATCCAGCAACCTATCGAAACCACCTACAAGCAAACAACCTTGTGAACCGATCCACCAACCCACCGTCCTACCGACCTTAAAAGCAACCATCCCAATCTACGTACCAAAACCTTCTGCCAACCCCCCAACCTCAAATCCAAACGATTTGTGACAGAGTAGCGAAGCCGCAAAGTAGTCCCATCACTCCCGATGATTGGATCAGTCAAGATTCCCAATAATCCTTTGAAACCCGTGTATTAATATGACTTCTAATGCTCATTTAATGAGACTGTTTGTCACATTGGTTCATCGTCTCGGCGGTAATAACACACCTCATCTGTGCTAGAAGTCATCAAAGTTTCCTCTTAAACTTCCAAGTCAAAAGCAGGAACGCTTCACGAGTCGGGCAAAGCGTAATCTCCTCTGACAACTTGGAGACAGGTGCTGTTTTTTTTTTGTAACATTATTATTCAAAAGAGAGAAAAAAAAGTTTGCAGTCAGAAACATTCCGACAAATTGGCAGCGACTTGACCCGATTTGCATGTCGAGCTCCAGCCGTCAAAGCGGCCGGCCCAATTACGAGTGAAGACGAGCCGGCGTCCAATCCTCTCGCTCTATTTGGCACCCGTGGCTTGAAAAGTTTGCACCTGGGAAAAGTTGCCATGGCCCTTGGCTGCATTTGTCACGTACCGGCATTTATTTACGCGGGACTTTTTGTAGCATTCTGGAGATTGTTGCAGAGAGTGGGCGGAAAAATAAAGTTTGACTACAACATTTAACAGAAGTCCTTTTCGGGTTACCCCGGTTCTATTTTTCGTAAGCTTTTAGCTCTGTCAGAATGATCGGTGATGGTTCTCTCCTCTGGGTTTGCACAAGGTCAAGTGAGGTCAGCAAAAAGTCAGCAAAATGTCCCCAGAGGTCGCCAGATGAACACGTTCAAAATAACCTTACTGGCAAACGTCTGGCAACCTCTGTTGACATTTGGGTGACCTTTGATGACCTTGTAAACCCTGAGGAGCTCAAAAAAGCTGCTACCTTCACAGATACTTGCCAACATTTGGCCCTCAGTGGGCTTAAGAGAGACTGGAGAAAAGAACACAATATGAGTCAGGACTTTTCTTTTATCAAACCAGAAGGGCTTTGCCTTTTCGGACCAAAATGGCCGAAAGAGAGATGCTCTCCTTTTGTGGGTGTGGTTTACAACTAAAACGATGTGCTCAACTTCCCCAACCGGTCAAGGGCTGTCCAATCTCTATGCAGAAGTGGTTCAACAAGTTCTTGCATGCAGCTGTCTCCCATAGAGACAAGATTCCAATACTTTTTTAACCTTGGTGTCAATTTTGACCCGATTTGGGCCATTGATCTTTTGTTTTGTTTTTTTGCCTTTGCGAACATGACGATAAAGACTACAATTTAAGGACTTGACTCAGCAACACTAAAAAAAAAAAAAAACTGACTCACCGAGGGCGGGCTCAGCGCAGTCTTTGTACTGCTCGGGGGTGCAGTAGGAGGCGTCGCCTGGAAGGAAGATGATCACGAGTAAAGATGTGGAATCGCGTTAGCTTCGAGAATGGCATTCAGTTTCTGGTGCTGGGCTGGACCTACCAGGCATGTGGACCATCCTACAGTTACAGTTCTCCACAATGTAGCGCGTCTCACAGTCGATCCGGCAGGCGGTCACGCTGTACACCTGGAAGAAGCCGGACTCCAGGGCCTTGGACTCGCACTCACCCCAGGGGGGAGGCAGGAATGTCAGCTACAAGGGAAAAACACTATTTGTATCCTATTTTGCTTCTATAAATTATTTGCAATTCCCCTTTGAAAATTACTCATTCAAATACATAGTGACAAAACATATTTCGCCAAATTTCAAAAGTATGACATTTAAAAAAAATATGAACTCATTCAATGCCAGGGACGTTTTTTTATGATTCCGGATAATCCATACTTAACTACATTAACTTCCATATACTTAAATATTAAATTGATACTTAAGTACCTGAACTTAAAAAATAACGTGAAATTACGTCCCTGGCACTGAATGAGTTAAACTGGCTAAATAGTTTGTTTAATAGAAGAGTCATGAATACTTTCCAAGTTGAATATAACATGAAATTACCACAAATATAAATCTTTATTAATAAACCACATTATTTCACGGACCCCATGAGAACCATGGGCCCAGCCAATCGATCGATGGCACCCTCATTTTTTCGAGGACGTTAAAACCGGCAGCGTCCAACGACAAGAATGACTTTAGTGAGTTTTTATCTAAAGTGATTCCAAAATAAATACAAGGAAGAAAAACTGTGGCGCAGCAAAATCACAATCGATGATCTTATTTTGGAATATTTACAAAATATTATCTTATTCTCCAAGTCAAGCTAGAAGCCATAAGTAGTGTCGCTCCCCACGGAAAAGATGGAAGAACACAAGATTGCGGATGGACCCTGTCAATACTTTTTTTGGACAACCTAGAAAACATCCATAGTTGGCTAACCCAAACAATTTCACAGTTGTACGAACACTTGACCAAATAATTCCCGCGGGTCCGACAAACGGGGCAACGTTCCAACACGCTTCGGTCTGAAGAACAACAAGAGCGAGGGTCAAACAAAACATCCTCGCTTCCCTCCAACCGCTTCGCTTGTCACAGTGGGTCGTCCCGCACGAGACGGAGGCAACGGCATTTTCTGGACCGAGCTAGACGCGGCAGTGCCAGGTGAAAGCGGGCTCGGATTTAAAAGCGCGTCTGCTCGGCGCTATCGGTCCAGACGAAGGAGAAGCCGCTCCAGCATTCCGCTTCAAAAGCAGCCAAGTGCGCGGAATGTTGCTGATTGCTGTGCAAGGCTGTGACGGATGATAAGAAAGCAGCCAGCGGAAGAAATGAATGCTGACAACTCCCGAAGCCATTATATGGTGCTCCTTGGCCAACCTCTTCCTTTCACTTACGCCGTATGATTATTAAAGACCAAACTGCTGCAGAGACCAGTCGTCGCTAACCAAAACAGCAGCACAAAATCGACCTCTCAGATGAAGTCGTTGGATATGACTTCCGTTTTCGCTCCATTTACACGGAGATAGCAATTAGTAAATGCGTGCATTCCCGCCACATTTTTTCGTGGAACTACTCGATTTAAAATTTTCAGTGCGGCTTAACACAAACTCGTCATAGTATTCCGAAAAAGTGGTCGATGAGATGCGGTGGTGGGAGGTTCTACTGTTTCCTGTGTCCAAATTTGTGTCTAAATTCATGAAATTGTAAGGGAAATGCTAGACAGTGATCAATCAATCAATCAGTCAACCATGGTCGTGGCGGGAGCCAATCACGTGTCTTGTAGAGCTGTGCTTCTTCAGAGTCCTACACGCTTAGAGGGTGACACGAATGGAGTCAACTGCAGAGCGTTGTAAATCTCTTATCTAGGTTTCTTTTGCAACAAATTGGAATTTCAAGAGCAAGCTCTAATTGTTATCATGTTTGGTCAGATCCAGGCTTCACTTGAATTAGACTTCCAGGCCCCGCTAATATAACCGTGGCTCTTTGTGAGACTAGAAAGGATGGGAAGGGATAACAGTACAGTCAGTGTATAAGGTTTAATCATTTAAGTTTTAAGCAAATATGTGCACTGCAGTAGTTTGACGTCCGAGGAATGCCCGTGGCAAGTGCATTTATAGTTAACTCGTCTGTCCGCCATACAGGAAACCTTCACAGAACATCAAAAAATCCACGATGCACCGAGGGCGCGATAGGCGATGCAGTATCTTTGACTTGTTTTCAGTACACATTGTTGCGCGCAGACGCATCAGAGTCACTTATGTTTTCCAATAGTAAAGAACATGAACTGTAAAATAGATGGAATATTGTTTTGTTTGGAAAAAAACAACAACATTAAACACTGATATTGAGTATCTCCACAATGTTAAATGTTTACCAATTGACCAATGACCTGTAATATAACAGTAACATTGTTTAGCTAACAAAGTGGAAACCCTGACTTGTGGATGTGCCGAAATGTTGTGTTTGCAATGCCCATGGTTTCATTCATATATATATATATATATATATATATATATATATATATATATATATATATATATATATATATATATATATATATATATATATATATATATGAGAGAGAGAGAGAGAGAGAGAGAGAGAGACTGAATGTGTGGTTGCTGCCCAATGTTGTGGTCATCAATATTTCACTTTCAGAGAAGGACACCGCATACCGTTTATAATTTCACTGAGCCGAAAGCAAGCAAGCTAACCGTAAAAAAGTGATAAATCCGTGGATAAATGTGGTCACTTCAGAAAGTTGTGCGCATCCCTATTTTACATCTCGGGTAATTGATGCTTAATTACATTTTCCATCCTAATTACAATTTCCATCAGGCCATTTTCCATCGAGCTTCACACTCAGATGAGAATCATAAAGAAGCGAGTATTAAATCGTTCCACAACGCTGTGTGTGAGCTACTCCGATTCTAATTTCCAATTTCTCTTAGCAAGCATTCCAGCCCAGTGGTAATATTGTTTGGAAAGATGCTGTGACTCTGACACGTTGGCAGGCCCACAATGCTGCGCGCCTGCTTGTTTACGTACTTGGCCTGCTCAAATCGACAAACGCCGACATCGCGACGTGATTAAGGCTTCCGTGAAAAGGTGCTGCTCGGTAATCCTTAACCTTTCTAAACACCTCCGCCGCTAAGCTAATCTTCTCTTTGGGCCCAATTAAAGCGAATTGTGGCTAATTTGCCATCTGATTAATTTGGCGTAATGGCATGTGGGCCCATCGCGGTCCTTCTAATAAGCGGCAAAAGCCTTGGTGCTGCTCGCCGATGTCTTCATCAATATTTCACTCGGGTGCTGAGGCGGGGGAAGGGGGAGAAGGGGGGGGCGGAGATCTTAAAGGGGGCTTTGCAGTTCACTCGGCAAATTGTTGGGAAAAGCTGTTTTGTTTTAGCATCACACACTTGAACTTGACTGTGCGGGCTCAACTCGATAAAAGTGCGCCTTTGCTTTTATCGAGTTGCGCGAGGAAATAGAAAGACCCAAGTCCGATTTTGCCTGTCCAAGTGTCCAGTTTGGGATCTGTAGGGATAAATATTGTCATATTTCATGTACTATATGTATCTAATATTTGCACTTTAGATATTCATTCATCACTTACTGAACAAAAAACAACATATTTAATTCTCTATATAATCCTACTGTACCATGTTGAAATTTAACCTTTAGTCTATTGATGTAGATTTTAACATCACATGTAAAGATCTATACAACTCTCAGGACCATATTTGCGACATACTGAATATTTTAAACTGGTGGATCTCAAATGAGGGTATGAGTATGTGAAATTTTTAACAATTTCTGCAGGTATCAGCAAAACTAATTCAAAGCTTTTTAAATCTAATTCAAAGCCTTTTCATGCAGTGATAGGTGCAGGATTTTTTTTTCAAATTTAAGAGCAAATTAATTGGAACATAAAGCTAAATTGTGACAGTGATTCCTTTGCACAACCTTGAATGACTCTAATTTTGTTCAGTTTTAGGAGCAGGACTTTTTTTCAAATTCAAGAGCAAATTAATTGGAACATAAAGCTAAATCGTTACAGTGATTCCTTTGTTCTATTTCACTCAATTAACGGTTACAACGCTTGAAAGTGTTTCAGAAAGAATGGGTTGGTCCCAGCAGGAAACTTGATGACGTTTTCACATTGTAATAATTAATGAGGAGATCTAAATTTATTGCCCCCCCCCCCCCCCCCCCGCCCCCCTCCTAAGTACGTGCGCTCGCCTCGATGCCCGCAAAAAGCGAGGCGAGTTTGGTCCACGCAGACCGCCAGTCAGAAAAGCGGGCCGACAGCTGGAGGCAGACACTCACCCCGGAGGCTCGTTAGTCAACGCTAAGATGCTAAGCTAATACTTTTTGTATGACACGCAGCGTCTTTTTTGTCGTGTCTTCCATTCGACTGGCCTTGATGCAATAAAAACAGTTTCTTGCGCCAGCCTGACACCGCCAGGCATTTTTGATAACTTCAAAGGCGGAAGACAATTTGCCCAACGCAACATTCTGGAGGTCGAATCTGACGTGAGCCGTCTATTAATGGGGGATGCGGTTACGGCACTCGGGCAAGGACGATGAGCTTTATGACAAAATGTGCAAGAAAATGACAAAAAGTCAACGCTGAAGAAAAGCGAAAAAATCAACCTTAGAAAAACAAAAAAAATGGAAACAATCTCTTATTAAAACTTGAAATCAGAATTCTATCCATCCATCCATCCATTTTCTATAGCCGCTTATCCCCACAGGGATCGCAGGCTTGCTGGCGCCTATCTCAGCTGGCTTCGGGCAGTAGGCGGGGACACCCTGAACTGGTTGCCAGCCAATCATAGGGCACATGGAGACGAACGACCAATCGTGCGCCCAATCACACCTAAGGACAATTTAGTATGTCCAATCCACCTGCCATGCATGTTTTTGGGGAGTGGGAGGTAGCTGGCGTGCCAGGAGAGAACCCACGCAGGCTCGGGGAGAACATGCAAACTCCTCACAGGACGGCCGGAGCCAGGTGGATTTGAACCGGAACTCTTGAACTGTGAGACGAACGTGCTATTTACTGCGCCACCGAGCCGCTGAAATCAAAATTGTGATTTCAAATAAAAGTGTCAAGTCAAGGATAGATTTCAGAGATGAATTTTAAATCTGGATTAGTGTTACAAATTTGAGTTTCAATCTGGAGTTGCAAATCAGATTTAGGGTGTAAATCGGCGCTTCTCAGTTATATTGCAAAGACGCCCCTTGGAAAAAGAAAATCTTTCGCCTCTCCCCATTGATCACACCATAAATAACATTATCCTCAATAAATATTTTGTAAGTATACCTAATGCTATATCCTTTTTAACCTTAACAAAAGAAAAAAGAAAAATATAAATCAACTCCAGAGCCCAAATTGTGTAACATTATCTCTTTTATTTCTGTCTCGTACGAAAAGGGAGTCACACACGCGATAAAAAGCGACAGTTTCGTTCATGTTCCAATTAATTCACTCTTAATTTGAAAAGAAAACTGTACCGTTCTTGTCGCCGCATTCAAAGAGCGTGATATTAGATTTGCTGATACCTGCTAATAACGTATCGCTGCCGGGTTGAAAAACCGTCGGATTCTAAACTTTGCGAGGGATCATTGGAAACTCACTCTCTGTTCCTGCGTGGCCACGAAGGTCTGGAAGCCGGGCGCCACGCCGAAACCCAGCTCGTGCACAAAGGGCGGCTCGGCCTGGCTGTGGATCTGGACTCTAACCCCTGCCTCGAACGCCGTGTCTTCTGCAACACATTCCGGAAAAAGAATACTGATGAATAAATTCCAGAAAAGTCATAAGGAGCGAGTACTTCCTGATTGCTTCTTTGGAAGTATTTTCAAGTGTTTACGAGTCCATTTGTTTACAATCAGGAACAGCGCAGATAGCGGGTTTTAGTACAATGCTGAGCTTGGATAAAAATGATATCAGTCTGTTTGGATGCACATCTAACAAGAAAAAAAAATATTTCTATCTCATTAAATTTTCAAAGTGGAGCCTTTGGAAAAAGGTTAGATTTTTTTTTATTACAAAATAAAGTTTTTATTACAAAAAAATGTCAACCTTGATGGAAAACAGCTTATGAAAGAGCTTTGATAAAAGACCGTGAATACACACACACACACACACACACGCAAAATAACATTTACGGGAAAGGAGCGAGTCAGTTAATGTTTCCGCAAAGAGATCGATAATGTCACGGCGTCCGTCACATGTGCTCTTGTGTTTCTACGAGCCATTTAATCAACCCCTCCCCTCCAATAACGGCACGCGCTCATTTGCTTGCCGTTTTGGCCACGGCGACAGCTCGGACGCAATAATGGGCATCCATCTGTGTGTTTGCCGGCAAGCGGGGGAGGGTGAAAACACACACAAATAGCGAAAAGAAAAAATGTAATATCTGACGTCCTTTAGTTGAATTTGTGAGCGCACAAAGCCAAAAATTCCATAAATCTCAAGATCATTTAATGAAAAAAAAATACTGAGAAAATGGTAATATTTGAAATGCAAGTACTGTTTAGTCTGGAATGCATTAACGTTAAACTACAGTAGCGATTTGAGATACACTCCTAACTCAAGACTCTCATCTCAAATCACCACTGAAATGAACGGAAACAACACAACAAAAATTCCTTTTAAGTGACTATAAGGTTGCCATAAGGAAATGAACTCATTCAACGGCAAAGATGTATTTTTACGTATTTTTTCTTTTTATAGAGTCCACACATTTTTTTTGGCGGTGGAAGAGTTAAATGTAAAGACATTTAACAGCATTTGCTATTTTTTTCCCTCCTTTTCACATCCATGTACCTTTAGATATACACTACATATACGTGGAGCCAGTTGTATCTCCTCAGGAAGCTGCAATAATATTAATCGTTATTCGCAGAGGATAAAGAATATATGCCTGTGAGGAATGTTGTACAAGTATTATTTCTTGTTGCCCTATTGCGTTTGTTGTCAAACTTCCATTGCCGAAAGGTTTATAACTAGCGATTTGTGAAACCACTTTTTGTCCGACTGATACCAGTACTAGTATGCAACTCTTGGGTAAACACAGACACAGAAACCAAGTAATAATACCACTGATGCAAATAATGAGTAAATAAAAGGACCATCACATTAAAATCTGAAGATATGTGACAATTTGAAAGAATCTGCGGTATTTCTTGCAGGTAGTGTCTCAAATCCCTTAACGCCAATAATGCTCTTGACCTAACAACGGGAAAAGAAATTACCAATCCCATAAAGTCTCAAGTCGGTGATAAGGTGACATTGAAACCTTGAAATAGAGAAGCACCTTAGACCTGTGACCAGATTTCAACAAAATCAATTAGACTCTTCTTGACCCGACCCAAGTAAAGGCTCTTGTGAGTCACATCCATCAAAATCAATCAGGTCGTCGGTCTGTTTAGAGCAGCGGTGGGCTGTTCGATGCCCTGCATGTTTCCCAGGTTCCTCTCCCAGGCACACCTGATTCAAAATATTAGGTACATTTTCAAATTCCCGCAGAGCTTGACGATGAGTGGAATCAGGCGAATCAGGAGGAAAACACACAGGACACCGGGACACATGCGGGAATTTAGCGTTGAAGTACTCATTGGTCTCCTATCATGCAGGGAACAGTAAGATACCAAAGGCAGGTTAGACACCAGATATACCAGGCAGTAACTATGGGACAAGATCTGCTTTTTTTTTAATACCTTTTTGGCCCAGAGGTGCAATGACGCTTGCAGAGAATAAGCCCCGACTACGGAAACGGGAAGGCATAACAGTACAGTTACTGCATAAGGTATAGCAGACAGAATTAAAGCTAGCTAACTAAAAAATAATACAGGAGTAGAGTTCCAGTTGACAGTGAGGTAGTTGAGTCGTTCATTGTCTGACAACCTTCAAAATCAGAATTCTTGACATCCTTTTTGATACATTTGCTGCGAGCATGAATCAATAAAAACGCGCGCGCGCACATGCATTGGAAATGAAGGACCTTTGTCATTCATCAAGTGTTTTCATCATTTTAAATCTCACCTTGTTTGTCTTCTTGTTTATGGCCTTTTGCCTTCTTGGCACGTTAATGCCCACACATGCAAATGAGTTTGCCCTCCCTGATGATAATGCGCTAGTGAGACCTTGCATGAAAAAGGATCATAAAAATAATAGAAACACAAAAAGTAGGAGTATACAGTCTACACACACAGTGAGATTATACCACAGGGGAGTCCAACATTTTTCATCAGCGGGCCACAAGAGGAAGAAAAAAAAAATCAATCGATATAACGGCCACGTAAAGATGTTTTTGACCTAATTTATCAAGCACTCTAACATCAGCCAATGAGGCAAACAAATACATGGTGTTAATTTATTAAAAGTTTTCTCTAGCTGAACGTCTTTCTAGAAAACAAATAGTTTAGGATTTACAAGATTTTGTGGTGGTCAGAAAAGCTGTAACCCAGCAGAAAGTAGGAGGCTGAATCCAATCATGACATTTAGAAACTAAAGATCTGTTGTAAAATGATCGTTTTTTGCGCTGTTACTTGGGAAACATTCACGTGTTATGTTCATAATTTAGACTTTAATATTAGTGATGACAAAATGAAGCCTCGTGAAACACACGATAAAATTGTTGGATTAAATATGCAAATGAAATGTGATGAATTCTTCATTGCACTAGGTTTTATTTTTAAATCATGAGCACCATCTAGAGGAGTAAAACAAAACTACAAGTGGTGCACGAGGCTTCATTTTCACTCACGTCACTTCTTAACGTTTAACAGAAAATGGAGAAAAGCAGTTTTACATGTACACAACTTATTCATCATAATTACATATTTAGAAAGGCTCTTCCTTAGAAAAATTGTAACAAATGTCTTGAGCCAATAAAAATGGACGGTGGACCTCAAATGTTAGTTTGGACATTCCTGCTGGAATATGCTGAAGGTGCATTACCACAAACCTTAAATATGAATTATCATTATCAAAAAAATAGCGCTTAAAACCAGAATAAGAGTTTCAAATTTGGGTTTATTGGCAGAATTAGTGTTTCAAAGCAGGGTTAAGCTTTGACGTCTATAGGCGTCAATGGCAGTGAATGAGTTCAAGAGAGAACCTAAAACCAAGTTTTGAATCAGGCTAAGCTTTCAAATTATGGTATTAAAATTGAGTTTGCAAGAATGCATTTCTCATCACAGTTAATGTCTTTTCCAAAAGTGACGTTCTTCTAGCTTCTGATTGGCTCAAACTTCTTTGCTGTCATTTGCCCCCGTTTCTTTGGAGCGCGGGTGATAATATGCCGTTTGTTGTTTGTTTCTTTTGCAGAACTCCATTGTGTACCAGTAAAAAAACTCGTAAAATTGAATAAAAAGGAAAGGAAGTCATTAAGAATGCAACACAGCACACACTTGTTTGCTTATTAATTATTTCTATCGCTGCTCTGAGCTTGACGAGAAGACTAAAAATAGACAAGGGCGAGCGTGGAGTAATTGCTTTCCCGGGAAATGCCTTTTATTGATTGCGATTACGAACGATGATCCGCATTCAGATTGTAGGAGTTTTTGATGGCGGTGTGGAATTCGCCATGTTATATTTGGCGGGATGCGGGGGAACGCAGCAAACTCCGTGGCCTCAAAATGATTTTCTGTGAAGTAATCGAGTGTCAACGGCAGGAAATGAAACATTTGAGGTCTTGCTCGGAAATTTTTAAGATATATGGATAGTTGCCATGACAACTAATAGCACATGAAGCAACTCATTTGAAGTCTTTGCGGCTAAAAACGTACCTCGGCATCGTTAATTAGTTCATTAGGGATGGTGGGAATGTCAGAAAAAAAAGGAAAAAAATACAAGTACATTGGTAAAAATATGTTTTCGAATTGAATGGGGGTCAGGAAAAGTTGGGGTTTGAACTTAAGTGTTAAAACTGGGTTAGGGTCTCAAATTTGCGGTTTAGGTCTCAGGTAGGGTTTCAGTTAGAGTGTCAGAAGTAAGAACAAGGTTTCAAATTCCAGTTTCGAGACAGGCTTTGCGTTTGTTGTACTCGAAGAATATTGATTATTTTGCCAGCTGTTGAGAAGTTGGAACACATTCTGGGTGCTCAACATGTCCTTTAAATAACGTCTAGTTGCCTAGCAACGTAAAACGCTCGTGACTCCTTCTGTTTCCTTCCTTCATTAAAGATGTTTTGCAGTGATATGATGAAGTACAAGGCCAACTCAGTCCCAGCACTAGCCCAGGTAGTGAAATTTGAATAATATCAATACCTATATATATATATATATATATATATATATATACATAAATAAATATTTAATTTTTTTATTTATTATTATTATTATTATTATTATTATTATTATTATTTTTAATATTTTAAAAAATAATTCGATTTGGATTACACACATTTCAGAACTGTTTGGGTAACTAAATAGGGCTTGGGTCAAATTGACCTAATGATATTTTTGCTGTTCCTTGCAAACAACCTTAAGAGGGTTGAAGTTACATGTCACACATTCATAAAGTGTATTTTATAAAATATGAAAACACAAAGAAGAGTTATTGTAAGTGGTCCGTGGTGTTTTGCATTGTGTGTTAGCATTTAGCTAGCACTTAGCTCCATGTTTGAGAGTAAACCTTAGATGGGAGGCATTACCTTGAAGCCTTTTTTTTTAAAAAATTTGTTACTGCCTCAGATGCGGTTGTTGAAAACACACAAAGAGGAACGTGAAGAAAAGTGAGAGCGGCGAGCACACTTTGGGTGCAATAAATCCGCACGTTCATTCCAATTTGTGTTTTGAAGGCTTATTATGTCTTGGATGTCAGATCATAGGTACTTTATTGATTACATGCGCACATTCATAGTGTTTTATCAATGTTATAAATTCCAATCTGACTTATTTTGCATGTTATGACGGGTCATTACTCATTCTGCCTTGTGATCTCCTAATAGCAGGAGGTAATAAAATCCAGATGTACAAGATATTGTTTTCAGGCATGTAATTCCGTTTGTTATGCCCGTGATGACAGATGAAAAGGTAGGTAAAGGCAATAAAACATGACATGATTTTATTTCTTCCATGTGTGCATCTTTACTGTTTTATTGATCTTATGAATTCCCATCTGCCATTTTATAGTGCATTATAAGGGTCATTTAT
This sequence comes from Hippichthys cyanospilos, assembly GCF_059441005.1. Lineage (NCBI taxonomy): Eukaryota > Metazoa > Chordata > Actinopteri > Syngnathiformes > Syngnathidae > Hippichthys > Hippichthys cyanospilos. The sequence goes on from NC_142384.1 coordinate 11,141,993, forward strand.
CAAGCTGTCCAGTGAATCTTTTTAGCATTTTTTTTTATTGTTCAAGAGTATTAAGTGAAAACCTGAGAGGTAAAAACGCCATTTATGTTCTTTACTAATGGATTTTTAGCATCTCACAGAGGTTCTAAATTTAAATCGGAGATTTCGTGATGCATTATTATTCATCGTTTTTATCATAAAAAGTTTAAATTTTATTGTTACCAGGTGTATATTGAGGTATTACTGAGGTTACAAATGTCTTTATACTTATATGTAGTTTTTATTTTATGACATGAACGCATTCACTGGCAGCTAAGTTAAAATACATTTTTGACATATTTAGCCGTCACTGGCACAGAATGAGTTTTAATGTATTCACTGCCAACCCAGTAGCCATATAGCCATCAATGTAAGCGAATGAGTTAAAAATTAATAAGTTGTTTGGGCTTTTGACACCAGGAGGAAATACATTTCAATACATACAGTATTTTGTTTCCAGGTCTGCATTTCTATTTCATATTTTTCTTTGCAACAAAATTATGAGGTGCAATAATTTATATTCTGTCTGTTGATCTTCTCACATCAGAGTGCAATAAAATAATTTTACTCTTACCAGTTGGGTTAGCATAATGAAGGCATAAATTAAAACGAAATTATTTTTTGCTGTACAAATGAGAAAAGAGTGTTTATGAAGACCATATAACACACGTGAAATCCTTAAATAAGTGTGAAATAAGATGGTGTGTCCCGACGCGTTTCCCTCCAAATAACCGTTGAGTCACCACTGTGTTAATTATAGATAAATTTCAATCGCGTGAATGTAAAAACATCTCCAGCCCCCGAGGCGCACAAGCAGAGAGGTGACTTTATCAGACAGAAAAACCTGCTTGGTCTCTCTGGATTTTACCCTAACTACTAGTGATGGGATGAGATCTGGTATGACGAGCAGAGCACGAGATCTTTTTTTTTAGGGGGTGGCTTGTTGGGCCACAAGTGCAATGGAATATACAGGAGAATGCGCTGCTTGACAGTAAAACATGTTGCCAAACGTGGTGAGAAGGCCAACTGTCTGTAGATAGGTGTGTAATGAACCGCTGGGATGCCATTTCATCTTTTTGCTACGATTCCTGTATTCACTGCGATTTTTTTGGAAAGCCTATTGTCCCAGTGAAAGTGAATGGGCTAACGGAGAAATAAAGGATGTTCGTATTACTTTCAAATCACTTGTGTGGTGACATTTCAGCTTTTCAGTTAAAAAAATAAATGGTAAAATGTGGAAAACGACGGTTTGTAACTGTGTGAAAAATTTCGGCAACTACTCCAGCTAACAGGAGCCTTTTGTTAAGTCCGTTCAGCTGTCGCCGAAAAATGAGCCTATAACAAAAATGACTATATTTGCACGGTAGCTTGTTAATTCTCTTGCAGTGTACGCAGTAAAAGGAAAAGTTGGGAAATTTATATTGGCCAATACAGTAAACCCCCTTGTTACAACATCCCTGACTTACGTTAGTTTCATGTAATGACGTGGAATACTGAGTTTTTTCATCCCCTCTTTCTGAAATTTTCTCGGTTTTGCAACTGTCATGACCCTAGGGGCTTGGCTGTATTTGTGTTGTTCCGTCTCCATCTGCAGGCGTTTTTAGGTTTTAGGTATTTACACTCATTTTCAGTTGCCGTCCCTGCAACGCGTCACTACAATTCTGCTATTGGTCTGCCTCATTTCAAAATAACCGTAAAGCTTTGTTTGATTGTGAGTGGTGACAAAACCGTATTTATAGTGCATTTTACTGCTTGATTCAAATTTGAAAGGGTTAGCCAAGGGTTCCAAGATTGCTAGTGATGTTAAAGAGAGAAGAAGATGATTTATGTGGAAACGATGCTGGAGATAACCCTTATCAGGGAATAGGCACCACTCAAAGGTAAATAAATCCTTTCTATATTTTTTATTTATGATATTTTCTTATTGTATACCTGTATATTATATATAAGTAGCACTTACTATACTACCTGGGGTTCTAAACGCATTAGTTATTTAGCATAGGTTTGCATTGCCCGTCATACCGTGAATTCGCCTTACGACCCCAACCGCAGAACGGATTTATCTCATAACACGGGGGCCCACTGTATTTTATATTAAAGATTTTGCCCAAATCGCGTCTCGTCTCCTTCTCGCGGACTCAATATCGTGGGAGATCTCGTCACATGGGATTTGTGTCTCGCCCCATTCCTACTGTGTTATTACTATTATTAAGTGTTATTACCTGTGTCTCCCCAAACTGGCAGGTATTCATCTTGCTGGATGTCCAACATGATCTCCAGCCCGTTCCCTGTGCCGCCTTTCATGGTGGTGCGCAGGGACTTGCCCTCCTCAGCCGCGTTGAACATGTAACACTTGCCGTATCGAGTGAACACCTGCGAGAAAAAAAAGGCAATGGTCGGTCAGATTATGCATTTTAATTACTTAAAAAGTAGGCTGCCATTATTGGACCCCGCTCGGCAAACACACACAGACACACACTAGCATGAAACAATAGCAGCGCAATAATCAAAAGAGTCAAATGGGACTCCCAGAACACGTGTAAATTTACACAAAAGACATTTGAAAGCTTCGAAGAGAGAGTTGTTTATGTGGCGTTGGAGTGTTTTATTGTGCCTGTCAGAGTCCCTGCCAGGCAGTCCCTCCCACCTCGTTAGCCTAACGAAGACCCATCTGCTTTGAGGGGAACAGAGATAATCAGGCGACTTGTTTTAATTAGTCCAGACAAAAGTTTATTTGCATAACTCACTGTAGCGCTAGTCAGCTATGCCGCCGCACGTGCACTGTTATCCGCCAAGCTAACCATAGCCACCTAGCATCACCAGTTCTGTCCCTAGATGAAAACCGATCAATCTGTATATCTGTGTGTATTTTGTGAGTCAACCTCATTGTAGCAGGGATGCAAAGAGAGACTTTCATTTGAATCAAAAACACCCCCCAGCCTCCCCGCCCTCCTCGGATTGCCAAATGGATTGCCTGTAACAGGAAAAATATTGAAGACAGGTTGTAAGGTATTGATAGATGTTTTGACCCTGTGATTGATAGACTTGTTAATAGCAGACCCACAGGTGGTACATGTCAGCAGGAATGTCAAGTGGGATTGGGGGAGAGTACTGAACTTATTCAGCAAAAGCGATGCTCTGAGAGTTTCAGTTTTCCATACTAATCATCTTCTTACTTCTCCCTTTAACATCACTAGCAATCTTGGGACCCATGGCTAACCAATTCAAGTTTGAATTAAGCACTAAAATGCACAACACCATCTTGTAAGAACTCATACGAGAACAAGTCTTTAGCATATCGGCATCTTAGTGACACCAACCAATATCAGACCAGCATCTTAGGGACGCCGCGACACCGACCAGCATTGTAGTGACGCATGCAGTGGCGCATGTAGCGACGTATGAGCGTGGTGCAACTTGCAGAGCCATACGCATGCACGCTGACTGCCAAGTTTGAATTTTGTAAGTGTTTTTGATGCTGTAACGTGGGAAAAATGCTGTAAAGAAGGGATTCCACTTTGTAACGTGAAAAAAAACATAAGCCAGGGATGCCGTAACTCAGGGGTCCACTGTATACACACACACACACACACATATATATATATATATATATATATATATATATATATAATTTTTTTTCCCCAGCCAGGCGTATATTTTTTCCACATCTCCACGGTTCTGAATGCCTTTAAGGTTGAACAATAGTAGCCGCAGCTGCATTTGTCAAGCTTGACAATGTTTGGCGCGCGGGTCAGGGCCGAAGTCAACGAGGCTCTGGGAGAAAAGAGTCGTCATCCCGCAGGGCGACGGTATGACAAAAGATGCTAGCGAAAAACTGCGGCGTCCACCCTTGAAAATCTTCGTCCGTCGCTTCCCGCTACTCGTCATCTGTTGCCTCCAGTGGAGATGTCAAAAAAGAAAAGAGAAGGCCATAATGAGCTCTCTGGCCTGTCCAGACATCTGACACAATAGAGCTGTTTTGTCAAGGGAGCAAGAAACTGCCAAAAAAAATTACATATGTAGAAATTGTGTCTTTGCACCATTGAAAGGAAAAGACATCTGGTCTTTTTTAGGAAGGCCAAAAAAGAAATGAAAGAAGTAAAGGGGAACATTTGAATGTTCACGCTTGAAATTGTCTTCCAACATGATTCATTTACCGCCTTTGTATGAAAAGGAGAAAAGTTAGACAGGGCAAAAAGAAAAAGAGCTAAAAATGAACATTTTAGAGGAAGACGTAAACATGGGAAAAAACAATGGAGAATAATATAAAAAGAGAAAACAAGGGAAAATGAAAAAATATAGAAAATAGCAAGAAGAAAATCAATTCATCCGACCATTTTATACAGCCCCTTATCCTCACTAGGGTTGCTGGTGCCTATCCCGGCCGACTTGGGGCAGGAGGCAGGGGACACTCTTGATTGGTTGCCAGCCAATCGCAGGGCACACAGACAACCAACTATTCACACTCACAGTCAATTTAGAGTGTTCAAAACAACTACCACACGTTTATGGAATGTAGGAGGAGATCGGAATGCCCGGAGAAGACCCACACGGGCATGGGGAGAACATGCAAACTCCACACAGGAAGGCTTAGGCGAGCTGGAATCGAACCCGAGGCCTTTGAACATACTAATCAGTCTTCTACTGTGCCACGCAAGAAGAAATGAAAGAGAAATAATGAGAAATTGCTTATCTAGTGATCACAATGTTGTCTCTTACAAGACGGGAGAAATCGCATAAAGAATGCAGAGTACAAAGGCTTTCAAAACAACTTGTCAAATTAACTGTAAACAATTGCATCTAAGTGATCGCCAGGCATTTAGACATTATTGAATACCTTGCATGTGGCATTCCCACTCTACTCCACTTTGAAGTAACAAGCCAACACTTAGCCAGTAATTGTCATTTGCTAACATGAAAAGCAGAATCCAATCAAAATTTCAATCTTATTTTGAATAATCAAATTCCACCAGTCTCCACGCGACATGGAGATGACGAATTATGCAAATATCCACATTGAGTGAATATCCACCCGCTTTTTCTCATTTGCCATTTCCAGCCCGGTGTAACGAGGATATTGAAACGCTGGGATCCACTGGGAGAGTTGTAATGTGACGACGTGTTATTGTTTGCCCAGTCAATAAGCTTTTATGAGGAGAGACAGTATGAGATTTACAGAATTGATGGCTTGAGAAAATTACATTTTTAGTCCAAAATGTAAATATAAATAAGTACGCACACCAAAAAGCTTATTGTGTACATTTTTTTAAATTACAATGAACAGTCTCTATCCCTTTTTGCAAAAAAGGCAGATTTTATTATAGATTATTGATTATTATCTAGATATACAGTAATTATCAAGTAATCACCACGCCCTTGCACTTCATTAAAAAAAAAAAACCTAATCAACCAACGTTGAGCATGAATCAATTTTTAAAATATATTCTGTTATACAGTAACTTCTACAATTAGCAATATCACACTAGCGATTAGCATTTAGCAACAAACACTACCATTTAGTTCAAACTACACAGCAATGGAGCCATATGTCAAGAAGGTCTTTGCATGTGTGTTATTTTTTTAAGTACTGCTGTGGTAAGCCTTTTCCAATCTCCCTTGCCACCATTGCAACATTGCGTACATCAGCAAGAAAGATATGCGTAGAAACCAGTGGCGTAAACATGGTTCGGCAGAGCTTCGAGGTGGATATTTTTGGGTTTGTATTTTTTTTATAGCTTACTAACACAGCTTGGCTGAATCTTTTCTCACGGCCGTAGGGCCTAAGCCCTGCATGGATTTGCTAAAACGGGCAAAATAATTGACGTTGCTCAAAAAAAGATTTGCATAGCGCACTTCAAAACAAGACGATCCTGTGTGCACAGACATTGCGCCTAATATGGTAGTCGCACTGAGAATGGCATCGAGGAAGACTTTTTGATAATCATGTGCGTAACCCATGAAAAGAATTATGTGCACCCCTGCACATAACGACATTAGTGAGTTGAATTCCAAAATACAAAACTAAACACCTTCACGCAAGGCTCCTTTATTGCATAAGCTAGCTTGCTAGCCTAAATCAGGTGATTAACTTTAATCAGGTGATAACCCAAAAATGAGTTCTTAAATATATAATATACTATTGATTATGAGATTTGAAAGTCTTGACCAAGTGATAAGAGAAATAAAGGGAGAAAAAAAGTAAACCCACATCTGTATTTTTTAGGTTAAACTATGTTTGACAGCTGCAAATGGGTAAAAACAACGTGAATCAGTATGGGTATTGTTTAGCACACTATGCTTTGTACAGTTGGCCTCTTTCTCCTTCATCATCATAGACGCTGTGCGGTTGACTTCTAGACATAGTACATAGCAGCTCTCGTCACCTCCAAAACCAATGGCTGCTTTTTATGGAAGTCGTTCATCACAGTGCTCCATGATGATGTTTTTATTTTTTTACAAGGCGACGCTGCCGCGATAGCACAAAAGAATGGCGGGCGGCGGGAGATTTATGTGAGCGCGGATGAGGGAGGGTTCAAGATTAGAGAAGGGAAAAAAACAAGTGAGTTATATGACGGGGAAAAGGATGTGAGGCTAGCCGGTTAGCTCGAAGTCACGTGTGGCCATGTCTGGTGAAGCAGCATGCTCACGAAAAAGAAATCCATTAAAATGTATTTGTGATTTTGATATTTTATGGTGAGAAAAATATTAGAATAGAAAAATAAACAACGTAGCGAACGGCGTGGATTCTTGGCACATTCCTGTGTCGTGTAGCTGTTTGCTGGCTGAAAAAGCACACTTGAGTCAGCATGGTTTGTCAAAATGTGATTAGTAGGAATAGCAACTGTGTCAGGCTGTCAGCATCCAAGTCTGCCGTCATTTACATCTAATACACCAGCAGTGCAACTAGCAAGTGGCTAATTTATGCTAGCTGCGGCTTCAACTGAACCTTAGCCACTGACACGCTAAGAGATAATTAGCATCAAGTCCGAAGAGTGATATTCCTTTAAATGTTGAATATTCACAAATGCTGTAGTAACACTTACAAACAGAAAATAAAACAATACTTATTTTTTGACTTTGTGTAAACTAAATAATTAATTTTAATAAAGCTCAATCGCAAATATCTTTACTATTTTTATTCTAATGTAATTTTCACTGTACTAATGCAGAGCAAATTAAGGCAAGGTTACAATAAATATCAGAGTATAATCATGTTTATTGATTGTAATTTCAGTCTGGATGAAAATTATTGCGATGAATATTAGCCACACACTGCTATTTATTTTTTTCTTCTTGCCGTTCCTGACCATTAGGACCGACGTGGCGACAACACAACTTGTGTTTTGCGATGCCACGCTGGATGATTTATGACGATGTCCGAATAGTGTCATTGACACTGGATAACGTGATGACACTAACACAGGGAGTCATCATAGAGCAGGATGCGTTTGGGGTGTGCGTAGCAAATCCATTAGAGACGTTCCCCTTCGTTTGTCACATTTCTACCGAGGGAGTCTGGAGGTGAAATCTGATTCTAGTCGCCAGGCACCAGAGTGAGTGACTGTTCTTAATGATAGTGGAGGAAAGGAAGGAAATTATTATAGGGAACAGTCGTCACGCTACATTAGGTCAAACACGCAAAGGACAAAGACAAGTCCAACGGTATCGTCTATATCTTCATAGAATTATCAACTTTTGCTTCTGTCACAGATCCATCTGTTCACACGCTCGCCCATCTGTTCCATAGACGCTCCCGCTTCGTCTACATTAGCATCCACGTCGTCGCTAATGACCGATTAGCATGGCAGGGCGTCAAAAACCCCTCCAAGAATGACTCATTTTCACTTGTTTATTCAGAGGAAAGCTTAGGCTATTCCCACATCCTAGTGTGTGATTTAAGCATCATTTAGAAATAAATAACTTGGATGCATTCAACTACAATTAAAATCTTTAGGATACTAAAGGACCTTTCACTTCACTTTTGTTGACATGGACTCATTCACTGAGTCTAAATCCGACTGCATTCCAGAGTATTTTTAAACAGCTAATGCTAACGTGTAATAAACTCCATCGACTCTGTTTTGATGAAATCATGGTGTTTGAAACCAAGTTACGAGATGTTCACCTCAACAGTCATTTTATTAGAAGTGATAAAGTACAAATATGAAAAATATAGCACTAGTTTACAGAAATGTGTCAAATTTCCAATAAGAAAGACAGGAGACTAAGAACACAATCCGAGTCAAAACATTTTTTTTGCAAAGGAGAATTGGGGTTTGCTCAAACCAACCTGTTTCCAAACCATCTTCCCCAATTTTGGCTCAAGAAGGCTGTGGTTTACCAACGGAAACAAAATAATCTATTGTCTTTGTCAAGCATGTAGTTTATGAACCTAAACATAGGGATATGCCAGTGAGTACCGTATTTTCCACACTATAAGGCGCACCGGATTATAAGGCACACTCTCAATTAATGACATATTTTAAAATCTTTTCCATATATAAGGCGCACCCTTAACTAATGACATATTAAAACTTTTTCAATCACAATATAGTAATACTCAAAGTAATAACAATAATAACTCAAATAATAACTCTAAACTCTCAATAGCATAATAACTCAATGTCATATGAGCAACCTTGTTCAACTGTAAACACACAAAAGAAACAGGTAAAGCTTACTTTATCACTTCATTCCTCATCTATGAATCCCAATCTCAATATTGATCCATATATAAGGCGCACCTGATTATAAGGCGCACCATCAGCTTTAAAAAAAAAAAAGGCTTTTAGTGCGGAAAATACGGTGTTAGTCAAAAAAAAAGTTTTTTTTTCTGTCGCACTAGTTGACTTCTATTGACTGTGTTTTTTGTACTAAAGTACACTTTTTTTTTACTTCTATTTATGTAAATGAGTCAAATCAGTACTTATAATTTCTCACCATTTTCTTCCACTACAGCATAGGTACTTTTACCACATCTAGTAGCAAATCACCCGATGACAGTGGTTACCACTTTAATTCTAGGAAGCTGAAATGGAGGCCGGATGGACAAAAGGTCAGCATTCTTAATCACGCCCCGCTTTACAATCTAGACCCACTCGACATGTGATCATAACTTACAAAAAAACGAGAATCACGCCACAGAGAAAAAGAGCTGAAAGAAGCAATTAAGAATGTGAACTTTACTATGGGTAATACATCAAACTCCAAATGGAGTCGTATCCTAATGTACTTTGCAATAATTCCCAGCACATTATGTTCTAGTGATTGGCATGAATATGGAGCACGGATGAGTGAAATATTAATCTGCAAAGAAAATGAAATGATAACATGAGGGGACATGAATAACTAAAAAGCCAATTTAAAATCACAATGCTGTTTTTCAAACCTTCAGCTGGAGTCCTATTTGGTATCCTGAGCAATATACTGACACTTTTTTCCCCCCATTTCACTTAGCCCTGCGGGCATTTGGATACGGATGTCATATCAACATGATTGGTCACTGGTGTGACATCCGACATCATCGCAACATCATCACCCCCCCGATGGCGTCTCTTCATACCTGCAAGCTGAGAAAAAACTAGAGTGATGGAAGCAATAACCACAATCTGCTAACAGAGAAAAAAAAAAAACTGAAAAAATAACGGTTAAGAAAGATAACTGCGGTTTGCTAGGATTTCTGGATTAAGTTTAGGCATTGACATCACAAGTATCAAGAATCACTCCAATTGTGTCATAGTTATCTGCAATTATGATTAAATACAACAAATTATGATGCAATAAGATATGATTCATTCCATTTAGAATGTTATACAAAGATATTACCATTTGTTCCGACTCCAATCAGTGGGCTAATTACAAAATGTTTCACGCTAATTCGGATTCACTCGTTGGATTTACCTCATTCACTCCAATGAGATTTAGTCACACACTAATCCAGCGGAATAAAATTGACTATTTTAGAATCGAACATCATGCTGATGACACCATTGATTTCTCAAGTAATCAGATTAAACTTGATTGTGCGTTATTAAAAAACAAAATGATCAAAAGTCTCACTGTGTAGTGCCTGGGCAGTGATTTAGTTATCTTTTTTTTTTTTTTTTTGAGCATATGTATGTACACATGAATGATTCATCACTTGTGCCGTGTATGATTCATTCCAGAATATAATTTACTCCATTTGCAATGAAATGAATTTAAATTCGGCAACAACTCATTCCATTTGCGACACAATTGATTCAAATCACGATGCGATATGATACAAATGATTCCATTTACGATGCAATATGATTTATCCACTTACGAGTCCCTCCTGTTACAATGTGACACTTTTGTCTATTTGTGATATAATTCCCTCCAATTACCAAATAATGTGAATACGATTCACCCCATTTACAATCTATTTCCCTTCATTAACCAGGTGACATAAATCCATCAAATTAGGACACTATTCAACCAATTTATGACACCACGATTTTAGATTACAAAACAAATAACTCAGTTCACGACAATACGATTATGACGTGATAAAATCCCAAAACATATGCATTTCACTGTAATTACAAGGTGTTCCTTTACCATTCCATTTACATCATTTCCGATGCGATCAGGTTGATTCCAATTACAATTCACCTGGAACAACGCAGTACAATTTCGATTCAAAACAATATGATTAAATGAAATTAGTATGGGATAGGTTTCACGAATATTACCGCATTGGTAAAGAATAGACAACATATAGCGCAAGCTATATCCGTATCATTATTTTTCATGACACTTTTAATATGCATGATGTTGAGCAAGAAGCTAAGTTCTATAAACTTGTGTGTGTACATTAAACTATTTGTTGTTACAAACTAGCTTTTCTAAGTGAAAAACGGCGTGATGCAGCAAACAACATTTGCTCCGCCTGTAAAGCAAACGCCTAAAAAGGCTGATTCATCATTGGGCAAATTATCTAAACAGACTTGAGTGTTGCTCCGGTTCATTCAGCTGCACGCACGCCGGCGAGCTAGCGTGTGCGGGGTTTTAGCGATAACATCAGCTCATTCTTCTGATGGATTTGTGCGCTCTTGCTCTGCCTTTTCAAAGTCAGGGCCCGCCTCGCTTTTTGCTCATCGCGGGAGCAAACCGGGCTGAAAGCGAGCGCTCGGTGCACCATCAATTACTAGCCATTGACTCAGCTCTCACAAATTATTTGAGTGCGTAAAAGAAAGGAACGCACTGTAGGTCTTGGTGATTGAAAATGGCGAAACGTGGTCTGCGGCCTTTTGAAATGAACGACATTAGGGAAAACTAAACCGAATGTTTTGTTCGCCCAAATATCTTTTGGGTAATTTACTGAGTGAGGGTTCAGGGGTAAAAGTATAGCTAAAGTAAATTTATGGAAGTAAAAGTAGGGGTGTGACGCTTTTAAACTGTAGCGGAGGGATGAGGGAACCTTGATACAGTATGTGATGACGGCGTGAAGATCAACTTCAAAATAAACAAATAATACATGGAAGACATTGCAGTAGTAGGATGCCTTTGTTTTATAGCTAAAGACCTCATGAATCTGTTTTTAATGTGAACACATTAAAGAGGAACAAAAAAATCATATTAAATTGCAGATTAAGAATGCTAAGAAATCGCTAGTCAATTGCGTGTCATTGTACGATACTGCACAAGTATCTAGCATTAGCTGCTAACACGATGCATTCGAATGCAGTTGGACATTTCATATTCAGAGAAAAAGCCCTCAATACATTGAATGTTAACTACGGATATCTAAATAAAGTGGATTTTCTATCCATCTATAAAAGCTGATATATCAGGAAGGGTGACGGGGGTAAAAATATTTTGACATTAAACTTATTTACAATGTATGGTTCATCTAGTCACTTAATTTTACATTCCTTATCAAATACCAATACTTCCATCTTCCATTTAAATGTTTGGTATGTCAATGAATCGAAACAAAGAGTAGACCTGTATTTGGTATTAATAACTTTACTTTTACTGCAAAAAACTGGAGCACTTTTAAATGAATCCCTTGTAGACAACTGTAAAACACTGAATGATACTTGGATCCATTTTCTTTTCTTTTCTTTTCAGTAATCCGAGCTTGAATGAGTTTCTACATATCTTCTGATTGGGAAACATGGCATTGGAGGACCTCATAGCACAACAAGCGCTGCCGTAGAACAAGCTAATGTTCACATAAGAGCAAAACCTTCTTTTTTTTCAGTCTTGTTTTCATAAAGTAATTGATCGGTTTTGCCAGCTGCTGTTTTGTAAATGGAGTAAATCCCCACTCGTGTTGGGTCACATTCAGCCAGAATGCCAAGCGACCTGGAACGAACTGAACCTGAGGTAAAACGCTGCAGTATTCATTGTACAACAGTCAGGATAAGGTGCAGTAATTGTAGCATTTCGCGACAGGATCATTCACCACAGAGTAAGGGGACGATCCTCGGTACAAGTAAATTCAAGATGGTAAAACAAGAGGTAAACGTACAGGAGTAACATGAAATGTGGCGAGATGGAAAAATGGCTGAAAATGACTGCCATTATTATGATTATCATTATTAAAACCCCCTGGATGAGTCTGTAGTGGATCATCATTCACCTTGCCATCAATACGTAGACAATGACACGTATGGGCTGGTAATCTCATGTTGACATTTTCAAGGCAGCTTTCAAGGTGACATTTGAAATGTCAAGAGCATTTAGAGGCAGAAAAAGAATAAATACAAAGAGCAGATCTGAAGAAAGTGTGGCAAGTTGCCTGAGGGCAACCTTCTGCTGTCCAAATGCTTTGAAAAAGTGCGCTGTGATGGGAAAAAAGGTTGCGAAAAGCCTGATGAGAATGGAATTCTTTTGTGACTTTTGTTAAGTCTCAGGGCACTCTCATTGTTAAAGTCTGTACAGGAGTTATAAACTTTTTAAATTGCTGTCAACAACAGTGTTTCCTAAATCACATGAATGATTAATTTGATTGAGAGGAAGAAAATAGCACAATGTTTAAAACGTATGTTTAAGATTTGAGCGCTCCTATGTTAATGTTTCAGATCAATTTACATTTATCATTTATATTTTTTTTCTTCGCCTCAAATGGTTCAGTTGGTCCAAAATGTTTCTAGTTGAAATAAACATTGACATTCTTTTATTTCAGGCATTTTGGTGCACTTCAAGCTTTTTTTTCAGTTTCAGAATAACCTGTAACCTGTATAAACATTGTAAAAAAATAAAGTTTGCTGAAGGTTGATTTGTATTGCTTTTTTCTTTTGTTTATGTTAAAAAAAAGATAGAATTCTGGGTATACTAATAAAATTTAGTGGATGCAGGGAGAGTGTTTTCGCTTTCCTTTGGGGGGGGGGGGGGGGGGGGGGGGGGCTTAGCAAAACATTTTATTGTGAAGCACTGGTACGGTTTTCATAGCTCAACAAGTGGAATATTTTGCAATAGTTAAGTATGTCACCTGACCTCTTCCAATATTTATGGACCTGACTGCAACATGGGATTTAGAACTCTGGCTTTCTTACAGTATATTAAAAAAAAAAAAAAGTCTTTTCTCAGTGGTGCTAAGGGACAGAAATACAAGGAACTGCAATTTGGGAATCCCGCATTAGCTGGGTTCGTCTCTGATGGTAAAGGACATTGTTACACACTACATGAAAGTGTTGTGTGTGTGTGTATTTTGATCAGACAGCAATTAAAAGTCAGTTAGCTCGCCGCGCAGCGGGTTGCCGACCTCGTTAAACACATGACGGTTCGGGGAGGCGACGGGCTCCCCAAGCTCATTATCAGCCGCTGCAACGACACTGTCCTCCCACCGCCTGTCCACCTGCTTCCATCATCATCATCATCATCATCATCATCATCATCATCACGGTCACGTAAACAAGACATTTAAAGTCTGTCCCTAGTTTCCTCAACTGCCATAAATCGCTCCAGAACACGACGTGAGGACAAAGGGTTCTTTGTGTCCGACAGGGGGGGGAAAAAAAAAAAAAATCAATGTCGGATTGATTCGCGCCGACGTCCCTTCGCAATCGGCGCCGTAAAGCGCATCATCAGCATTGGCCTGAGCCAGCGCTAATGCCGCTTAAAGGCCACGATTTATGGTCCCCTGTCTGCGATCATTACAAGGGGCTCATTGAGAAGTTGCAGTCAATTTATCAACAACAACTGATCATAGCAACACACCATCATGGTGGCATTCAGGAAATAGACTCATCTACCTGTGTATAGCAACATAAGTAACAATCAACCTAATCCTACATGCTAACAGGTGGTATGCTAACATATCAAGAGAGCAGCCTTAGCACAGAAAGTGCTCAGGTGGATTATGGATTTAAAGTATTACTCTGTTCCGAATCGCCGTGGGCTGATATCGGATTTTGATGGTATGATAACCTTGAGCAAAAATATCACGGGATTAAAATGTGCTTCTTTTTTTATTAGCATTATTAGCAGTTGACTTTTTACCACCATGGTAAACAGTCAACACCATACCTAATTCTCAAGTTCACTGTTAGAATTTTGCTGTGATTTCACAGTAAATTATTGGATAGGTTTTACATTACTTTCACAGTAATGAATACAGCAATATCCTATGAATGCATTGGAATTTTCTGTAGAATAAATACTGTAAAATCCAAGGCTGCTGTAAATTACATAAGTATTCCTTGTAAAATTACAGGGTAACTTAAATACAACAAATTGCTGTAAATTAATGTCGGTCATTATTGTGAAATGCTGTTAATTTTTAAGGGTGTAATATTTAGAATGAGAATTGACAGGTGCTAGCAAGCTAACAATTTGCGTGCTCACACTAATACTCTAAGTTAATACCGTAAGTATTTCCACCTATGGACCTCTGTCAAACGAAAATTCCTGAACCCGGAAAGAAAACGTATGCTATTTTAAATGAGAATTGATGAAATGATAATACCGTTACATGCTAAAAGTATGCTAGCATAGCAATTAAAGTAACCCATTTTGACTTCAGTATAGTGTAGCTGCAGCTATGCTACTTTCCATTCTTGTGCCATATTCAATAATAAAATCATAATCTGAGTGGAGGGGGGGATGCTTCGAATTTCATTTTCTAGATTTGCAGTCGCGGTTCCGCTACATTTTTACATTTGGAATGCCAAATGAATGTGCCGTCTCAATTAGATGAGACGGAATGATTCGCTGACACATTCTGACACGCTGTAATTTTTATACAGGCGCAACACTCTCCAATCTCCTTCTGAGGGCAATAGAGCTTATTAACGCCATCATCCGTCTTTCAGCTATACGCGCGCTAATAATCAGGCCACAACAAATTTAATATCATAGTCATTAATTGACAATTTAGTGGTTAATTCATCACGTCTGTGTTTATTCATTTACACAGCTTGCCTCCACATCCGCATGGTCATAAAAACTATAGAACACACCGGGAGCAGTTAGGAAGATATGAGTGAGATTTGTCAAATTTATTGGTTTATTAAACAAGTTCGTTTTATCTGTAGTGATAAAGCACGCCGCTAAAAATACATGGGAAGAAATAAATATTACAAATCATCCTACATTGAAGAAAAAAATAGTTGGAGAAAGTCTGTTGCTTTCAGGTCACAGTCTCACCTGGATTGCACTTCGGATTGCAATTAAACTAAAACTCACATTTGGCAAATAGCATAAAATCAGATGGCATTTTCTGACATTGACCATTTGGATCACCGCCTCCATGCACCCCATTTGATACCATTGCCGGCGCCCCGGGCAATTGTCATCCGCTCGCCCACTGTGCCAACTTCCTTCTTCTCTTGTTTCCAGAAGATGATGAAGACGGGCTAGCGTGCGACCATTTTGTGCTGCATGTTTTACGACGCATGAATATTGAATGGTTCATAATGGTTTTCACAAAAAAAAAAAAACAACCAAAAAAAAACCTTGCAACAGTGGACACGAAACTGTTACAGAGAATAAAATCAACTATGTTTGGGATGGAGTTGATTAGATTTGAGAACCAGGAAGTGATGCCGCATTGACTTCACGGAACTTTCGCAAATCGGTGACGAACACAGGAAAATAATAGGGGAAATGAAGTGATGGAGAGGCCATTCAATCGGCCGCTCGTTAAGAGCCAATTGATTGTCTCTCAAGAACGGAGTCACCGGTTCAACTGCTCGTCTAGCACCGGAGCGCCTCTGCCATTTGCATAAATTACCTGATGGCTGATTTTGTTTCATGTCTGTGTGCTGTTTTTGAATGATAGCTGACAAAACTATATGAGGGTGCCTGCCTATTTTTCATTCCATGTCCAGATTACATACAATCATCTAAAAGTTAGCAAAACAGCTCCAGTGCAGGTCATCTTATAATTGCCAATGTATATATGTACTGTGTATATTCTGCATACTGTATATATGTCAATATTGTATTTACTACACACATATACATATATAAACATGCTGTAAATATACATGATGTATATACTGTATATAAAAACTCATGTTTTGAATATATGCAGCATACTGTATATATAACTCCAATATAATATATACTACACGTATACATAAAAATATACTGCGTTATTCCAATTCTACACACACACACACACACACACACACACACACACACACACACACACATATATGTACTGTGTATATGCTGCATACTGTATATATGTCAATATTGTATATACTACACACATGTACATATATAAACATACTGTAAATATGCATGATGTATATACTGTATATAAAAACTCATGTTTTGAATATATGCAGCATACTGTATATAGAACTCCAATATAATATATACTACACATATACATAAACATATACTGCGTTATTCCAATTCTACACACACACACACGCACACATATGTACTGTGTATATGCTGCATACTGTATATATGTCAATATTGTATATACTACACACATGTACATATATAAACATACTGTAAATATGCATGATGTATATATATATATATATATATATATATATATATATATATATATATATATATATATATATATATATATATATATATATATAAACTGTTTTGAATATATGCAGCATACTGTATATATAATTCCAATACAATATGTACTACACATATATGCATAAACATATACAGCCTTATTCCAATTCTACACACACACACGCGCGCACACACACACGCACACATATGTGTATATATATATATATATATATATATATATATACACACACATCTTGCAAGCCCTTTTATACTCAATTTTATGATGCAGATGGAAAGCAATGTCTCGCATAGGGCACACTCACGCACAAACAAAATAATCAGACAATCGATGCAGTGAATAACCAAGTCGTGCTTTCGCATTTATAGAGGTCGGGTTTCATTTGCGAAGAGGTGTGATTTATTCCTGATCATTAGTCATTCTGTATCTTGCTCATTGACCATGTGAGATTTCATAACCAACCCGTAATAATCATCATCATAATAACCATAAACAACAACACCGCTGCCCAAACCGCATATATTGTTCCCAATGAACACCTTGAAGAACTGATAACTCCTCACCGCCCACGCACAAAAACGAAAATGTCAACTCTTCACGATGTAATGTTGACCATTTGTCTACTGTACGAGGTTTAAACGAAGTTAAAATGGGACAAAAATCTCCTCATGTCAAGTTGTATATGAAGAACCTCTGAAAATGTCCAAAATGCCCCTGAAATGCCTACTCCAAACCAAGAGAGTCATCCCATAATCGTCTGTTTGCTTACTTTGATGACAGGGAAGTGGAAAATGCTGAAATCTTGCCCCATTATCAGTGCGTCTGTTCCACACTTGACCCTTCAAATAGGCTCTTTGACCTGCAGGAGGTAATCATTTGCAAAGGCG
This sequence comes from Hippichthys cyanospilos, assembly GCF_059441005.1. Lineage (NCBI taxonomy): Eukaryota > Metazoa > Chordata > Actinopteri > Syngnathiformes > Syngnathidae > Hippichthys > Hippichthys cyanospilos. The sequence goes on from NC_142384.1 coordinate 11,159,879, forward strand.
CGACGGGAGACTTGTTATTAAGTACCGGCAAGACTGATTGATTTGATTCACTTAGTGTGTGAGTCTCTTTGGCTTTCTGCCGCCGAAAGGCTGGCTTTTTGCTCTTTTCCCTCGCTGCCAATTGGATCGCCCGCTCCCGGACCCTTGCATCGTTTACCTCCTTAGCTTCTTCCCTCCTGCGGGATTTGAGAGCTTTGTGCTTCTGCCACACATGAGATTACTCAGCGGTGTCGCCGGAGACCCGCGTCGGAATCTGCCTCCTACATTCTAGCCGTAATCGAAAAATGAAACGGTGGGGAAAAAGTTTAAGGTTGGGGTCTCTGCGGTCTGACAGAGACGAGGATATGCGCGGGATGAAAGGCGGCGAGCAGACGTCTGGGCGCGTGGCTAACACGGAGATGAAAGGACACGAGACAATGACAAGATGGCACTGGGAGTCCATATTTATGATGTAAGCGACTGTGTCTGATTAGCTTTGAATGCAAGGGAAACGCAATCGTTATTATAGTGGCATACCACCAAATTGGAAATCTGACGACTCGAACAAGTTGAAACATTTTTAAACCGTTTAAATCGGTCACAGGACAAATATGAACAAGCAACTAGGCACCCACGCATTGATGCCTACGAATAATTTAAGGGTCTTCAGTTAGATGAAAACATTTTTTTTTTTTGGAATGTGAAAGGAATCTGGAGTAAACTCATCCAAGCACGGAGCCAACTACCACCACTACAACTAAATAAATAATTGAATAAATAATTTAGCAGCCAAATATACAACAGGCAGCTGACATATTTTTTGGGGTGTGTTATTTGTGTCCTCTTCTTGGTTGTTATCCTTTTCTTTTAAAGGTTTTCTTCTACTGTTCTGGTGTTCTTCTAACCACGGATACCATTAGCAAATATTTTTGAAACTGACCCAATCGATTATTGAATAATGCAGTAATGCACCCCCGAATTATTAATTTTTAAAAATAATCTACTGTTGAATGTGAGTGGCTATAACGAACCATTTATTTCTCTTAAACACATATACAAAATCTGCCTATGGTAGCCTGGTTAGCAATTGTGATTAGCATCAGAGCAAGAGCAATTACCATTTACCATTTAATTGTCATAATATTACATGCTACATAATACTACATGCTTCAACAATATTCTATGAGTAAATTTGAGCGCCGGTAAGCTACTATGAGGTCAATAACTTTTTGTACTTTGTTTTCTTCTTGATGAGAAGATTGGACATGTTTCGCGTTTGACTGCCCTCTACTGGTGACAGTTTGAACCCCTAAAATCCCATTGTCGGATAATACAGCTGTGTGTATTTACGTGTAGTGTTTATAGAGCTTTTTAGGGAGTTCATTCCTTTATTTTGAGAAGTTCAATGTGCAATTAATGTCTTTGATGAACGCAAACTAACTACAAAATCCGTAAGTTGTTTTAAGCACAAAAATAGCATAAGCCATTCATCAAGACAAGCAAGTGTGTCAAGATGGTTTTTACATAATGCTTTTTTTTTTTCCTGAAGTACTGGTGTGGTATGCCTTATCCTTGCAATAAGTGAATGTTACTATTTTTGGGACTTTTTTTTTTTAATGGAAATAAAAATTTGCAATATCCAGTATGTTTTGGGAAATCTTTTCCCTCTCTGCCATTGCGACACCGCAAAGGTCTGCAAAAAAGGTACTTGTAGAAAATTATTTCTTGAATGGACTTACCAGACTTGGTTGACATTTTTCCCACTTCAACATTTTTCGTTCCGGTATTCAATGGTTTTGTCTTTTACAGTTTTGCTTTCTCTATGGTGTTTTCCTTGCACGATTCACATTGACGTTCCCCTATGGAAAAGGTGTCAAACTCGAGGCCTGGTTCCATTTCTGGACCGCTACCTCATTGAATATGGCTTGTGAAATGAAATAATGTCAAATACCCTGATGCTTGTTTAATTGTATACCTAAATTTCAAATCGTCATATTTGATAAATAATACCATTGAGGTACAGCGTGCAATTTCCTTTTACCAAACCCCGTACATCATCTTGAACAGTTATTATATTATAACGGTTATTATTCGTGACTTCTGAATTCCGAATGAATTGTTCATCAAATTGTTGTGGACTATTATGTAATATGAGGAGGCCATGAAACATTTATATACTTTCAGAGTCGTCACGGTCCTCCGAGGGAACCTAACCAGAGCATCAAGTTAGGTAAAATAAAGTTAGGTTTAGGCAAATCATTTGCAGAGGAGCACGACAGAAGTCACAGCACGTGAACAAAACAGAAAATCACTGCAAAGTTAACAAAAAGAAAGTCAGGCAAGTACTCCAAGTTCGGTGCCATCATTAAAGACAACAGAGAACTGGTTCATCTGGCCAACTGCACAACCTTCCAGCAGAGAAATAATAATAATAAAAAAAAAAGAACAAGCTGGGCCAGCATCAAATGGTTGCATAACTTTTGTATGATGATGACGGCAGTGTGCCACTTTTCATCTCAGTTGGACAAACTGCTTTCTTTAATGTTCTGCGGTGCGACGGGAACGGATGTTACAGTTCATCATGTGCCTCATTTGGAAGAGAAAGTTTTGAAGGAAAGCAAAACTCACAACATAAGCAGGTCGCTACATCCTGGGGGAAATTAAAGTTCGGAAGGGAGTCATGGGCATCTACCGCTTAAATTTCATCTTTGCGACATGATATTTAGTTGGCATGATTGAATGGATGGCTATACAAATGGATGGATAATTATTAGACCGGAAAAAAAAACAAGGTCAGGCTATTATACACAGAAGTCTACCACTCTCCTTTGCATTGTTCATTTTAGGGTATTTCTGGTGTTTTTTAAAATAAACCCATCTATCAAGGGCAGACCCCTCCAAAAAAAATCAATGTCTCTTTAAACCAGTGCTTCTCAATTACAGTATATTTAGCAAAATCCCCAAGAAAGAGCGAACCTTTTGCACCCACCCACTTGTTGCGCTGAATATGACTAAAATCATGTATAAAAATTGTATGACTATACCTGAAACTAAACCTTAACAAAACAAAAAAGCAATATGAGTTTACTTTCAACTGTTAACTACTTTTTACAGTGCTTACACAGGTTACAGGTTAGTCTAAAACTGAAAAAAATAACCACATGCCTCAAAATGCCTGAAATTAGAAAAACCCTAACCCTAACCCAAATACAAAGACTCCCCCCGGGGGCCCCGCCCCACTATTTGAGAAACACTGCTTTAGACCTTTAGTCCTTTTTTTGGGTAATTATAGATAATTTTAAGATTTCTTGGAATTTGCAACAGTCATAGCTCCCCGAATGCCATTTCAACTTGGCATGTTTTTCACAAGTAAACTGACAAAAAAGTTTCAAGGAGCAATGTCTGAAAAGGCTTCAGAAATCTAGCTCTGAGACTGCCAGGGCCATTTTGGATATTTGAGTGCTTTTCAAAAGTTTTTTTTTTTTTTGAAAATTTATTCCACAAAGCCAGTTCAGCTCAGCAACATGAAATTAATTCGATAAGACTTGGTTGAAAATTCATTCCCTGAAGCCAGTTTAACTTAGCAACAGGCAATTTAATAGGCATGCCTATCGTGAGTAGTGACAGGAAAGAAAATGTCTCAAATGTCATGACTGAAACAACAGAATAGTTGTTTTGCTTAATTTTTGCTGCTGCGGTTTATATACAGTGAAGCTTATAGTCTGGAAAATACGCGATACATTTTTTTCATCTCCTACAGTAGCTACATAATATGAACAATGCATACAATACATTGTAGGCAATAACATGGCAGATAACAGGAAACATGTGTGACATTCTCAGATAATTGTTTAGAAGCAACCCGTTGTGCAAAACATGTAGTGACAGTGAACAATATGCATTCAAAAGTTAAGAAAAGGTCAAATTCCGTTTGCCTGTAAAGGTTAGAGTGAATTGTTGGTACAGCTTGACATTTTACCCAAAAGTCCAATATTTCCGAGTGTTGGTGAGTAGCATATGCATGCCTGATAACCCGTCACCAAAACGTTTGAGTTAAAACAACATTGATTCATTTCAATGGTTAAAAAACAACTAAAAACGTCCTTTTACAATACTTTTCAAGAGCCGGAACTATATAAAAACAAATTCCCGACCTTTCCATAGTTGCATATGTAATTAAACCCCAATAGCAGACTTTGAGGAGGTAGTCCATCCACACTTGTTGTGTCCAGTATAAAATATTGACAATATTCCGAGAATGGCGAGCAGAGAGGGAAAGAGAAGATTGAAAGGCCAAGCAGCAGGAAGCTGAAAATAAGAATCTGTGAGGGAGCCGTGCTCCGGGCTTCTGCACAGGTTGCCGCTGTGAATTATTCATTCACCCGGCTTATTGAATATGTTTAAACCTGCCGGGAGATCAGTGAAAAATTAGGTCCTGAATGAACAAAATGATGCCGGGAGCACAAACCCACACGGTGGGAAAAGACTCCCCGTCACCATAAACTATGTTTGCGCGCTTGTGTGTTTACATCTGACTTTGAATCATTTGTCAGAGGCAGCTGGCGAACTCAAACTTGTGGTTTGACTCACATTTATTCTCTTTCAAGGCAGCCAGACGGTTGCTAACAAGGTCTCACGCGTCAGTAGCATAGGCTTAGCGTAGCATTTCAGTTCACAAGCTAGCGACGGTGTAGCATTAATTAAGCTAACACAAGTGAATTACCGTATTTTCCGCACTATAAGGCGCACTTAAAAGCCTTAATTTTTTTTAAAAAGTTGATGGTGCGCCTTATTTATGGATCAATAATGAGATTAGGATTCATAGTTCGGGAATGAAGTGATAAAGTAAGCTTTACCTGTTTTTTTTGTGTGTGTTTACAGTTGAACAAGGTTGGTCATATTGACATTGAGTTATTATGATATTGAGAGTTTAGAGTTATTTGAGTTATTATTGTTATTACTTTGAGTTTTACTATATTGTGATTGCACTGGAGGAAAGGTTCCCTGATATAAATGTTGCACTCCATGTTATACCTTGCTGTTAAAAGATAAAATGTCACGGAAATACTAATAAAATAAAACATAAGACGGTTGTTTATTCATTTTGGGAGTGGATGGAGTTCTCATAAAGCTGGTTTGTAATCTACTAATAAAGTTTGAATGCTTCTACTGTTGCGCCTTATAATGCGGTGCGCCTTATATATGGAAAAAGTTTTAAAATATGTATTAATTGAGGGTGCGCCTCATAATCTGGTGGACCTTATAGTGTGGAAAATACGGTAGTCAAGACAACATTCGTTGTGATCAATTGATTAGTCACAGTTAAGGCATCACTTTTATTCTCTAATTTAATAATTTCTTTAATATAATTCGGTCTCTTTTTATGCATCCTTGACATCGATTGGCTGTCATTGTATGACATGATAAGCTGCTGTTGTGGGTGGGAGGGAAAATTTAGGAGCAGGAAGACGCGACAATGGAAGAGCTTGTGAGTTGTCTGTCAGACGAATGGTACATTTAACTTCAAAAATATACCTAATAAAGGAAGAGTAATACGCATTGTTAGAAGGTGTTTGCTTGCCACAGTCAGAGATCAAGTTTAGCCTGCAACATAAATGCAAAGCACCCAGCTGCGACTGCAGTCACAGCTAACGACAGCAACAAAGACGCTATTGTAGCGAGCCATAGCAAAGCTCTTTCCTACACTAAACTCTGCCCTGTATGTCTGATGGCCAATCCATTCCTGGGTGAGGTAAATTCGATTTACAGCCGATGTTCTCTTCAAGTTGTTCTCGGTTGTAACTTCCTGATAGCAGCTTTTACTACAGAATCCTTTGCTTGCAGTTTAAGGGGAGCCGCAATCCAACTGCCGTCTCCCATCGCAAAATCATTTAAGGAGGATGTAACTTTTCCAGAGTCAGTGTGCTGGCTAGGGACGCAGTCTGACACGCATCATTTGTTTAAAAAAAAAGGAGCAATGTTAGAAGAATTGAGGGCCTTCGAGGCTCCGTGATCCGATTGCTGTGGTGCTTAAAGACATGCTGGAACCTTACAGACCCCGAAAATGAGCCATGATACGCAGGCCCACCGTGTTGTGCAAAATTAATGTTTGCTGGCGGTGGAGGCTATTTGCTGGATGTGACGCGCTACACAGTGTGCTCACGAGTCCTCTTACAAGGCAGTTTTATGATTTTTTTTTTTTTTACCTTACATTTGCAAATATTAATACAGTATATGTATTTTAAAATAATTTTGAAAATGGTTCTTTAAAGAATTCATTTCTAAAAATATTTTTCAAATAAAGATCAAAGTTTTTATTGCTAACTGGAATATTTACTAAATTAATCATGTATAGAAAACTCAAAAAGCATACATCGTAAGTATGTAGTTAATGTAGCTTTTTTATACTTTTTTTTATATTAGGATTTTCATTTACTTTACATTTGTTAAATATAATTATAGGTATTTTACAAAAATTTGAATATTTTAACATTTATCAAATAAGGTATGACATGACTCTTTAAAATAAATAATTTAATAGTTGTTATTCTTTAAATAATAGAGAAAAAAAAGATTTATTGCTCATTTAAACATTTCCAAATAATTTAAATTTACTGAAAGAATAGCTCCAATAAATGAAGTAATTCCTACACTCTGAACTGGTTGCCAGCCAATCACAGGCGACCAACCATTCAAGCACCCAATCACACCGAAGGACAATTTAGTATGTCCGATTCACCTGCCATGTTTTTGGAGTGTGGAAGGAAGCCGGAGTGCCCTGAGAGAATCCACGCGGGCTCGGGGAGAACATGCAAACTCCACACATGAAGGCCAGAGTCAGCTAGATTCGAACTCGAGTCCCTTTAACTGTGAGACGGATATTCACTGCACCACCGAGCCGCCCTCAATTTGTCCATTTACATTGATTTACTTAGTCTTTTTTTTTTTCCAAAGGGGCCCTCATGTCCATCATTTGAAAAGCTTTCAAAACTATCGCCTTCATTATGTGTAAGGCATTAAGAGCACTCACACACAGAGTGCAAATTATAGTAAAAAAATAAATAAATGAAAAAAAATTTCTGGCTGGCTGCCGGCTGCTGATTCGTCATACCCGAGGTGATGAGTGTTCGTCAGCCATTTTGTTCCATCAGCACAAAGCGAGTAAGTGGAAAACTATTAGGATGATCTCAGAGAAAGAAAAATTAGACACAGACCATATTCACAAAACATTACCTGAAATAGTTTTGACAAAACGCGCTGACTCACTGTCTGGATGACCCCCCCCCCCCCCATTCCATTGCGGTAACTTTAACACAAAATGAGTTTTCGGGGCACAATAAAACGCGGTCTGATTTTGTGATCTAATAAAAATAAAAGACAACTTTTGCGGACAAATACAATTGTAATTTGATAAGAACTGTGGATTGAGTCATTTGTGGGTGAACATGACATGAGTTTGTGCTGTTGGTTGTGTATATAAGGTTTGAGGTTTTATAAATAAAACACTGTTATCTACTCTACAGAACCATATAAAGTGGACCCCGGATTCCAGCATCCCTGGCTTACGTTTTTTACGTCACAAGGTGGAATACTACGTTTTTTGTCCCCTCTTTACAACATTTTTCCCACTTTACGGCATCAACAACTGTCATGATCTGTGGGGTTGGCTGTGTTTACGTTGTTTTGCCTCCCTCTTCAGGCATTTTTAGATAATTGCTCTTATTTTCTGTTTGCGTCAAATTGCCTGCGCTGCAAAGCGCCACTAAGATGCTGGTCTGCTGTTGGTCGGCGGCACGGCGTCACTATGATGCCAACGTGCTAAAGACTTGATTTTGAGTGGGTGCGGCACACAATAAATATCGTATTTATTGTGCATTTTAGTGCCTAATTCAAACTTGATTCGGTTAGCCATGGGTCCCAAGATTGCTAATGGTGTTAAAGGGAGAAGATGATGATTAGTACTGAAACAAAGATGGAGATAATCAAGAAATATGAAGAAGGCTAGGCTAGGCTAGGCAACCCTCGCTAGGGAATATGACCGTAAGTAGCTTAACTCCAAAAGGTAAATAAAATTACATTTTTCCTTTATATATTTTTATTATGATGGTGTTTAATGATATACGTGTATATTTTCTATGAATAGCACACTGTACTATTTTGTTACTAATTTTTAGTATGTATATACGATTTTGATGTTGTTTACCTGGCGTTTTAGCTAATTAGCATAGGTTTCTATTGTCCGCCATATGACAATTTCACCTTACGATCCCAACTCCGGAAAGGATTATTTTGTGTGGAAGGGGTCCACTGTATACAATTTCGATGGCAAGTTAGCACAATAATCTGCCTTAAAAGGGAGAATTCTAATATTTAGGGGACATTTTCTTGAACAAACTTAACAAATAGTAAGTCATTTTTACAATTCAGTGTCAACAACGAAACCGTATTTCACCAGAAAAATATGACTTGAAAACCTAACATTTACCCGGCCAAATATATCTCATAAAGAATTGGGGATGTATGTCTATGACTTATTTTCAATGGCTCAGAGTCTTTTCACTTCCCCGTGTCGGCATGCTTTGAGCCGCCGAGACAAGAGCCGTCTCGGCAGCTCTCCTATTCAAATGCTCACTCTTCACTTTGCTGCTCTGACAGCTGCGAAATAGCGGGAGCAAATAAATAAATCACCGCCTCTCCCGGAGAGACGCGGCACTCCCGATAAGGAGGATTTACTTCACATGGACAGCGGCCCTCGCGCCTTTTCTGATGACGTTTAACCCCGCCTGCCAAAGATCCTTCACACATGACTTCCTCTCATGAACCGCCGCAATGACACAGTCGCCCAGGGACGCCATTTTGGGGCTCTTCCATTGGCCGGTGATGACAAATTGTTTTTGTGGGGGCGTTTTTATTTTTAATGATTTACAAAAGACAGACACAAAGTGAGAGAGGAACAAAGAAAGTAAGAAAAGTGAAAGGAAAAAAACATGCAAAGATCGATAGAAGTATTAGTAGACATTTAGGTAGTGATGGGGTTGTAAAATCAGTTCTTACCTGAAACCAGGTCCAGCCATTTGATTCCAAGCGATCTGTTTTTTTGTTTTGTTTTGTTTTTTTTTTGCTTGCCTGGTGTTTCTGCTCATTGACTGATATTTTAGGCATCAAGGCCGAAGCATCCAATGACTTTTTTCATGCAAAAAAATGATTCTGGAGCTACTTGCAACACTGTCAAAGCTTTCATTTTATCAAACATGGACACGTGGGTGTTTTTAGCCCATATTTTGGGGTGCTCAAGTACCAGTAAATTAAATCCAAGCACCCCTAAAATTGAAGCGTTGAGTTAGAAAAAGGGGTCAAAAAACGGATCGTCCTAAAAAAGGGTGACCCGAAAAAATGAAACTTTTTATCAAGCCTATAAAACAGAGAGATGGAAGAAAAATATGTATTTATAGTAATTGAAACCTTAAAAAAGGCCATCTAAAGGGATAGGTGTTTTTAGCCCATATTTTGGGCTGCTCAAGTACCAGTAAATTAAATCCAAGCACCCCTAAAATTTAAGAGTTGAGTTAAAAAAAAGGGGTTATTTTTAACCAAACTGTTTTCAGTGAAGAATCTATTAAATTTGGGATGCTAAGATTCAATTTAGTGGTGTTTGAGCTCCCAAAAAAAAGGGCTATAAACGCCCATGCCCACCCTGGCTCTATTTGCACAATGCTAATAAATATGCTAATGTTCATTCTACCTTCCAGTGATATATAGCCATACACGTGGGTAGATGAGCGATGGATGTGTACTTAAGTGGCTTGATCAAATTTAATTAGGTAGAAAGTCTTGGAAATGTGTTAGCTAGGTAAATGAATTATTGATGACATTTGATTAGGTAGGCAGGTCAATTAGCAGGCAAATATAGATCGCTAGCAGGTAGGTCGTACAAAAGCTAAATGATGGATAGATAGATGAGTAGATTGGTGGAGGAGTGGAGAGATAAAGTGCGGTAAATATGATCGGTGTGACAAGTTGGCCTGTTTTTCCTCTCACCAGAACCTGAGAAGAGTTGACACCTGCCCACACGCATAAAATGTCAAACACGGCCGACGCCTCACGTCGCCTACATTTCCCATACGTCACCCGCGTCCCTTTAGGAGTGACGGTGATGTCACTGTGACATCATTAGTGTGACGCGCGCAGACGGATCGCCTGCGAGAATCAACGATGCGCCGACACGGCTCTGCGCTTCTGCTTTGACACTCGCGTGGATCAGAGGGCATGAAGGTCGGAAGTGCTGCAGGATAAAACCACACCGCAGATGCTTTATCTCTATTTCAACATGCAGCAGCTGAGCGGGAAGGTGATTACCATGGGGTTTCAAATATATATAACCCTCACACAGTAGGTAGAGTCGTTGGGAACTGGACTTGTACCCGAAATCGCTGTTCGTTTACCATTTAACCACCGAATCCACGATCCATTCAAATCGGGCAACCATAAATTTGGGAGCACTTTTTCCCCATGCTATGGCTTATACTCCAGTGCGTATTATCTGCAGTTTTTTAAATTTTTTTACTAGCCACCAAAAAGACTCTATGGAAGTATTGATTTTGAATTTGAACTGGAATTTAACTCACCACTAGAAGGCAAACCCCCACTAATAAACACACCAGGCATGTTACTGTTGTGTTGGTGCAGAATTCTAACCATTCGAGTGTGTTGGTATTTTCTTGAGAAGATGCTGGTGCTACTTTTATTTCTAAATGTGCAAGTATGTTCAATATGTGTTGAAGGTGTTTTGGTGCTGCTCTAATTTGCATGTTCAGCCTATGTTGAGGGCGTGATGTTGCTTCAACCAGGTAGTTAGGAAAAAAAAGTTGAATAAATAGGTAGCTTACCTACCCTTCTCCACCCCTCCCATTTTATCCTGCCTGACGCCTACCATCTTTGTCCTGTGGATTCTTTGCATCCCCCAAATGATGACTTTTCACAAATGTGAAAAAATGGGACGTGCTTGTGCAGGAGCTTGATAAAGCATAGATCGATCCGTCATGCTTAGCGTGAGGCGTAAGGATGATAAATTAAAAATGTGACTCGTTGCTCTCGAGACAGAGTTGAATAACAGTGCCAGCTCCAAAAGACTATAAAATTGGGAGTTTTTGTTTCACAAACTTGACTTCAGTCACTCTACAAATTGGTATCACAGTTAGTGCTTGGTCTGAAAACAAAGTGATACAATGCATTCTGTCAGTAGAAAGGTTGCTGAATAGGTGGCTAGTTTGATTAGGAGATGAGTTATGTTTCGTATGAGTTGGACACCTGCCTTGTTTTCCATGCGTACGTGCATATAATTTTAGCCCTTTCTGCCAACTCCACAGAAAACGGTGTTTTTTAATTCTATTTTACCACATACTGCCACAACACGGCTCGTGCAACATTCCTGCAACACTTTCAAATGCCTGCAGGACTTCAAAATGGTCAACAGATGTTTTGGTGCTCACTTTGAGGAGACCGGGCTTTGCATTTTTTTTTTTAATTCATTTATTTCACAGCTGTTCAACTCTCAGTTTAATCACAGCCAAGCTGGTGAAGACGCTGCATCACCATCAAAGTAAATTTAATGCCACCTTCATGATGGTAACAGTGATGATGATGATGATGGCCGGGAAGTAAAGTCTTCAAACAACTATGCGTAACATTAAAACAAATTTGGAAACTTGTTTGGCTACAATGAGTAATACAATGATTGTTTTTGGAATGGCAATACTTATAAGCAAATTTTACCAAACGGTGCACTGGTTTATAAGCCGCATCAACAAAAATTGAAGAGAAAATCTATTTTTTTCATCTATAGGCCACACTGTTCTATAAGTCGGAAGATTAACATTAGGTGCAGTATTTCTGCGGAAAGACTCACTCAGATTGTTAAAACACTGCATCAACACAATAGTAACACACCTGATGGTGTTCACTCATGGAGAGAGCCCCCTAGTGGCAAAATGTTGCCAGTAAAAAAAAAAACTGCAGTTATGCCGCACCAGACAATAAGTCAAAGTGTGGAAAAAAAGAGTAGCATCTTATGATCCAAAAAATTACGAGAGGCTAATCAATTGGATTGTTAGGTAGATGATAAATAGGTGGGTAGGTTTGCAGTACATATTGAGCTAACTAAATTGAATAGTTACCAGGTGGAGTTGACCACATATCAATGTTTTGACGCTTGAAAAAGACGATCGCGAGTTACATATTTTTGGCCTTTCATCTTCTGATTGGCCAATTTACAGAGGACCTTGGACATACAAGACACAAGACCCTACAAGACACAACGCTACGGAACACTTGCTCAATGAAGGCAAAAACATGTACAGGGCTCCCACTGATTACAAGAACAATATTCTGCCTAATGCCAAGTTGTAGTTTTAATTTTTTTTCAACTAATCAGAGGCGCAAAATAGGTTGGGAGCTTAGGGACAGTCGCGAAACTGTGAAAGCATTGATGATTTGACTTGGACTGGACTATGATCACACACTGACAACAAAGACTCTTGAGTTGTTCAACCCCAGGTAGACTGCGCAAAATTATGCTCACTACACTGATTAAATGAGATTAAAAATCATGTCTGCAAATACATTGCTGCTTTCAATGCAGCATGTTATTTTTTCATCATAAACTGCGAATCATTAGCGGTCAAGTTAGCGACAATGCCGCTGGCGCAGCATGCTTGCCCCTCATTGACTTGCAAAAAAGATCAAAAAGCGAGCTGTGGCGCAACTCCAAACAGCAACGTAATGATCTGAATACAGTGTAAAATATTAATATGTGATTTAAGCTAATTGCGTGACACTCGGCATACGAGCCGCACTTCATTAGCTGGTGCTGTCATCGTCGACTCTCCTTCGCTGCTAGCCGCCTCCTGTCGAGTTTGAACGGAGGTAAGCGGGAATTATTTAGCGGCAGTCTACATCGGGCGAGTGTGTCATCACACAGCATGGCTAATGAACGGGCTAGCGCCACGGGACGCACTCAAAATAGATGAAGCGCGACAGAATGAACACAGAATGATGTTTGACAAGAACCAAATACATCCCCGATGAAAAAGACTGCATTAGCATAGTGATGACAAGTTAGCATGTTAGCACTTCTTAACTTTAAAATCAAAAATAGATTATTTGAAGTAGGGCATGATCTAAAACAAAATTAACAATAACTGCTGTACGAGAATTAGCATTAAGATTGGATATTTTCCATATGGACAAGATCAGTCCATAACCATGAACAGTAGAAAAAAATAGAAACACAGTGGACCACCATGTTACACCATCCTGGCTTACGTTTTTTTCATGTTGCGATGTGGAATACTGAGTTTTTCGTCCCCCCTTTACAGTATTTCCCTGTCTTTGCGACAAAAACAACTGTCATGACCCTAGGGGGTTGGCTGTATTTGTGTTGTTTCGTCTCCATCTGCAGGCATTTTTAGGGAATTGTACTTATTTTCTGTTGCCGTCACATGACGGAGATGCTGGTCTGCTATTGGTCGGCCTCACTCGTTTCAAAATGGCGGAATGGTAAAGCTTTGTTCTATCGCGAGTGGTTACAAAACCCTATATTTATAGTGCATTTTTCTGCTTGATTCAAAGTTGAAAGGGTTAGCCATGGCTCCTAAGATTACTAGTGATGTTAAAGAGAGAAGTAAAAAGATGATTTATGTGGAAACGAAGCTGGAGATAATCAAGAAAAACGAAGCTAGCCTAGCCTAGGCTACCCGTACTAGGAAATACAGTATAGGCATAACAAGCGTAAAGGTAAATAAATCATTTCTATATTTTTTATTTTTTATTTGTTTGTTGTTTTATATGTTTTCTGATTGAATACATGTATATTATACATACATAGCAGTTACTACACTATTTTGGTACCAATTGTTAACTTGTATGACCAATTTTGATGTTTTCATCTGGGGTTCTAAACTCATTAGCTATTTACCATAGTTTTAGATTGCCCGCCATACGGTAAATTTGCCTCACGAGCCCAACCGCAGAACGGATTAATCTCGTAACACGGGGGCCCACTGTAAACTATCAATATATATCAAACAAACGTGAAAGGTAAAATCTTCCTAGTTCAGTTCAAAAACGAGGAAATCCATAAATCCCCGAACGTGAACAGCTAACATCGACAATATTACGTGCTGTATTCTATGGATTCGTTTTTACTTTGGACCAGGGAGATGGGGGTTGTTTTATCCAGAGTAAAATAAAAAAAGTAATTACACTATCTACTCTTTCATTTGGATTTAACACCAAAATCCTCCATAAGGGAAATATGTTGGGTTGGTTTTTAACAACAAACGATGTCAATGTGGTGCATTTTGGTGCCACCGAGGCGGCATTAGCCTCAAATAAGCAGCGATATTGGACAACAGAGAACTCTACTCTGTTCCCGCTACTTCCGAGATGGCCGACAGCTGCCCAAATCTATTATATATGAAATGACAACCCGCAGGCGGAGCGGTCGCTAGGGTTAGGACATGAGTGACAAAACAGTGGCCTGTCAGCATTTGCTGTGAGGCTAACTGGTGCTGACGCACCGGGAAAACCGCTAACATTATCGTCACGGATGTGGTTTCATTTAAAGCGCTAACAAAAGCCATCACCTGAAACTAATTACGATTACAGAGGAAATCGAATGGTCGCCAACAAGAAAAAGGATTGTAACCATGTTTGTTTAATTAAGATTTTTAATTTCACTGGTTCACCCTTTGGGAGAGCAGTTCCGCCATTCAGCGCTTTTCTTCTAAAAAACTTTGCTCAAGAATTACGCTACCGGGGATAAAAGAAGAGCATAGACCTCTGCCAAGCTTGATTCAACTGCGGAGCCCATTGGACCTCTGTCGCTAACCAAAACAGCAGCAAATCGAAGGTGTGGAATCTTAATGGGTTAACATAGCATGAAGGTAATTTCAACTTTTGTACACCCATAAAAGTTGATATTTTTATAGGAAACCGTCTAATGTTGTGTATACTAGATATTCCTCAAGGACACACACGCTTGTATTGTCTGTACACACATTGCGCGAAAGGACAACGGTGAGTCCTTCAGTCAAAGTCAGCCATCAGAAGAGAAGTGGACATGTTACAGTACATCTCCCTGACGTGCTTTGGAACACTCGGGTGGAATTAACAAAGGGACAAAGTGTCAGCATTGTACAAGGAAGGTGCGGGACCATCCGAAGCGTTACCAAGGCAACGCTGCTTATCAGCATCAGACACCAGAGATGGGCTTGGGGGGTCAGCGAGGGGACAAATGAGCAAGAGGCGAATTTCAATCTGTGAATATAAAATATTCACATTGTTTGGTCACCTGTCCCAATGTGGGTGCCAAAGCCGGTTTGACTTAGCAACTTGAAATTTGGTAGACAATCCACACACACACACACACACACACACACACACACACACACACACACACACACACAAAAACAAAAAGTCTCCAAACGTCCAGAGACAAAGGCAGTCATAGGTTGTGGTTTAAAGTGGCCAAATTGGACTAATTTGGGATATTTCCAAGTATCTTTTGAATGAGTTGCATGTTTTTGAGGTCCCCGTCCTCCCAACACAGCTAATTCAAACGATCAGCTCATCAGCAAGCGCAGCAGAAGCCTGATGGCAATCTTGATCGATTGAATGAGCTGCATTGGACGATGGAAACTTAAAAATGCAGTATAGCAGCCTTTGAGTACCGGGTTTGGTCATGCCTTCCCTAGTTGGTTGAATTGACATATTTGATGCGATGGATTTTGTCCCGCAACAGCAACATTTGAGCTATGTCTTGTTTAGGACTTTTTATCCCAAATACCATCTCAAAATGATGTCTGATATTTTGGTTTCAAGCAGCCATTTTAGACATTTTTGGGGGGCCTTAAAAGACAAATTCGGTCAAGAGATTTTGTTGGACGGATGAGTGATGCTAAAATACAAGGAATTTCAATTTTCATTATTGCAAAGTATAATGGCTTTTTATTAGCCTATTTTGTCCAAATCTTTGATCCCTACACAAAGCGTTAAAAGAAGACACTTGGGAGCTGAAATTTCACCCATGTGGTGACAACACGTCATAGTTCAACATTGCACAACCTCTGAGTTATACTACGAGGAGTGTGCCATCCATTAGTAAAAATAGTCTGCTAATGATGTGGAAGAAAATGACCCAAAAATGGTCAAAATGCTGCACAAGTGTTGGTCGTCTCCACAAAGGTCAAATTTTACCCAAATGACTCTTGGTAATTATTTTGCTCTGAAAACAAAGACATATCCGACTTGCAGCTTTAATCGTGTTTGCATAACTGTTAGAAGTGTGCTTCTTCTAATGACTTCTCGCAACTAATTTAGAAACTTCTTTTCACGCAGATAGTTGGAATTAAATTGCCGCTCTGTTGCTGAGGTGACCAAGATCCCCTCTTGTTATTCATGACTCATGCAAAATCAGCTTCTCGTGCCGAGAGCAAAAAAAACCCCAACAAATATGTAACAGCTCTGCCTGGCCCGCCAAACGAGTCCCAAGACCCTCCCTTGTGATTTCTCTCGGCCCAGAGATTCCGTGCGAGATTTGCGAGACGGATGCCAACGCCAAGTATCGTAATCCGCATCCCTCGTGGGCACAGGTGGCTACGGCTCATTACGCTAACTCCCAAGTGTGTCTTTGGCAGGAGTCGGTAAATATGGACACCCTATTAGCACGTCTCCCCGCTGTGCGGTGTCAAGAAAGCGCAGGTCAACACACGTGGGAGGCACCAACTGAGGAAAAAGCGACTAGCGGACCGAAACAAGCGGCAAGTGGCAATCACTCACCAACGAGGCCACGAATGCAACCAAAACCGCAGGAAGCATTCTCCCGTGATTAGAATTGCTCGCTTAATAGTTTCGACTTCAAGCGAAAAAGGCACATGCCAACATTCGTCAAAATGCCGAAAATCAGCGCCGATAATCGGCCGAGCCTACTCCATCTATCTTTGCTCCAGAGACACTATTTGGATACAAGCAATTAAAAAGTCATTTAAATGACTTACGCGTTAACTTACTGGCAATGGAGCAATAGCGTCAACCGTATACTGCACTATATGCAAATGAGCATAAGAGTAAGTAAGAGAGATGAATCCCGGCAGTGCTGCTTTGACATTTGTGTTGGGGGGAGCAGAACGTGAGCTGCCCCTGGAGGTTACTTAGAAGGTCACGGAGACAGCTGTGCGAGTCGGAGTTTGAATGAACTTTTGCTGCTTAATAAAATGTGAAATTTACTGTGGAAAATTTGGAAGGTGTGCAGGATGCAGATTTCAGGTTTGAGGGTACGTGGCAGCGTCCGAGGGTGAGGAAAAATTTGGTCACACCTGGTTTTGTTGCAGTTTTAGAGCTGGAGTGTCCACATTTTGTCTTTTAAGAGCCACACAGAAAAATGGAAAGATTTGATTTTTTAAACATGCTAACGCTATATTGTTGATGTTGTGTAGTAATTTCGATGAAATATGATGGTAAAGGAATTTCATGATTGTTTCTTTTTTTGAGGGTGGGGAACCTGTATCCCACTAGATCAGATTGAGCCCCGCACTGAACATGGGCCAAAGCCCATCCCTGCATTCAAAACCTTAAATGAGAGCAAACTAAATCGGACCTTGAAATGAAGCGGGAATGGAAGAAACTATTTTTGCTTCTAAAATCAAATTATTTCGTTTTGATGAGAATTTATCTTAGAATTTCAGTCATAAATCTATCCTTGTATAATAAAAAAAAGTGATGTCGTCCATAAACAAAAACATTTGTTAAAGTGGCAGTAGTAGTATATATATATATATATATATATATATATATATATATATATATATATATATATATATATATATATATATATATATATATATATATATATTTTATAAATAGCCTTTCTGGCTATGCCAATTCTCATTTTTAATGAATGCAAAATTCTCCTAAAATGGCAGACTTAATGTGTCCCATTGGGCATGGACAATTGAGATTTTTTTGTGGGTCGACTCATATTAAACAGACTAACCAAATAGTCTCCCTCTAACGGTTGTTTGTTTATTTAAAGAATTCGCATCTATACAAAACCGCATAGCGCGGTTTCAAATTCGTGTACAAGCATGCCAAGTCACTAGGTGGCAGTAATGTCGCAAATTCTGTCCAATTGGAAAGAACTTCCGGCTCTGATGTGTCCAATCAGAATGAGGTGTCCGGGTATTTGGTGGGAAAAATAGAAGCGAGATGACGCAAAGAACCTCGTGTAGACAAGGCCTTAGGTAAAACCTGCTCCGGAACCTGTATTTTTAAAACATTCTGATGTGAAGTCTTAACCAAAGGCAGGTCATCGGCGTTTTGGAATTTAATGTCAGCCTACTAAATTTCAAGTTGCTACAGCAAAACGGACTTGAGGGGCAAAACAAACAAACAAACAAACAAACAAACAAACAAACCAAAGGGCACTTGTCCCAAACAAGGTTTTTTTTCAAGGGCCTCTGGAAATGACCCCTAAAATGTCAACTTCAAACCAAAATGGCAGACTTCCATTGTCTTTTCAGGCGAGGCTTCTTGGGAATATTTTTTCAGGGCCTACACATATTAGACCACTTTTACATTTCCCGTTGCTAGGTGAAAACTCAAAGGACACTAGGATCGGAATATTTGAGTGGACTGTCCATTATGCTCTGCCCACGAGCGACGACTTTAATATCTTGGAATTTTCTATCCTTTTTATGCATGACCTTTCCAATTTGGGGACGGTTGGGTGAAAAAATCCTGAGGAGTTTGTTTTTTTGAGACTTGTAATGAAAGTTCGTGTTTACACACACCGAGAGATTCAAGGGTGAAAAAAAGGAGGATTTAAAGTGAGCTGTCAAGCCATCACTGCGGATTGCCTCCCATTTTCTTTTCCATTATTTGAAAAGAAGACAGCAGCAGCGAGCGCTTCAGCTCATTCGCTTATTGACAGGAGCTCAACATCTCCTCCTTTGGTTCTTTTTCTGTTTACCTTCACTTTTCACCTTCCTCCGTGACGCCTCTCTAAGGACGCTAATGGCAACGTGCTAAAAACGCGCTGAATGTATTGAGTGGAAATTGAAGTGCAGGTCGAGTGCTTCTTGGCTCAAGGCTGTGAGTGCAAAGTTAGAAGGCTGCAAGAAACCTCTCATCAAGATGTTTTTTTTTGTCTTTTTTGGAAAGAAAAAGAGAACTTGTGGGGGTAAAATACTCGAAACTTCTTGTCTTTACACAGATAGTGACAGTTTTCTTCCGCCGGGATTGTCGCCAAAGGGCTAAGTTGTACGGCGCTGATAAAAGAGCACAAAAGAAGAAGTGGCTGCTCCGTCACGCCGTCTTATGTGCCACCAAAACCACCTCACGCCGTCTCCGCGCTCATCAGGAATGTATACAAAAAAGACGAGTGTATGGGGAAAGATAAGGCAATTGCCTCTCCGTGAAAGAAAACAGATTGCCAGAAATGAGAAAGTAAAAGTACATGCTCACATTGTACTAAAAAGTGAAAGTGTTAGAGCGGATATTTTCATGAAATTATTGGAGCAGCAATTTTAGCAGGCTGACTGACACATTTCCATTTTCTAAGTATGGTACTAACAAGGCACGGTGTGCAAGAAATATAAATAAATGCATAAATAAAAGAGAATTATATCATACAACAGATGTCACAAACAAACATAATAAAAACACAGTAGTAATACAAATAAATAATACAAATCAAATCCACCTTGTTCCTGTGTGGAGTTTGCATGTTCTCCCCGAGCCTGCGTGGGCTCTCTCTGGACACTCCGGCTTCATCCCGCCCTCCAAAAACATGCATGGCAGGTGTATTGGACAGACTAAATTATCCTTAGGTGTGATTGGGTGCGTGAATGGTAGTTCGTCTTTCCGGGCCCTGCAATTGGCTGGCAACCAGTTCAGGGTGTCCACCTGCGACCCTTGTGAGGCCAAGCGGCTATACAAAAAGGAAGGATAAATAAATACCTGGCATTGAATGTCTGGACACCTAAAAAAAAGTTTAAAAGTCTTAGGAAGTGCAAAAGTTGTGCATAAGAATTGGAATGGATTCATGTTTTTTAAATGAATTTCAATGGGCGAAATGTGATTTTATAGTTCATAGTTATTTTATAGGCACCCATACACTATGAATTGCATTTTCATTCACTAGAATCCTAAAAAGTTTAGATAGCCCAATACACCGGTGCGTATGTTTTTGGAATGTGGGAGGACTGCCTGGTGAAAACTCACACAACCATGGGGAGGAAACGCAAACTCCACACAGGTGTGCCAGAGCTGGAGGCGAACCCGCGCCTTCTGCACCTAGCAATTTGTAACCATGCTGTCTGTACTCAATATAATGTTTCATTCAAAGAATGAACCTGTTGAGTTCACGGTATCAATGTACAGAGAAAAAAAAGCACCTCTGTACAACGACTTCCTGCTAAGGACTAATTTGCATTATGAGAGTTAAACCTAGGTTCTTTTATCCCGAATGCCAATCAGAACATTGTTGCTTTCACATTCCATCGCTTTCAGTAAGTAGCCTCATCGCCATAGGGGAGGAGTCACCCACATAACTCTTGTCGCTCTTTAATTGCATCGTGCGAGGCGAAAGACGCTTGAGGACGACGGGCCGATTAGCGGTGGCCATTTGTCGCGCTAGGCCAGCTCGTTCTGTGGCTGTCAGCGGCCGTACCAAAAACGGATGGGGGCGCGGTGACCCCGTTTGACAAAAAAAGGGGCATCGCCAACCGAATCAACAATTCCTCTTGGAAGCGATGAATGCTCACCAAATGGTTTTTGACACCAAATTAAGAAACATTCTGCTTTTGTAGCCTTGATATTTTAAACTCCATTTGGCATTAGGAATGTTACAAATACAATACAATACAAATACAAACCTTATTAGCCATAGAGAGGAAAAAAATACTCCAAGTACACTGCCTGTACGAGCATAAATGAGCCTTGAGCCTCAAGCATATACTGCAACTTTTACGGTCAGTCAATTAAAGGAGAGATGAAATTGACATTTTTAAGAGAGTCAGAAATACACTATGCCTAAGTGTCATTTTTATGATCATTAACAAAAAAATCTGAACTGCAAACCTTTGCCACGATCGCCTCATATCTGAGCGTCTATATTTTTCTATTGCTGCTCGTGTGGGTGTTTGCTGCCCCAAGGACCCGAAAGTAAATAAATATTAGCACGGTGGGCGGAGGTATAATGTAAACACGGCCACCGCCGCATGTGTTTTTTCGAGGTCAAGCGAAGAATATTCGCCGCTATGATCGCAGTCGCGAAAAATGTTTCTAATTTTCATTCACGCGTTCCGCCCGACGCAAATTAACAATGACTTTACGGCACAGTACAAGCTGTAATAGTGTCGCGATTTATGTGGCAAGGTGATTTTCCGAATACAAATCACATCCAACCCTGTCATTCATGTTCAAGGTTGTTGAGACGGCGCTACCTGGCTCTGATGCGGAGGCCCTGACGGCAAATTAGCGACCATTCTTTTCAATCACAACGGGGAGAAAGCTCTAGAGTCGTTAATTCCAGAGTGGGAAATTGGATCGGGAGGGTAGGGCGAGGGGGTTAATGAGACCGCGCCGAACAACTGGAGCCCGTCGTGTGTTTCCCCTGATCCGGATCAATAGGGCGCGCGGTCCCGCCTGGCGTAAACCGCTGTGGAAAAAGGTCAGCGGCAAACACGGGGAAAGCCGACCTTTCATGATTGCAGATGTGCAATTACAACTGGACACATTCATGTTCTTAACAACGCATGCGCCTCTTGTCAAAGATTGAAACAGCCCCGGCCATCCCCAGGCTGAAAATTAAGTCACGAGGAGATAATCGCACAGCTGAGTGTCCCGCTTCTCACACGCACGCGCACAAAAAAAAACATTAGTATTACGATCCGGTGAGTTCCTTCTTGATTTCTGAGCAAACATGTCTCCCGCACCAAGTGTTCTCCCAACGCATCACCTGGTAGCCCATCTCTGACGATCCACTGGGCAGTTTATTTGCCATGGTTGCCAGATGGCAAAGTCATAGCACTCTGTATCACACAATTTGCTCCGATCCAACTCATTTTTTTAGTACAGAAACAAATACGGTCTCCAGTGGATAACCCCGCAGCTTACGTCCCACCCTGACATCAAAAACTAAGGCGTTTTATAACAAACCAATGACTCATCTTTGAAAACTAGTGAAATAGATTGAACACAGAGTATCCTTTTGACAACCGGTACCCCGCTTCTGACGCCAGGAAATCCTGTATACTGAGTCCAGCTACCTGGCATTGTAGCATGGCACAGTGATACCATTGACCGTCATTATACCTCTCACCGAACAAGTGAATATGCTCTTGACGGACCATTCCACCACCAAAAGTTTGAAAAAACGGACTCAATGATAACCAACCACCTGTTTTGAACCTGCTTGCCAACTAATGATTCCCCCGCTGATTGCACCTGTCACAGAATAAATATCCAGATGTGCACAAGCCCAATGATGACATTTTCCGTCACTCTACCGTTCCAACCCATGTACAAGCTCTGATACGACCCCTCTTTCCCCAAGTGGGTAACCCTACAATTTGTGACACCAAACGTTAGGTGCACTGCCACTGCCTCAAGGAGCAAAAATTGGAGAGGTACTTTACACCATTCACCACTTATTCTACAACAAAACAGAAGCATCCATTACAAATCAAAGGTAACGTTTTTGTCTTTCAGTCACAATATACTTAAGCTTCACTCTCATGCTGAGCAGAGTGACAGCTAACAGGTTCTATCTGATTGTAGTGATTCCAATAGAAACATCAGACTTAAATAACAACAGATGCAAAGCACAAGAAATCCCTGCAGGATGAGTCATGATAGAAAAAAACATCACCTTGAGTGCTTGAAGATAGTGAACAATACTTGGCGTTATTAGATTTCTAAGGAGATGCTGCGTTGCTCACCTTGGGGCGAAAAAAAAAATGCTTCCATGCGTGTCATCAATGTGGCATCATGCTGTTTAATTGGTCATGGTTAGCTGGCTCATGGAAATTCTATGTTCAAACGCAGGTGTCCCATGTTGATTGGACCTGAACGACAGCTCAAAAATCCACCACAAATACATGTATTGATCTTCCTCCTCTTTGTTTCCTTCTTTGTCTTCTAAGCCTTCGAGCCTAATGTACTTCCGCTTTCGTCGGGAGTGAGTTACAGTGATTCAAAAGTCACAACGAAAGAGGAACATATAAAGGAACATGCGACTTGTGGACGGTTTTTGGCTTGAAACCGATGGTCAAAGTGTGGTCCACAGTTCGCACGCTATTCTTGAATTCACCCCAGATATTTTCATTATCCTGCATTTGGTGCAATTTTCTATCTGTATTTCTCTAAAAAAAAATAGCTAGGGATGGGCAGGTCTAAGAATAATTAAAAAATGGCATTAAGTTCATGATTTTATGAAGAAAGTGTTGCGCTGGAATAAGTTGGCCTTTCTTTAAAAGGAAATGTTATTTTGTGTATCAAATGTGCTGGTGGTATTGGTACTTGGTCCTTGGGGACTAATCAAGAGGTGAGGACTGGAACTGGTATTCGTCTGAAAATAGTGACATTGAACAACTGTAACTGTGTCATTGATCATTTTAAATGTAATAGTTTTCCCTCAAATAAAATATCCATTTTAAAAATGTGTGCCGCCCTGAAGCACAAATGTTTTCCCACCCATGCAATTCAGCATGCATTTTTTTCGACTAAAATGGAACCTGAAGGGAGTCAACCCCCCAAACAAACTGCTTGTTTTTCAGTAGACAGCAAAAAAAAAAAGACGTCGCGGAGTCCTCACTGAGACCAGCCACAAACCACAGAGGGCCCGTTAGCGCCGTTAAAAAGTTTGCCTACGACGAAAGGAAGGAAGGAACTAGAGTACAGTATATAGTTTCATTAGCATAACAAGCAAACGTTAGCATGTTTCACAACATAATAGGGTTAAAATCGAACTTTCTCCTGGGATGTTAATTACATTAATAATGGACTATGGGTGAGGAAAGAAGTAAAGTGGAAGCTTTTAGACCAGCAAGGTTAATCTCCAGACTTAAACCTTGAAGTGGCAAACTTCAAAAACCACGTTTTATTTTTAAAACAGACATTTGGCCAGGTAATCGTTTGGAAAAGTTCCGTTTTGGGCGCAAAAAGACCCATTTGGTAAAAAGCACCCTTGCATGGATTGACATCGGCGTTCCTTCTCAACAATGCTTGGATTGTTTGGAGACTTCAAAATGAAAGCCCTTCATTACGACACTGAATTTAGGAAATGCTTCTATTGTGCACTTTGACAAAGCAAGCTTCACATGACCTAATTTTCAATACAACTTTGTCAACGCTAACTCCATAATGAAGCAGCCTAGCATTTACTTGTTGAGTTGAAAGCTAATGGATGGAAACGTGTGCTTGTTATTAAAAGCCCTTTCAGCGGTGGGCTGATGTACCTCGTGGGCTTTCGGGCAGGCAGTGCACAAACACAACAACAATGTGCGGAGATAGAGACCGAGAGAGCGAGAGAGAGAAAGCGTAGTAACTCCCACACAGGGTCCAACTTTTTGTTTTTCTCTTTGGCAGCTTTTGCCCACATGGGAGCTTAAGTCTTATAAGTGAGAAGATGTCAGAAAACAATTCCGGCTCTGCGCGGCGTTTCTGTTAAAGATTAAAATCGGAGTTTTTGCTTTTAAGTGGAAGGTTTTAAACTGGCTAAACTAATCTCTTGACTCAAACCCCAAAGAGCATGCTATCGTTTCACTGTTAAAGACAGCTAGGTGTTTATCTTATTTAGAGGTTTAAACAACATGAACAGGGGAACGGGTGTAGGGAAAATACAGTAATTATGAAAAATTAGTGGAAGGTTTGAGAGTGGCTAAATTCTCCAGACTTAAACCTAAACGAGCATGCATTTTACTTGAATAGGGGGAAACTCAAGGAAGAGACCCCCACAAAACAAAATTAGAAGAACTGACCTAGTGTTCCAATACCTGGAGTGAATTTAATGTTCACTTAGTTTTTGTTTTGATAGCTCAATTTGCATCCTTTTCACCCCCAAGCGTTTTCCAGAAATGCCTTTTATTTTTTTGTTACCATTCACTTTAGACATGTGAATGAATGTGCCTGCAACCCATTTTGCACTCGGAAGCTTTAACGATTTGCTGTAAGAAGAAGCCCAAACAGTTTGCGCACCATTGATTTACACGTGCTTTTAAGGACTCCAATCATTACAAAAGCAGTAACCGTTAAAGTGATCGGGAACAGCTTAGACGCTACAAAATTTGGGGATTTGAGTGAGAAGACTACATTTGTATGGGTTAGGGGTGTAATCAACATGAAAACTGAATATAAGCCTATAATTGTCCAAAAATATGTTGTGTTTGGTCTGGCCAGGAAATTTTCCAGACTTGAAAATCATACGGTAAACCACTGACTGCTTATGATCTGCGCTGACGCTATCTCTGGAATACATTTATGAAACTATGGATGTAAACCATTATTAAAGTGCATATGACCCAAGTCAGTCTCTAGACAAACCTTATATATGAAGGGTGTCACATTCAATAACCATGAGGGCCCAAAACAAACATAAAACATTTGGAGTTTCTCAGAATGGTCTGCAGGTGTCCATCAGTGTGGTGACTTATGTCACGCTGAGCTTGGATTGTTGCAATCTTGAATCGCGCAGGAATTGATGCCCAGACTATTTGAGCGCGTAACTTGCAATGAGCTTGTCACACGGTGAAAATGAACACGCGGTGATGAAACTGAGCACTAAACATACTCCTTTCACACAAAAATGTCATGAGTCTCTGAGTATTGCAAATATACCTTACCCCACTTAGCTTTCGCATGCTGACCACGTAGGCCAGGTTCCAGACTATTAATCAAATAGTACTGAGCCACATGCATAATTGGTATAATGGGTCGGAAATGGCCCGAGGCATGCTACCAATAACCTCATTTAAAAAACGATAACTAAAGCTTTGGAAAGCTTGTGCACTAGTCAAGAAAATCGGCTTATCCAGACCTAAACCCTATAGAGAATGCCACAGAAAATGCACCTATAACGCATGGTGACTAAATAAGTGTTTCTAGACGAGCAAAGTCAATTTCTAGACTTCAACCTTAGAGCGCATGACACTGACTTTGTATCTGTGCTCTACAGTATGATGACTAAAGCTGTGAAAGGTTTTTGACTGGCCAAGTTCATCTCCAGATTTAAAACCCAATTTGAGGGTTGCAGAGATTGCGTTTAGATGAGTCATAAAGATGAAAAAAGATTTCGATTGGCCAAGTCCAGCTCCAGACCTACACTTGAAAAATGTGACTTTTTTACATATGCCAAGTAAGTCTCTAGATTTAGACCTTGGCTTCATGACGGACGCTCAGAAAGGTTTTAGACCGGCCAAGTACATCTCCAGACTTTCAGTTCAATAACGCATAAGACAGATGATGTCAAACTTACGGATGAGAAATTGTGAGGCCCACAGGGTTCCCCTCTGTATTTGCAGGAGAGCAGCATGTCATCCAGTTGGTGGCTGAGTCTGTCCATGAATTCCAAGTTGGTGCCTTCAAAGTTGCGGGGCGGCAGGAAGAGCCTAAAATCGGACAACTTGCCGAACCAGCCCACGCGGTCCTCCTGCAGCAGGTCCAGCACCAGGGGCCGGACGGTACGGTTGGCCAGCAGCAGGCCCAGCCAGTGTCCGGCAAAGTACAGGTCACTCTTGGTTAGCTTGTAGAGGCGGATGGGGTTATTGTTGCAGATGGTGACCACGGGGAAGGCTAGTTCCTTGGCCCACTCGGTGTGGACCCGCGTGTAGGTGGGGAAGGACATCCAGTGGAGTAGCCTGTTGGAGGACCAGGACAGCAGCAGGCCCACAGAAGTGCAGAAAGCCAGGAGCCAGAAGACCCTTCGGCCCAGCGAGCCCCCGGGGATGCACACTTGCCTCAGGCCGTGGAGGCGCGTCCGTGAAAGCAAAGCGAAAGTGAGCGCCCGGGTTTTCCCGCGCCGCCGGGTCGCCGCCGGGGACCGGTGACGGCGCCCCTCTCGGACCATGACCGCCGCCCACAGGGCTCCTACAACTGCGGGGACGGCGTCATTTCCCAGCCCGGCTTGCGGGGCTGCGGCCCACATGTAGCTCCAGGGTAAACGCTAAATCCACACCCGGATAAACACCCCGCTGTCTGGTGAGGGAAGGACACTCCCCCTGAGGTGTCCCTGCGCCGGTTCACTGAGCGGACTTGTTGGTCCTTCTTGACGCTGCCGACTCAGCGGAAAGCAATCGAAGAGCGCCCGCCGCTGCGGCTCGTGTGACAGCGAGCGAGAGGGGACGCCAAAGGAGGAGGAGGGAGGATGGAATACAAACCGGCGAGGGGGTTGGGATGTCAAACGTGAGATGAGAAGGTAATGATATCAAAGAGACTGGAGCGGCTTCGTCCGGGTCCTTTCTTCCGCGGTTTTCACTTACGGCGCTCGGACTCAGAGAAGCTGATTGGCAGTCTGCTCGGCGGTCTCACTTCCGTGACTTCCACGTGCTGCTCCTCGCTCGGATGGACGGCGCCGCGAAGGTCTTCGGGCTCCGAAATGACACGGGCGTTGGGGAGGACAGCAAGCGCAACAAAAGCAGAGGAGTTTGTCCTCGCGAATCCTTGGCTGGCTTTCTAAAAATACTCCGATCCATCAACTCCTTGCTCCTCCTCCTCATCTTCTTTCCCCACTTTCTCTCGCCAGCCGTCGCTCCCCGTCTCACGCTCGCGTTTGGCTCCGCTTTCCTTCCTCTTCTGCTGCTTCCCGCAGCACAAGCCGCGCGATTTGAGTGGACGCCCCCACCACCCCACACACTGCCCCTGTTCTCCTCGCCGCTGCGCTGACTTGCCAAGCACCCCCCCCCCCCCCCCCACACACACACACACACACACACACACACCCCGTCGCAAATCCGTCCTTGTTTATCTGTCATCGCACAATGAAACATGACAATGTGATGGCAATGTCAATAGAAAAATAAAAGCGGATTTGAATAAATATAAAATCATTCTTGGGATTGAAAATTTGCATCCATACCAAATTCAAACAGAAGTACAATGAAAATACATAATAATGAAACTACATTAAAAATAAACGACTGCAAATAATATACAAATAAATTCCTACTTTTACACTAAAAAGTTAGTCTGCCCAAGAATGTCATATTTTTAATATGACACCAATAAAGAGCTAACGTTAATATAAGTACCATAAATAAATCAATGCCAATAGCATATTCCTTGATATTTTACCTTTATTTTGTAATTTTGTGTGTTTTTGTCTTTAAGTTGTCTGGTTTGTTTGTGCCTGGACCTCAAGTCTAATAAAGCAATTCATACATTTATGCCTTCATTCATATAAATACAAATATAACCCTTGTGAAATATTTTGATAATTTGTGGGTCATTTTCTTCCGCATCATTCTCGCTGTATTTTAGCTAATGAAAGGTAGCGTGATAGCTAAGCGGTTATGCCATTCTGAACTTTGACTTGTTGTCACTATCTGGGTGAAATTTCAGCTCCATAGTGTTTTTCCAACGCTCTCCTTTTGATGTGAAATGCCTATGACATAAAGATTAAAGGATTTGACAAAATACTTTAAAAAGGGTCAAATATAAAGCTTTCTAAAAATACAACAACATAAAACAGTGATAAATTGCAAAAAAAAAATCGTGATGAGTCCATTTAAATAGATGAATAATAAAATATATACATTCTGACTATAAATGAACCTAAAGTATTTATTGCATATAAAACAAATTGGTTATTCATGCTGTGCATTAAAAAAACATTGTCACTCAAATCAAGTGAAAATTTAAACAACTGATTTTAATTCCAGCATTTATCTTACTCTGCCACATTTAATTGCTGAGTTGCCACAGCGCGCACATCTTTGCTGTTTTATTATTAAGTATAGTGTCTGTTTTTATAATAGTTTATTATAATAGTCTTACATTTAATGAGGAATGTGCCCAATTTGAACTTAAGGACGCTGGAGTCATTTGACTTGATTGAGCCAGCAGATGGCTCTGTGTGGCTTTGCTCTGCTGACACGTTTGTTTGTTTTGTTCTACAAATAAATGCCTCCAACTTCTGCACTTGAGTAAATAAACACGTGCAAATTTTGTGCCTCGATGCTTGCTTACTTTACTACTAGCGGGGTAGTATTACTGCGTGTGAATTTATGGCAATTGGGTGCTACATGCATATTACTTTTGTATGTATCTATGTGTGCTAGTATGCATTTGTGTGCACAACTAAATTCAATTTTATAGCTTCTACACTAATTTATATACTTTGAAATATTTTTTATACTTCAGCCTCAGCTGCGGAGACTTGTGGAGATAGTGTGTAATCGTAAACAATAGCAGCAATATTTTATAATGTGCCACAGTTGCTAGTTCATTTTTTTTTTTTTCTTGGTCTTATCAAAACGCTGAATAAACAGAAAGGGGAGTTTTCATTTGTGCACATCAAATATTTCACTGCTCGCCCTTTTGGACTCGACTGTGTGCTTGTGTTGCCAATTCATTTTTCTTTTTAGACAGCGCTGCTCGGTATTCTAAAGGTGACGCCGCCCAGGGAGAAAGACAAAGAAATTGAAATTGCACAAATGATCCTTGTGACCTCACTAAAGAGCACCATCTGATTAAATGTAAATTTAAAAGGGGAGACAAGTTAAAAAAAAAAAAAATCATGACTAATAACTTTTATGTGCACCCTTTCATCAAAACATAGCACTGGTTATTATTTCATTTGTGGGATATGAATTAAGCAGCTAACCCATCTATTTCTTTTTTTTTCTTTTTCTTTTTTTATCTAACTCAAGAGGATGACCTTTTTGTTGTTTGCAGTCAGTGAAAAGAAAATTACAGTTGTAATTGAATCACAGTTGCTTCGGGCTCTGGTAATGACCAATCACAGATCAGCTTGCAAATGTCACATGACTCAAACAACTGCAAGCACCTAACAGGAAGTTAGTACCATATGCTAAAGCTGCGGTCTTCATCCTCACTTCATATCTTATGTCGTTAGCAAAATGTGACCTTTAGCATGATAGCCTGTTCATTTTGACATCCCGAGTTGAATCTAAATAAAAATGTGGAGATAATGAAGTGACTGCATGCGTTTTAATGAGAAAGGTCATTTAAGCATTAGCTTGGCTCACTTGTGTGGAGGGAAGTCATAAGTCATAATGAAAGCAAAATGAAAGGACAGAAAATCCCAACTGGAAATAGAGCGCTTGCTCAAAGGCGTAGCTAATCCCCTCATTATGAATTATTACTAAAAAGACTTACACATTATGAAAATGTTGCGGTGCCATATTAAGACAAAAAAAAAAAAAAAAACTTTTGTCAACGAGCCAAACATTAGCCCATGTTAAGCTAATGACCACACGCATACGAGCAGAGGTGGGAAGTAACTAAGTACTTGTACTTCATTACTGGACTTAAGTAGTTTTTCTGGTATCTGTACTTTGAGTATCTTTCAATTGAGTGACTTTTTACTTCTTTGAAAACGGAGGCGTTACTTTTGAGGTGACATGATCACACAACTTAAAATCGTAACCCAGATGTGTCGCTAAACAACAAATCCATACGTTTGTCGATATGGAGGAAAGCGAGTTTAGAGAGATTGAAGATGACGTCGGCACACTCCCAGACACCGAAATCCAAGAAATTTATCACCCTTGGCCTTAACCGAAGGAACTTTTTGAAGTTGTTGGTAGTAAAAAATGATTCATGGCGGATGCTTGCCCAGGAAACACATTCGGCTTTCAAGAATTTGCCAGTCAACTGAAAAAAGAACATCTCGGTTAATTAATCATCTTAAAATACACTATTATCTTACTACTGTTATCAGTATTTTACTACGACGCCAATGCTTTGAGTGCACTCAGATTTCTTTGAAAGTTAGCTGACTGTAAATTGAATCACTTTGAGGCGTAAATGCCATTTCAAATGCATCTATTCCCTTTGTGCCATGATCAAAAATAAAATACTAATAAATTGCACACTTAGGCCCAGTTTTGGATTTCCTTGTTTTGCTCGGCACTGTTATAGATAAACAGATTTGAAATGGTGACAATTCCTATAAAAATCAAAGGATTGGGCAAAATACTGCACAATGGTTAAGTACATTTTAAAATTGGTACTGACTTTGGTCCGTCCATTTTTATCAGAGTATTTTTTTGCATAAGTATCAGTACTTCTACTTAAGTACTGAACACGAGTACTTTTGAGATCTCTGCACATGACAACCGTCAGTCTTTCTACCACGCCTGAATGCAGCACCGGTGCATATGTTTTTTTGTTTTTGTTTTTTTATTTTTATAAGTGTTTTAGAAACAGACGTACAATACATCCTTCGTTTTCTTGCTTGCGCTCTTCACATAGAACTCATTGAAACTGGCAACTGCAGCTTACCCTGTTAAGTTAATTACATGCAGGCTGTTCCACAGGAGCAATGACAAATGTACGGCGCACAGACGCCATTGAGTGTTAAATCGAGGATGTAGCAGAAGAAATAGTTTACCCCTTGCGGGGACATGCTGTCTCACGTGCCTGTGATGACGAGGGGTGGAGCAGCTGCGTGTAAAAGGTCAGCGAATAACATCAACCTTCAGTCTGAATGATGGCGCTGACATTTCAACAAGAAACCCGCCCACATCAATTTACCGTGGCTGCATAAGGGGAGAACGAAACAGGTCGTGCTTCTGCCTTACGCACCGATTTACTGTACTTTTTTAGCTTTAGCACAATCTACACACGTTCTTCAACAAGTTGAAGCGGACAATATGCAAAACAATACTGAAAATAATCTCCTTCACGTTAGCAGTTTCCTAGTGGGAATAATAGTCTGGCGTTGCTTTTTGAAAACTATAGTAAAACTCCTCTACAACAAAATCCCCTGTTGCATAATACGGAATATTTTTTCCTGCATTTGCCTTGCACTGAAATTCACTACAGTGAAAACAAGCCTGCAACAAAAGGCTAGCTTGGTTTATACTTGACAAGCGTTTTGCAGCACTTTATACTCGTAGCGGCTTTCCCACAAAATTCGAGGCGATATTCTCCCATACTATAGGTGGCAGTAAATGCAGTCTCTAGCATACAAATAATACTACTCTATAACAGATAGAAAATTCTAGTCGATTCAAACGATATAAATTCTTCGAAGCGTTTAAACAGACTCCTCATCTCTCCCCAACGTGGCGCTCATCAG
Organism: Hippichthys cyanospilos; assembly: GCF_059441005.1. NCBI lineage: Eukaryota > Metazoa > Chordata > Actinopteri > Syngnathiformes > Syngnathidae > Hippichthys > Hippichthys cyanospilos. The sequence goes on from NC_142384.1 coordinate 11,192,175, forward strand.
TAATTGTTTACGGTATTTCAGACGACTCATAAAGATGTTTGTTCAGGCGAACTTCCATAAGAAATCGTTCGTCCTCCATGTTTTCCGCTCGTAGAGATTCCGGAAGATACGTGTTGCGGAAAATGTGTTTGGTGTGCGTGGTTGCCGAAATAACGTCATCTGATGCACGGAGCTTGCAAAGGTGTCAAGCTTAAAGCAAGCTTAACACTTGAAGGCAGGATAAAAGTACTAAAGATGAAGCAAAGTGAAAGCCATTTTGCTAGAAATTGATGTATGAAAATGCTTACTGTTCATTTGGCGATTTCATTTTTTTTCAGTGTTGGATGTTTTTGTTTTTAACTTCACTCAGATTATTGCTTGCACAACAAACTAAAAGGACCAAATCGCTAAATTGCCAACACCGCTACTGTTTGTTCATTATTTTCATATCGGACTCTATGGTTACCGCGGTTCATTGTTCCTCTTCATCCCCTATCCATTCATGTGATCCCGATCCATCATTTTGTCTTTTTTGAGTTTCTGCCAAGCCACTCTGTTGCTGACTTATGGGATCACATTGCCAACAAATAAGCACATTGTGCTTTTCTGCTCACTACAAATTGCTAGCAGGATTAAACAATGGACAAGAAAGAAGAAACTAAATGAGTAAAAGCACGGAGAGAGGAAATAGTATAGAGTGTGTTGCTTTCTGTAAAAGAGCTGTTTGTTGGCGGCCAACCCACTCTCATTCGCAGGTCTTCGCTGATTCCATCAATCAAAAGCCATAAATCAAAGCACTATGAATAGGATACGATATCTGCGATTACTCTTCATTTCATAATCCAGCCTCAATTTAGAAGACATCTTGACTAATCATATCAAAGACACGAGTTTAGAACTGAGAGGAAACTGAAATGTAAACACATCACATTTGTTTACTTGTGCGCATAGGCGCTCAGAGCTAATTGCTGCTACACAGCGGAACCTCTGATCCAAATGCAACTCTCAATCCGTTCATTTTATGTAGTACTCGTACTTATTAGGGTTGCGGGGGAGCTGGGGACCTCACAACTAAATGGGTGAGAGGAGGGGTGCAGGCACTGGTTGGGGGGGGTTGAATAATAAGGCACATTCAAACAAACAAGTATTTACATTCATATTCACACCAATTAGAAATTAAGAGCAGGAGTGGGTCAATTCACAGATTTTTAAAATGGACAGATGGGCCCGGTTGTTGGTAGATTGGGTTTAAAAAAAAATCCTGTCATAAAAGTGTAAATATCGTATTTTCCGCCCCATGTCCATCCACAAGTCAAAATTAGACTTGACGGTATAGAAATAATGCGTTTATTTTGTGAATATCTTCGACTATTGGTAGTGTTGTTGTCAAGACCACGCCAAACGAAATCAGGACATTATTGAGATCAAAGAGTACTGAAATCCAGACAAGATCACGATTTTGAAGACTGAGAAGAGAGCAAGACTTGGAGGTTGAGACCAAAGCGAGATCTAATCACTCATGAAAAACATTGTGGTAAAATCTAAGCCAACTGTACCAATTTGTACGTTTTGGTTCGGTTTGCCCTTTTGCAACACGCAGTCAAAACGTATCCGTATCGTTTAGCGTTTCCACTCTCAATTTTGTTTCCACATTGTTTTTGGTAATTTACCAAACCCAATGGTAACAAAATCCTTCCACCAAGCAGGATGATTTCCTGACCCCACTTTTCACAGATGAAACCATCTATTCAAGAGTACGCCGTCCTGGCATTGGGTAATGTCCCGCTGGCCCAGCTCCAATTACCGCCAAATTAGCTTATTGTGGTCCTAATTAAAGTTCATTGTTCCCCAACAATTCCCTCCCGCTCCGTCACAATGTAATTTCTCACCGGGACAGGGGGGAAGATCCTCCTCGGCGGATGAAGCGGATCAACGGAAGCCTTTGAAGGCTCGTCAGAACATCCAACCGCCTTGAAGATGCAAAGCCACGCCGATGAACGGATGCGTGAACGGATGAATGTCGGCAGCAATTTCACACAAGACCGCATGGCGCCGGGGCTGCTGTGTGTGTGCACGTGTGAATACATTATGTTAATCCCAGCACTTTCATCTTCAGGAGTTTATTATGCAAGACTTTATTATGCACAACAGTGACTTCTGTAGCAGCCTTTTCATTTCAATACATAATACGATGGACGCTGCGCGCACATGAGAGCTCATTGAAAGCAAAGGAGTCCATATTAGAGCGTATCACGATCCTGGACGCTCTCGGACAAAATAACATGTTTTTGTTTTTTTTGGTTAAGATCAAAGAAAATTTCACATATTTGAGTAACAAATTGTATTTCGTAAACTACAAAGTATTTAGTCCTCAGTCAACTGAAAGTGTTTTTGTAAACTACAGAGTCAATGGATGTGTGTGTGTTTTTTTAATGCTGTCTTTGATGACTACGGCAAAAACAGTTTAGTCTTTGGTGAAGGTAAGCATGTTTTCGTCAACATCAAAGACAATTTAATTCATCTTCCGTCAACTTACAAAGTGGTTAGTAACTAGACAATTGAATCGTTCTAGAAAACAAGGTGAATTGTTTTTTATACAAAGATAATCGAACGCCAAATGGCAATTTTGCATGTTTAGATAATCTATGTTGTGTTTTTCTGACCCGGACATGTCTTTTTCCCCATAATTTTTAACCATTTTTCCCCTAATTTTGTAAGTGCTTGTAAAGGCGTGATAATTAAAGTTATCTATGACGTTTTTTTTTTCCTTCAACAACTCAAATTGTTCAGTGGCATCAGTTCTACCCATACATATGTAGGTTAAATTGATTAACACCCAAAAAAAATTAAAAACGTTTGTAGTCGGTGAAGATATGATGACACTTTAAGACATAACCATTAACTGGTCTCCACCGCCACCTACTGTCTTGAGGTGAAACACGAGTCAACATATAATTCTCTGTTTGCTGACATAGTTTGAATACCGCTCAATGGAATGTTGCAAAAATTGCTGGAAAAGCAATGTATTAAATCCTATTAAAATGCATCTCGAAAATTGTAATGATAATGGTCTTAAATGGTCCAAAATTCGGACAGTATTTTTTTTTTGTATCTGCTGGAAATTTAATCTCCCTAGTGTGTTTTTCTCATTGATTCTTTTACGATATCATCAAAAAATAAAAGAAAATTCTGTAATTTGTAACATGTGTTACACAAGAGTTAAGATAGAAAAACAGTTTGAGGATTCTAACATGTGCTTTTTGGATACATTAAAACAATGTTGTCTTCAATGAAGTTAACAATAGATTCTGTAAAAGAGCGTTTTTTTGCAAAAGTACATATTTAGAGTCTGATTACAGACAATGTATTTTTAAAAGACGTTAGCGTGCACCCCTTTTCAGTCAATCAGTCTTCTTGAAATCTAATTATTAGGTAAGCCTAAATAAAAGCTGACCGACGAAGAAAAAAAACACAGTAAAAGTAGAGCTCAACTCTATTGACATCATCAACTGATAAGCTGTCCAATCCACACGGAGGGATTCGCGAGGCCTCCGTATCTGGCAAGCGGCTTCAATTACACTGCAACAAGTGAAACAGGCTAATTAGTGCTGGCGCCAGCCCATAGGCTTGATAGTCAAGAGAGGCGCTTTTCTGCTCAGTTGGAGACCCTTTCGGAGCCAGAGGCTGAGGGCCATTTGGTAGTATTGTAACAACAAACGCCGGCTGAGATGATGATAATGTAACTATAAAAGCAAATACTCGAAAAATTTCTTTTGGGATATATTAACGCAGCGGCGGCTAGAAAATACCAGTGTATCCTGAATCGGTCTCCAGCCAATCACAGGGCACACAAAGACAAACAACCAGTCACGCTCACAAACACACTTAAGGAGAATAGTAGCTAGCTAGTTTCTCAGGTTTTGGGATTCATAAATGTAAATGTAAATGTGCTTTATTTATATAGCGCTTTACAACCACCTAAAGGTGGACCAAAGTGCTTCTCAGTAAAACATACAGAATAACACATACAATTTGAGTCACAGAATATGCAATAAAAAACACAGAAGAAAAGATTTCAAAAAGAGAGTCACCACACTACTGAATATTGAAAGCCATTCAGAATAAATGGATTTTCAGTCATGTCAGGTATGCCTGGAATATCAAATGAAGTTCACCATCATACGTGCATTTGAAAACACTGGAGAATTTTCAAGCATGTTGAGGCCTCTAAACAAGGCAAATATTCCAAAAACCTTCACATCTTTAACCCCGCCGTTTAATTATCGGAGCAGCCTTACCGCGCTTCCGCGAATATTAAAATCAAAAAGATGCTATTTGTTATTCAGCCTCACACACGCACACTCATGCGCACAGATTGTATCCGAGCGAGAAGTCAGTGAAAGGTGACGGATGATCAAATTAAAAATTCATCAGATAGCAAATAAAACCCCTCAGAGTCCAAATCGATTCATTACCGAGATTGTCACATAGTTGCAGTTTGCCTTTGAATTTGACATACACTGTTTGAAAGTGACAGAGACCAACCAAGACGCGGCATACAGAGACATGGCAATAAGCCCGTACGAAAGAAGCTAATATTAGCCAACCTTGCGGATACAAGCGCACGGTCGATACGCCTTTAACAGGTTGAAATCTGAACACGACTGCTTTTTTGTCTACAGCTGTATGTTCCCTGATATCAGCTGACAAGCAGGCCAGAATGCGCAACACCTCTTGCACACAGTCAGCAACGAAAGGCTCCAGCCACTCAAATCATGCAAAGCACTAAACAAAATGGATGGATTAATATTAGACAGCGGCGGCGGAGCAGAAAGATTGTAGTTCGCCGGCATCCGGGCCGAGCTGTACCCTTGGTGAACCCTCGATTGTAATCAAAATAAAAATACAACGCACAGGCTTTTGTAGCTTCACAAGACAGGTATGATGCGGGGCAGGATGGCGCTACGCAATAGTGGTACTTAATTTCACACGTGGCTGAGCGACAAGGTGCAGGAGGAAGCGAAGGCTCCTCGGAGCGGAGCGCACGAAGAAAGAAAGGACATCGGCGGATTTCCAGGCATGTGTTTGAAAGGTTTCCGCTGAAAACCGAGCCACTTAAGTAATCACACAGCATGATTATGAGACCGATGGATAGAAGCGCACTTCATGTGTCCAGGAAAAGAAAATCCATTTACCTGTTGCTGCCTTTCTAGTTCGTCTATGAGGAATGTTGAGTAGTTATCTAAAGATTTTTCATTTCTTTGGTTGGAGAGAAAAATATGCTACTTTAAAGTTTAACATTGGACGCTGTGCTAAAAAAGCACATCGAAAGAAATGAATTGGTCTCTTAAGAGAAGTTTGAATAGCCAGACAATGCTGTGTCCCCATTTTGTATGCTTAAACTGCTGGGGTTTTTTTTTTAAGTATTTTTGCTGAAAGAAAGAAAGAAAGAAAGAAAGAAAGAAAGAAAGAAAGAAAGAAAGAAAGAAAGAAAGAACACAAGGAAAGCACACAAGACTGTAATTCTTTTTTTTTTAAAAATGTCCCCATAACTCTTAAGACTTCCTAAAACCTCACAGGACGACTTCAAATTTTCTGAGACTTGGTTTTTGATTGTGCAAGATGATCTCCAGCTAAATCAGGCAGAACTTCCTCAAATCTACTAAATCATTGGAGAGGGTCTTGAATCTCATGAGACTTCGTCAGATCTCATCAGACCATCGCCATCTTGTGGGTAAAAGTTAGACTTCCTTAACCCTTTTTAAAGTTATGCTTAGTCACATAAGATGTCGTCAAATTGTTTGATATTTCCGTTAAATCAGTAAGGATTTATTAAAATGTTAAATTATGCAAGAGTAAAATCTGCTGAGATTTCCCTAAATCTTGTGAAACCTAAAATCTCACCAGACAACTCCAAATCTTCTGAGACTTGGTCTTTAATGCACAAGCTGACTTCCTGCTAAATCAGGAAAGACTTTTTGAAATGTCATCAGATTTATGCTAAATCATCTCATGAGACTTGCTCAAATCTCATCAGATTACCAAAGATCTTGTTACGTTTTGGGAAATAAGAATTCCTCAAAACTACGGGAACTTGTGGTTAATTGCATAAGATTTTCTGCGAGAGCTTCATAAATCTCATGAGACTCAAATTTCATCAGACTAGCAAAAATCCCGTGATGCTTGTGGCAAACAATAGTTCCTCACATCTTCAGGAACGGTGATTAATTGTCTAAGATTTCCTAAAAAACCAACAAGATTTCCACTTAATCGGTAAGGTCTTTCAAAAATCATGTCCAATTTATTAAACTATGCAGATTTTCTGAAGCTTGTGAGACTTGTGCAAAATCTCACTAGACTTCCTTTAGTCTTATGAGACTTGTGCTGAATCACGCAAGTTACTCTGGCCCAATTGCAGATGACCTCCTGCTAAATCAGACAAGATTTCTTCAAATGTCATCAGATTTCTGCTAAATCATGTGGATTTCTGAAATCTCATGAGACTTGCTCAAATCTCATCAGACTATCACAAATCTTGCGATGATTGCGGCAAATGATGCAAAACCTTTTCAAATTTTATGAGAATTTCTCTTGATTGCGTAAGATTTAAAGAAAATAAATCATATAAACCGAGATTTCCGCGAAATCTGTCCGGAGTTTCTGAAAATTTTGGCGCTTTTGACTTTTAATCCAACTTGCGGCTCATATTTTTGCAAGGCTTTTTGCAACGATTGTAAATCATAGGCTAAAGCCTGCAAGACTTCATCACATCTCAGGACTAAAAATAGGTTAAAGGCCGACATTTGCTACATTGTGTGAAATAAGCATGCACGCCACAGCCGCTGACATCTGGCAAGAAGAAAGGCGGACAGAGAGAGATATATAGAGAGAGCAAACACTGGCGAACGTGATGACCGCTGACCTGACAGAATACGGGAGGGCTTGGGGGGGGGGCGAACACCCCCGCTCGTCCTCATTAAAGCGAGATGTCAGCGCGGCTCCCTAACACCGCGGCTGTGTAAAACTATTTGTCTTCGATTTGCCTCGGATGCACTAATTAATTTCCAGCAGAAGAATCAATTAAAAATGATCAGCCAGCCGTGGCCGAACTTTTGCATACAACGTTCACATTAAAAAAAAAAAAAAAGAACCGGCATTCAGTCAAATGCCATGTCTACGAGATTTCAAGGAGAGGAATAAATTGCTACAAAGAATCAACAATTTAATTCAGTGAAATTAAATGTAAATTAACATTAGAATTGTAGATATGCATGAATGAAAAAGACAGTAAAAGTAAGTATATTTAAGACTCATATTTTCAGATCGTTTACATGATTGACTACTTTTAATAATGTACTGTTTGTGTTGCCTTAATTAGCTGTTTTTCACTGAAATTCCTTACGAAACTTTTGCATTCATTCATCTTGTTAATTAATTTGTGAGAAACAAATGTTATAAACGTAATCGCTAAAAAAAAAATGACAAAAGACATTCTTGATCAAATAAACTATTACACACATTCTGTTACTTCAGAGAACAGGTCCATCAAAAAAAAAAAAAAAAGGCCCCTTGTCCCCTGCATTCCCTCAGATGTGGGATAATATACAAGGCTTTGTTTGCGTGTTACACTTATATTACTGCATTGTGTTTCAATTGCAATGTAACTGTAGAACCACAGACATGGTGTTAACTCTAAACACATCTATATATTCAAGAAGAAATTATTGTCGATCAAATCATTTTGAATGAAAAAATCGATTGTGACTCAGCTGGCAGAACCAAAAATTTGAATCATAAAAAAAAAATTCAAAAACTCACACCCTTAAAAACACTAACTTTACATAGGAGAGCAGTTTATTGCCCTACCGATTTCCAAGAACCACAGAAGAAGAGAAGCAAGGCCTGAGGGGTCTACGCAGCAACTTAACACTGAGAGGGCATTTTATTCCCATTGAATAATACATGACTAAAAATGAGAACATTCAAGCTAATGCGAAAGGTGCGCCTTGATGATGACTTCGAACTGGGCCAAAATATTTCTTCAAAGAGGGCTTAGCTCGGGTAACCCAAAAAATTTGATGTCAAGCTTCCCTGGCGGAAGAAGAGCCGCAAATTAAAATAGCCGATGCAAACTCTCTGTTCTCTCACCGCCGAGCCGTGCGTGTGAAATATTCATAAAGCAGATTAAGAGATAGAATAAAGAATCAGGAGCCCGCCGCCTGTCCGTTTGGGCATCTTTTTCGGGGGGGCGAGAACGCTCTCATCATTTCCCGGCGGCGCTGACTTTGAAATTGCCGTATTATTTTTTAGCTTTTCTACAAAAGAAGAAAAGATCGGTCCGGCTGTGGGAGCTGCTTTGCTTCGCAGATTTTAATGGAGAGTCGGAGTCAAAAGTTTGGGGACACTTTCTCATGCTATTGAATAAGAAGGAATTTTTCGCCCCACGGATTTTCGTTCCCCACTAAACGAGGGAACAGTGTGAAAATGATCAGGATGAGATGAGAAATATTTAATATGATTGTTTCAGGGAGAAAAGGCAGAGTCCAATATGTTTATATTTCTTTCTACAACTCCGAAAGTGTACATGTAAGTACAGCTTACCTTTCTTTCTGATGAGTTTTGAATACTTTGTAACTTTTTTTTTTTTTGGGGGGGGGGGTCTTTTTTTCTTTTCATTTAATAAATGTATTAAAAAAATACTATTCTATGGTTACACAATATTTCATGCTCAGTACAATATTATTGTACCATAGTTAAAGCTATAAAATTCTCTACTAGAAAGAACTATCACTGTACTGTACTATTACTGACACATGAGATTTTATATAGTGTTTTTTTGACATTATGAGAGGAACATTGTATTTTACTTTTCAAATTAAGAGCAAAATAATTGGAAAATTCAGCAACTCTTTGCTAAATTCTGTTGCAGTGCCTCCTTTGTATGTCTTTTCTTTAAGTTTTACATCATACGGATAGATATTAGCGATACAATTTCCTAGATGACGAGACATTCTTTCGAACGCTTCTGAAAAATTGGTGTATTGCTATTACTGTGTCTACCAGACAGTGCTACATACCAGTTGCTTTCGCCGGTGGCATCTCTCTCGGTGTAATTAAGGCGATGCTTTCAGCGAACTCATGCTCTTCATCACTCCCACCCTAGTGGAGGCGCATGCCGACTTGTTAAAAAAAAAAAAAAAAGCAAAAAGCGACAGCGTGTCAGCCCACACACCTTGAAAGCGTCATCTCATTATCCTTCCGTGGTAATGAGCACATAGCAGTCGCTGTATAGCGCCGGCTTACGTAAACAGTTTCGGTGTGCGGATTCAACTTTGCATGACTTTTCTAGCGTTGCCATGGGCTTTTATCAATGTCAACTATCTTGGAGAAGGTGTCTGTCGCCGTCGCAAGGAGTTTGTGTCGCGACGCCGACGAGGGCGCCCGCTACGCTGTTGTGTGTGAAGTTATTCAGAGCATGCCTAATTTTAGAAATACCAGTTCAATTCCCACCAAACAGCGGATCGTGGAACAACCCGTACAAGACGCATGTAACTGACGCAGCAACCATATCTATATATATATATATATATTTTTTTAATTCCATATTTTTTTTTCATCCTATAAATTCTGGTATATATAAATACATATATATGTATTTTTTTATTCCATATTTTATACCTTTTTTTAATCCTATAAATTCTGGTATATATATATATATATATATATATATATATATATATATATATATATATATATATATATATATATGTATTTTTTTTATTCCATATTTTATACCTTTTTTTAATCCTATAAATTCTGGTATATATATATATATATATATATATATATATATACGCACGCAGCTGCACAGAAGAAAAAAGTAGAAAATGTTTGTGTTCTCCAAAGTCCAACATTACAACTTTTTTGAAGGACTTTGAAAGTGTCTGACCTTGTTTTCACAGAGAAAAGCACAGCATGTGCTCATGTTTTTGGCAGTTCAGACGGATATACAACAAGCTCTTCAATGCGCACAAACAATATAAACAATGGCAGGTTGGGACGCCAGCACATTATTTGCACTCACAAAGCATGGAGTAGTTGGCAGTAGCAATCGTATTCCGCTCCATTTGTGAATGTGTGCGTGTATGTGAGAACCGGGCCAGTAGGCATTTTGTCCCACGTTCGCGTGTGAGTGCAGAGGTGAGATGAGTGACGAACCGTGATGAGGCTGGAGTGAGCTCACGGCTTTCTGACGAGCCCCCCCCCCCCACACACACACACACACACACACACACACACACACTTCCCCCAGCCGCCAAAACATAGCCCCCCCTCTCCCGACTTTACATCCACGGCACGCACTTTATGTGGGAAAGACTATTGGGACACAATACGGGAGAAAAATCTGGAATTGCTAAGTTCTCCTGTGGTGTATAACACTGTAAGTGATATGTAAGTGATATTAGTGACTTCCTGTATATTGTTGATATTGTTGAGCAATGAAAGCATTTATAACAGGGGAATGACCTCTCAGTCACATAATATGTTGTACATTTAATACAAATATTTTAACGTGATGGTTGGATATAGTAGTGGATATTTATGTATAAATGGATAACTAAATGGATGAGCGACCACTACAAAAGTTTCTGATTGCTAACATTAGCATTTGAATTTGAACATCGGAAGGGACTGTATTTACCAGCCCGGTGGTGAATGAAAGCACTTTTTTTTCTTTTGTTTGTTAGTTTCTGCAACTTCTGCCATATGGCGGTCACTATATTTGTAGTTTTTTTATGTGACGAGGTTCCTGCCACATAAAAAACTACAAATATAGTGACCGCCATATGGCAGAAGTTGCAGAAACTAGCGATACAGACCCCCTTACGCCATGAAAAAACTACCATTCACGTACTTGTAAACCGATTGTTCATCGTATAAGTTATGAAGATATATTCATGAAGCTTGAAAATATCATTACTGTAGTTGCTTTATGCTGAAATTTCTGTAAGTACGTGTAAAGAAATAAAACAATAAAACATTTCCATATATTTCATGCATCTAGATCCATTTCCACTGGGTTGACAAGGAACGTGTGAATGAACATCCCACTCACTAATATAACACTGCCATATACCAATAAATGAAAATTACTACTAGAAGTAAAAAATGAGGTATAGTGAAATTCCATAATGACATTTAAAGGTATTTCGTTAAAAGTACGAGTCATTGGGTTTTTTTTTTGGGGGGGAAAGTAGGTATTAAAAGTGCTTGTGGTATCAGTGCTTGGTATCTGTATCAGGGACTACGAGTTGAGTAACAGTACATTATTATATAGGTTAAGAAAACAGAGTAATAGCATGATTACATCAAATGTAAAGTATTTAACAGCATGTGCGCTCATCACAATTTTACAATTTCCAGGTGATTATTCAAAGGTAAAACACAAAACGGTTCTTTTTTTTGGGGGGGGGCTATTCGTGCCATTTTAAAGTTCTACATTTGATGCAGTTGACATTTAATGTTGACGAATAAGCCCACCCGTGTGTAATTTTTCATCTGCGTTCACATGTGAATGATGAGTCATCACAAATTCAACATCTACCCTGGCGAGCTCAGCGTCTTTTTCTTTTTCCCCTGCGGTCTTTTTTTTTTTTTTGCAGCTGACATTTCCTACAGTGGAGCTGCGCTCACAGTGCTCCGCCTGCCTGCAAATACGAGACAGTCCCCTTGGGGAGCACCGGTTTGTCCTGCCTAACAACCGGAATAGAGCGTGCTTTCATTACCGACAATAACAAATAATAACAAATAACACCTGCGGCTAAAAGTCGACATAAAATGATATAAACTGTCAGCTGAACGGATAAATATTGTATAAAACTGGCTAGCTTGGTTTACTGTTGGTCATTAAAAAGAAAAAAAAAAAGCAGGAAGATACAAACCAGAGAAAAAAAATCAATATTACCATGTAGCATGTTTACTCACCACGACACAAGAGAATTGATATCTCTTGATCGGTATCACCACAGCAAAATTAAATAATAAATATTGTACGGCATCATGCTTGTAACGCCATGGTAGAGTATAACACTAACATCAAACATTACTATTGAACCCCATTAAAATGTATCATAATTATGAATTGTAATATTACTTACCAAAGACAAAGGAAGACTAGAAAGATTGTTTTTATTCTTTTTTGCAGAGCAGTTTTTCATTGATTTAGCATAAACTATGTATTTTTTTTTCCCCAGGCAGGTTAATCCATGGGACCTGAGCCAGGTTTTTTTTTTTTTTTTAACAAAAAATATATTGTTTTCATTATTATCAGCAATTATTTTTTGTTTTGTTTACATACTCCACCAACTATTCATGCTGCGTCTTGCAACAAGCTATTTGTCTCTAAGCAAACCTAAATACTTTAAAATTAGAATAATAATAAAAAGGTGATTAGCCGCAGTGCTCTCCACGGAGGTCTGTGGAAACATTCAAATTTTAGTTCCAAGATGATAACTTATCACCTTTATTCATTTAATAATCTCGTCTATGTTTCCCTGGGGAGAAATGTTTTATTTCTGATGATTAAAGTGCAAATACCTGTAACGGGGACTTCAATTCAGCAGAGCTCCATTTTTGTGGTTAATGTTGAGTGCTATAGTACATAACGAAGGCATGCTTGTTATTTGTTTTTATTTCATATTTGATCATCTAAATTATATATTTATTTTCAAGTTAACATACTATTCATTTGTTTGAAAAAAATATATAATATATACACATTATATATATATATATATATATATATATATATATATATATATATATATATATATATATATAGTCTACCAAATATCAGCATGTATGTATAATATTGTGACATTATCTTCTATTGACATTGTGATGTATTGTAACGTGGCAGCACTTAACATCAAATTTGGAAATGGCTGCTTTTCGAAATTAGATCAGAACCGCGTGCGGTGGATGATTTTTCTCAAGCACGCCAAACACTTCTAACAAAACAAGGATGTGAATTTGCATACGTCGGCGTCGTCCGCAAGGTGTCGTTTCCAATCCCGATAAGGGTTATTTGCGCGGATGCCAGGAACGCGAACGCTGTTTGATGTTCTTGACGATTGGGTCTCGGCGGTGCTCGAGAGAAGGACGAGGAGCGGTTCAAGCTCTTATCGCACAGCTCAAACGGCTCTCGACGCCTGCCCGTGCCCCCGCTGATAAACTATATAAGAAGCCCGTCAGACGTGAGGGCTTTCACATTTCACGTGTTTGCTTGCGCATGCACGTGATTCAACTCTAATCATCCGTTTTCTGCAGAACTTGTTCTTAGAAGGGTGAAGCGAAACCTATCAATCTTATTGGTAAATCCTTTATCCTAAATATGTAGATGGCTTGATTCTACGATAAAAGTGGAATTATTAATCGATTAATAGCCAACAAATATTCAACATATTAAGAGATGAATAATTAAGAGTTAGGAGATCTTAAATTGTCAAAATGATCAGAATTGAAGCCTCTGGATGGAAAAGTTTCTCCATTTTTGTCCTGTATGAAAGTAGAAATGATGTGTAATGAGGCATTGCAAATATTTGATTTTATTTTTGGTATTGGTCAGCCTAAAAAATCAGTTTTGTGCGGGGCCTTTTTTTTTTTAACAATTGGATTTATCAATTAATCAGAAAAAAAGAACGATTGATCAATTTTTAAAACAACCATTGCTTGCAGCCATATTTTATAGCATTACATGTAATACTGCACTGATATTTATGTTGGTGTTTTGTTAGTCGCTATTTAACCCTTTACTGGGCACAGCTTTGTATAGGGGCAAAAAGCCTGTGTAACAGCCATTGCTTAAATAATTCTAACGTAGCCCTAACTTTTTCGAAAACCCTGGCCTGTTTGGGACATAAAAACAGAAAAAAGTGTGCCTAATAAAGACCATTTTTGCCTGTTTAGACTATCGAACGAAAGCAGCCGCTGTGACCAGTAAAGCGTTAAATTGCTGTGTAATATATCGTGTTTAATACATTTTAACATCAATACTTGGATCGGTGTATGTGTATCGTTCCATTATATAAATCTATACAAACCTAGATTGATAATGCAGCTTTTAGAGAAAAATGTCACAATATCAACTCTGAATCGGTAGTATACCAATGCGGAAAACCAATTATACAACTAGGTACCACCCGAGGGACTAAGTTTAGAAAAAAAAAAAAAAAAAACAGGACAAGATACATTTTAGTCTAAGCCCCCCCACAACTGCATCTTTGACCAGTGGGCAAGACAATGTCCATTGCTAATAGTAGTGACATAATAAGCTAATATTTGATAACTTTATACATATTAGAATACTGTGATTGCAAACAAACATGATTTTGCAAAACCGACACTTGTTTTTCAAAGTGTAATGCTAAAAAAACATATTTGCACAGACACTTGAGCGATTATTGTCTTAAAAAGCCCCGCTGGAGCGATAGGAGCGGCGAGGATATTTGACAAATGACGGAGTCGGCGTCAAAATCATTTGGCAGCGGGATTTCGCGAGTCTCCCCCGACTCAGCGATTTCACACCAGTCAAAACTCTGTCACCCATTGTCACGAAAACGTTGCGTAACGTCTGCTCATTCCTGCCAAGAAACTTTTTGCTCGTTTTGTCCAAGTGATAATGACCCGCTATGTTCAAAGACGCTGGGAAAACAGGATGTGAGGGGACGTTTAGTCGACAACAAGCTCATCTGTTGTGTCGCCGTTCCACACAAATGCCAGCAACAACAGGCAAAATGTCAATTTTTCGCCTTTGGAGCTCCAAACGGAGTTGTGAAAAAGAAGCGAGACAACGGTAGCGTCTGGTGGTATGCCGCAGCGCCGGCTGGGTGTGAAGTTTAGCACAAGACACTCACTTATCCCACCTTGGCTCTTTCTTGCTGTGCGGAATGTAATGAAATGAAATGTGGTCACGAAGGCAACGCGGCCATTTTCTATAGCGCCGATGATTACTCTTGCAGCTGTGGATGTGCGAATCTTTAATGAGGGGTATACTCTATTCAAGTATGTATATTTTATTATTCACATCCACAGATGGTATTTATTATTCATGTACACTTGTCATGCTGCGGCCGATTTTTGCTTCTTTTGTTTATATTTGTTACCGCATACATATTATTGCTACTAATGTACTGTTTGACAGTTACATCCACATAAATAGTCACAAACACCGCTGACTACTTTAGAACCTGCTCACATTTCCTTCGTAATAAATTATACTTTCAGTCTTTCCGCTAGGATTTTTTTCACCAGCGGGGACAGAAGTTCCGGGTAATTGGACGACTGCGACCCCGAATAAATTACTCAATGCACAAAATGCAAGTATCATGCAATGAGCACGTGTAAGTACCGTATTTTCCGCACTATAAGGCGCACTGGATTATGAGGCGCACCCTCAATCAATGACATATTTTAAAACATTTTCCATATAAGGCACACCGGATTATAAAGCACACCCTCAATTAATGACATATTTTCAAACTTTTTCAATCACAATGCAGTAATACTCAAAGTAATAACAATAATAACTCAAATAATAACTCTAAACTCTCAATAGCACAAGCACTCAGTCAATAAATCGATCCATATATAAGGCGCACCTGATTATAAGGCGCACCATCAGCTTTTTAAAAAATGAAGGCTTTTCCGCCTTATAGTGCGGAAAATACAGTATATTTTCATAATGAGCATGATAGGTTCATGTATTGAAGCTCTACATCAACAATTGCATGGGTAGCACTGGTGTTACCAAATAGTTTTGGTTGTTGGTCGCGCCGCACCGGGTTTGGTCGCACATTTGTTCGGGGAGGTACTGCAGGATCATATTTGCTGAAGTATATTCATCATAATTACTGCTAATTCATATGAAAGCTTGATATTGACTCACCATATATTGACATTTTACTTTAAAAAGCTGACTGCAGCAAGCAACAGGCAGCAAAACTGGTCCATTACTTTTTAAAATGTTAAAAGAAGACATTGATAAAAAAAAGATTTTGCTTTGATGTGAACGTTATTTTGTTCAACGCAAACGTTGAATGCGCTCGAAGAGCTTGTTTTTCCTTTTCATCGGGACGCAGCTCGAGTTCATTTTACCATAAATACCCGAAATTGTGCAGCACCCGCATTTCACCAAATTTGATTGTGTATATACCAAAAGACCACAATTGTTAAACGGGTCAAATAGAATGATGTTTCTCTAACCAGTGCACTTTTAATTGACTCAGATGGAGACGTCATAACCTTTAAAAGATCCTCTCGGTTTTCGTAATATCAAGGATGGACTCGGACGTTGGTTCTGTCTGCTCATTTCTTTAATTGAAAATAATGTCGTAACAAACTCAGCTAACAAGATGCTGCTAGCTGAATCTCGTCTCAACCCCCTTCAGGCAAGTGCGTTGTGGTCTCATAAAATATATTATACATTCCTGCAGCTTCTTAAAACTCGCTCGTATAGAACTCAAAAGATGATTGGATACAGCACTTCTTAATAACACGTCGTATGTATTTTTCTTTCCAAGTACTCGAGGTACACTTTATTTTACTAAATAATTTTGTGACCTTTTTTTTAAGCATTCACTCCAATATTTGCTAAATCTTATTCACACCTAAGTGAATGTCTTTATTTATAAGTCATGTACAGTTCGGGAATATTTTATAATGCTCCCAAAAAGCCTTTGTGATATTCACAATCAAACATTTCTCTAGATTTCAGTTTTTTTTCTCTTTGGCAGACATGCCTTTCTGATGACATAATCATGTGCTGATGTCGCTCACAGAGGGCAAGGGGGTTGTTGAGGTAGAGCGGGGAGGCTGGAAGAGGGTGCACAGATTTGACACTGATGCGGCTCGACGGCTCCTCCAAAATGTTGTTAGTCATTGTGAGCTATTTTCAGTGGTTCTTTTTTTTTGTGGGCTTCCAAAGGCTGTGAAGCGTGAAGGCTTAGAGGAGAGACTGATGACTGTGTGCTGAAAGAAGACCTTTCCATTAGCTGTCTCCACTTACGGCCTGCTTACTCTGCTCTAAAGCAACGCCGACATTAATATTACTGCTCCGATTATTGTCTTGCAAATCAGCAGGATTACGATTCAACTGATTTTGAAATGTTTATGCCATGGCCCCTAGGAAAACAGTTAGTTTTTGACATGTGAAGAGTAATTGCAATTTCAGGTACTTTGATGCGCTTTTTTCAGTTTTAGACTGACCTGTAACCTGTATATCCATCCATCCAATTTATGTAGCCGTTTATTCTCACAAGGGTCGCAAGCTTGCTGGTGCCTATCCCAGGTGGCTTCTGGCAGTAGGCGGGGGACACCCTGAACTGATTGCCGGCCAATCACAGAGCACACAGAGATGAACAACCTTTCACGCAACCAATCACACCTAAGGACAATTTAGTATGTCCAATACACCTGCCATGCCCTTTTCTGGAGTGTGGGAGGAAGTGGGAGTACCCGGAGAGATCCAACATGGGCTCGGGGAGAACATGCAAACTCCACACAGGAAGACTGGAGCGAGGCGGATTTGAACTCGAGTCACTAAACTGCTCGTAACCTGTATAAATGTTGTAAAAAGTTGTTTGAAGTTTATTAATATTCTTTTTGTCTTTTGATAATGTTAAAACGGATCAGATTTTAGGTATTCTTAAATAACTTTTTTAGAGGGAATAATTTCTCTTTCCGAGCGGGCGCTGTATTGGGTAAACCTTGAGTAGACAGATCCAGCTTTTTCCCCACAATCATTTAATAAATAAATAACAGAGATCCCATCCCGGAGTCAAAGTTTTGAGATGGCAATTTTTTGTTTTCCTTGATTGTAGGTTTGTCTAGAACATTTAGAAAGCAAAACGGGGCTTGTTGACATAAACTACACCATTATCATTAACATAAAAATTGAAGTGGGTTCAACCTGCCTCCCTTCTCACTTGTTTGCATGTGCGAGCTGCTCTCCACACAAACAACTAAAAGCTTCCTGCGGTGTTTTGTCATGAGCCACGACAGGCAACCCAGCAAAGCAAAGAGGCTTAAAAGCGTCGCTAATGACAACTTCTCTCTGCGGGGCCTTTGCGCATGAACACCAGCCGGTTATATCGAGTTTACCTCCATTTGTCGTCAGAGGCGGCGTGCAAATCAGCCGACTTTCCTAACACGTCTTGAGCGGCGCCAAAAAGTGCTCTTGAAGTACGTTGGCGCTTTCGGCCCGTTGGAAAGGCCTGATTTGCAATTACCGCTGTTTGCTGGGCTTCTGTTTCGCATTATGGTGCGTCTACTGTAGCACATCAATATGCGTCACCTTAACAACGAGAACGTCACCAGTGATGATTATAATGGGAAAATAGCTTGCAATCGTCGTGTAATACTGTTTGCAAGGTAAACACAACAGCAAATTGCCATTGAAATTGCCAAGGAAATGACAGAAATTCATGCAAATTTGTTCAAGGTTGAGGAAATGATTCTGATAGCAATTGTACAAACATGCAATTCAAATTGAAACTCTTCAATAAATCTGTGAAAATAATGTTTAACGGTGGTCATTGTTCACCAACTCACATTCATTAAATATCAATATGAAAACACATTTATGAAGCATGTTGGAGCAATTTGTTAGACTTCCTTCAAATTAGAAAGATACTTTCAGGTGTACAGTTCATTCTTCCCAATTTCTGAGAAAAATTTAATACTATCCTATACTTGTGAGCATGTAAGAATAAAAACAGCCTAAATAGGTAGCAAGTATACATATAGTCCATTCACTCAAGCATATTGCACACAATCTTTCACATTAGTAAAAAATATGATGTTTATTTAGAATGAAGTGTTACGAGATTTTGGTTATTTTTGCTTTTCATTCTAATTTTACCCATGTAATCACCGTAACCTTTTATTACGGCTCAGTTTGCGAACACCATGCGACCAAACCCCGAAAACAGGTGAGGAATGATCGGTTGTTACATAAGCTCGGAATACGTGTCATTTTTAATTCCCATGAAGGATTTTGAATGGTATTAATCGTACATAAAAACCAACTTAATTATCAAATGAACTGTAGGAAAAATATTAACTTGCGGAAATTGGCTGGTTATTGGAACCACTTTAAAATCTTTTAAGGGCTCTCACTCACTGAATATTACCGTCGAGGGCTTTTAGTATGTATAAAAAAAAATGTCAAAAACAATTGCAGTAATATGTCTCATCGGGAATCATCTTAGCCAAAGCAAGAAGAATATTCCTATCAGGAGAAAATCCTTCTGACGGGAACACTCCTCAGGGATGTGTGAAAGGACAAAGCCTGCAGCTAGCTGCTCAGTGGTTGCAAGTTCATATTGACACATTAGTGGCGGGTGTAACAACTTCTTGCTCAAGGGCAACTGACTCAGAGACGGAAACGGACATGCGGTGACGGCTGCTTAGCTTCTCTGTCAGATTTCCGGCTCGGGAAGACAGAGTGAGCCAATAAAGTGTGCTTTTGTTCCAGACTAATACCTGTAGGTGGCTTAAACGTTAAAATATTGAGTCGGTATAATAACTTGGGAGCGTCACCTCGGGTAGTGTGTATAGTAGCGGCAACAACTCCTGTCAAGAAGCTAAAGTTGACGCCTGAGGTGATCGGAAGCAAACGCGGCTGGCTGGGTAAATAAATAACGTTGTAGTGTACACATCAACACTTCAACGAGCTCTTTGCCCTGGGTGGGGTGGCGCGTCTCATTTGACCCTTGCTGAGATGCTAGTGCATCAACTGAGCGGCCAATCCGACGGGAAACGCGTTTTGAAATGAGGCTACTTTGCGGAAATAGCGTGAAAAGTACACCCATCAGACAAAACATTAAACAGGGGTGTCAAAGAAACAATAATGGCATGAGTTTTCAAGGTGAAAGGCACAGCTTTACTACTGTGTCATTTTACAAAAACATCACACAAACTGAGGTCGTTTTTGGTCACTCAGTCAAACTAAGGCTGAAACAAGTCCTTGAGTATTTTGAGTATCTTGATTTTTAAAAAAAAAGTGCTTGAGGCATTATTTTGTGCCCTGAAACCCCCTCCCCCTGAAAACACATATATCCATCACTACTCACGATGACAACTACCAACTTATTACATTTTTTAAATAGCAAGCAGATCATGTCAAAATGTATTTTTAGCACAGGAGGCGAGAATTTGCATGATGGATTGCAAATGCCCCCCCCCCCCCCCCCCCCCCCCCCCCCGGGCCATAGTTTGGACACCAATAGCTTAATAATTGCCCACTTTACTGGAATTGCAAGTTTGAAAGGTGTGTGATGTGTGAAAGGTACTGCTATAAAAAAACATGTGATTGAAGCCCCTTTCATACTTGCATTTTGCTTACTTGCTGCAGAAATGTATCGCGTGGCATCTTTTTTGCCTTGACACACATGAGCAACTAAACATGTTTATATTGAACATGCAGAACCCTTTTCACAAAAAATGCTGGCTCAGACACAAAAAAACAGTCCAAGAATTAAAATGATCTCATGAATTAAACTCACTCACTGATGAAACTCAAAAGTTGTAAACAAAAAGTAAAAGCGTGGTGCAAAGAAACTTTGAAACACAGGTGGGCTAAATTAGACTTCTGCCAACTGATCAGAGCAACACGCCACATCTTCAAAGAAACACATGCGCGGTAGTGCTACTTAAGTATTAGTTCCCCTACCCTCGTCCGGAGCTGCCCCCCCTCGGGCAAATCTCAGTCTACACTCGACACCACGGCTGAAAGCGAAATGAGGATTTAAGTTTGGAAGTGACAGAGTGGGAGAACAGGAGGGGGTGGCAAAAAAAAAAAAGGGGGGGGGGGGTCATAGCAGGAGAATGTGCCGGATGGCTGAACTTGTAATGCGCATCACTTCATTAGCCACGTGATGGCTTCTGAAAACGGAGCACTCTCGGAGGACCTCTGAAAAGCTTACGGCTGTCGCCCAGCAGCACGGAATTTGCTACCAAAAAAATAAAAAATCTAAAGCAGCCATGATGAAAAAAGAAAAGGGAGCCTGTCATTTTTGTTTGAAGCAGACATTGTGTAATTTTGATCATTTCCGAGGTTCCTTCTAGGACAACATTTTCCTTGAGAATTTTGGAGGGACCTCTAACAAATCAGAACCATATATACAGTATCTCAAATACAATTGCTGTTAATTGCATGTAGATTTTTGCTCTGCACACTGGCCTGGTCTACTAGCCCCAAAATAGCTTAACTTTACATATAGTATTGTTGAACAGTAAAGTTAAAAATAAATAAAGTTAAAATACTGATAGCTTCCTTTTGGGTCCACTATGTATCACAATATAGGATTTTTCCTTAAGTTGCATGAAACGTATTGAAATTTGCTATTTTTCATGTGTTCAAAAAAAACATATTTTGTACATAGCACATAAACAATAAAATACAATGAAACACAACTATCGAGAGCAGGCAAAACGCACCAATAAAAATGTGCTAAAATTCTTTGCAAGGAGAGGAAGTGAACTGCAAAGACTTGGAACAGAATAAAACGGTGCTGTATCCGGCCCACGGGCCGTTGGTTTGACACCCCTGTACTAAATACATTGGTTTTGGCTTGTGCCGCCTTGGCTGAAAATAGTACAAAGTTCACGTGTAATTACAGCCCCCTAGTGACTAAAACAGAAACACACTTGTGTTAACGTTTCACTAATCTTTCGCCAACCACAAATTAGCCAATATATAGAAACTGTGACATACAAAAGTGTCTGAAAAACATTGACCGCCCAAGACCGAATAATCCTCCCTTCTGAGCCAAGTGTTTGCACCCAGATGATCTCTGAGCATTATTTAATTTACTTACCGCGAGGTCGACGGCGCAAGTCGACTTGGAAGAAGCTTGTTATTGATCAAGACTCAAGGACTGTTGACATTACCCCGCTGCATTTTCCCAAGGCAAAGAAAACACATGACCATTTTTTTTCATGTGTCCTGATTTTCTATTGAGTATAATACACAGCTCTCATCCCAAGTGGGCTAAAAGTGGCATGATAAAAAATAGCTTTTAGGGTGCGCCAGAGGTGGGTAAAAAACACATAAGGAAAAGAGGATGACAACTTTTGGTACCCTGGGAATAGAGTGGCAAAAGAATTTAAGGTAGTGGCACATTTTGGGACACGGAAGAGAGCCGAAAGGTAGCATACATGATGATAACTTAAAAATGAGTACCAAAACAAGACATATTGATATTCTTGTTAAACTGATTGCATGATGGGAAAATGAGGGCATCTATTCATTCATTTGTGATCACAGTGAACACACACACCAGCGCAGGCTTCAATCTTTACTATACAATGCCATCTGGTGGAGCTTTGAGGAAGCGCACCAGACTTCTGCCGGCAGCTCTTTGTGACAGTGACACTAATTAGCCAGCAGCAGATACATACGCTGCTGCAACAGGAGATGATCATAGAATAAATAAATACAAATTCATAACTCTTGATCGTCACTGTAGGAGTGTGCGGTTCCTGCTGCAGTGGCAACTAAATCCCACAAGGAGGCACTGTGCCACTTGTGCAAGAGATGCAGCAGGAGCTCATGGAAAAAACCCCGTTAACATTCCTTGTTTTGTGTTTTTTCCCCTCACAAATAACTACGAAAACACTCTTTCCAGAGCTTTTTGTTACTTTTGCTCAAAAATTTCTCAAACTTCCTAGTGTCAAGGGCAATGTCAAGGTTACAGCAAGATTATTTGTCCAAAAACTGTTCTCAGAGAGTGCTTGTTTTCTAGGTACACTCTTACATCGTGACTAACATTTGTCGTTCTGAGCTTTGAAAACATTCAATTTAATGTAAAAGCCTCCCACAAATGCAACAGGTATTAGTTTAAGAGCACTTCTCTAAAAACAGACAGCACAAAAGCGAGGTGAACCATGAGAAAATTGCAGAATTCGCCAAACCGGAGGAGACAGAAAAAAAGAACATTTTAGATTTAAGGGCAGAGAAAAAACAAATACTGTGGATTGAAAAAGGAAAGTCAACATGTTACCTGTATCACAAATCCCTTGATACTTTTATTTGTACATATAAATAATTCAGAATTTACCAATTGCAGTCCTCGAGGTCACCTATCCAGCGACAATCCGGAATAAAAATAATCAGGATCATCATCAGGCTGTGCAGAGTTACCTGATGACCTGATCATGTGACTAAGGTGTGATTGGGTTGGAAACATCAAAACACATGTTAGGATAGGTGCCCTCGAGGACCACAGTCATTGCTAGTCATTGCTATGAGTTCTGATGCCAGCAGGTAATGTTCACAAGCTGAGCCATGATTGGTTGATAACTGAGCACCTGTGATATTTTTTGGAGACAGCAAGCGGTAAAATGGCCGCCCGCTGAGATGGACAAAAACGGCGGATTTTGCTGCTTAGCCCTTTCGGTGCCATAGACGAGAATTCTCGTCTTTTAAAGTAGTAATAAACATAATAAATCATAAAATTTTCATCAAATATGTTTTTTTAATGGAGGGTAACTGACACCCTTGACTAATGCTTATGCAATAAGCCAATTGAGCACTGTAGTGATGACCGTGACCTTTAGATGGCAGCGTTTCCACACTTATAACACAGATATTATCTACATGCAATTCAAAGAAAGGAATGGAGATCAAACTTTCATGATAGCACCCATGTTCAGATAGACATAGGACACAATATTCTGTCGGACTTGAACCTTTTCCGACGCTTGGCACTGAAAGAGATCATTCATATTCCACAAATGCAAAATTAATCAGAATTATGTGTAAGGCAAATAAGGGCATCGTAAAAAAAATGTGGCGTTGATTTTAATATTTTACTGGCGGTAGCTTATTGTTTGTTATTTGTCAACAGGGTTTGTGTTATTTTCAACATAACAAATGCATAAAACCATGTGACGGTTGATTAAACCCTCAATTTGTTTTTCAGTTATCATTGTCATAAATATTCCAAAAGCAGACGTGATCAAAAAGCGATTAACAACAAACAGGACTTGATTCAAGAGCGGGAGTTTGCTGCTGCTCCGGCAGCGTGGCGGCGACTGACTACAAATGAGATTTCCCTCTTTTTTTTTTCTTTTTTTAATTGCCTGTGCACCTTAATGGGAAACATCCATCACCCGCGCAGGCATGAAGCAGCCGCCGAGTCAATAACCCCTGTGAAATTCAACTTCAAAGATTCGACACTAGCGCGCGCTTTTTTACAACTATCATGCCGGAAAAATACACCTTTCACCATAAGCGGCTGTTGGGGACTGCCCAGAGATAATGTCTGCATGTCACCCTTGGCCGTCCTCTTGTTATTAAACGGGGGCAAAACGTTGGTGCTTAGCGCTAGTCCGGATCCCGTTCCGATAGTTCAAAGAGGCTGCCTTAAGCTAAAACATCAAAGAACCGGGGCTAATTTGGCGCTAGCCGGTATGCTTATCAAAAGATCAAAGGCCAGGAACGTCCGAATATTTTTTTTTTTTTGAAAGCCAAAGACAGTTTCGATTTCCAGGAGTCCAGTTGCTACGCTTAGGGGCATCCCAATAAAACGTGCTCACTTTCGATGCATATCGATATTACAGCAGAGAGTACTGTCCGATACCAATATTGATCCAAGGTGATATCAGCAGGAATGATACATGTTGCAACATGTACAAATTGTGCACCGGGGTATCTGATTGTGTTTGCTTTAATCATGATGTGACACTTTTATTCCTTTTGTCGTTTTTTTTTTCAGAATCAAAGACGATATTGGCTCGACTGAGAGGACAGTCTCAATAAATGAGGAGGGCGTTGCGGCGTCGACCCATTTTCAGCCCTGACCTTTGGCGACGCATATAGAAATGAAGATTTTCCAAAAGGGCAGCTGCACTCGTCGGGGCCCTCTTCCGTCTCGCCGGATGATCATCTCGACATCGGAAGGGGCGAGCCTCTAAAGCCAGATGGAGGCATCAATCACATCGCGGAGGAGCGGCGGCGGCGGATTGCGCCTTTCGCCGATTGTCTGCGGTGACAGATCTCATTTGGGCAAGGATGTCGGAAATTCGACGGTAGAGGAGGAAGCGTGTCCACATCATGTCAAACGCAAACAAGCAACGATCCTAAAGGAGTGTTTACACTGGAAATGCAAGCAACGATTACTTGAATTATCGATTCAGTCAAATATTTTGTCGATTATTTAATCTGGCAGATTTTGTTAAAATTGACTTCTTTTTTTTTTAAACATGGCCATTTTTTTTTATTTAGTACAATAATCAAATTAAAGTATCATTCATTAACTACTTAGGTTCCTGACATGAAAAAGGCATTTTTTTTCTTTTTTAAAAAAATGCACCTTTTTTTTTTTAACATTTTGATTCAACAAAGTTAATGTCAGTTTACAAGTTGGACGACAGAAATAGAACATTTTAACGAGAGGCTAAAATAACGATTTGGCTAGTTTTAAAAATGTTTAACAAAACCGGTTTCTTCTTAATTTGCCACATTTGTGTAAAAATACATACAATGGTTTCAAAAGAAAGTAAAAACGTTTCAGACCACCACATGTTTCACTGTGCGCAACAAAAAAATAATAAACGATTAAAACATTATTAATGATATAACGATGTCAATCCTTTCTTCGATATCATTGATAAACTCTCACATTTCCAGTCCATTTAAAATATTCTTAAAATATATAATCTACTTATTTAGCCAATTTTAGCAGTTACTATTTCATCAATAATGACTTTGAAAGCATAATTATTTTTCAGCTCTAACACCTACTCTTCTTCTTCCTGAGTAACTGCGAATGAGGGCGGGATTTTGTTTGGAGGTCGGAAAACACAATATAACTAACTAGAGATGGGTAACAGGCTGAAATCAGTAACTAGAAACTGCAAATTAGTACTACAAAATTACTTTCTTGAAAATGTATTAAAAAATGTTATCCTGGAATATATTGGTCTTTCTGTAACATTCCTGATTTGTGGTGTCGCTGCTTGGTATCAGTAACTCCCGAAGTGATGAGTACTCACACTGGCATCAGTCTAAGAAAAAATGGAAACAACATCCCTCATCATTACCAGGGCACACAAAATTAGGTGAGTTTTACGCCCCCCCCCCCCGATCCCGAACGCAGCCAGTATCAATGTCTCCACGTTCAGTCGAGCGATCTCCCCCCCCCGGGAAGTGAGGGCATTTCGTCACAGCCGCGAACAGACGACGTTGCTGACTTGCAAAGTGCTCCATCACGGCATGCGACTGTGAAGCCTAGCAGGTCTTAAATCTGCCCCCCCGCGGACCACCACGCGGCTACTACTGAGCCACCGCTGCGTTGATGAGGCGGCTGCAGCCCCCAGATAGCGAAAAGACAGAATTCCGCTTCTCGCATGGCGTGGCTGCTAAGTAATGAATCACAGAGCGCTGCACCGTTGGGAATGCACTGCAGATTGCACTCAAAATGCAATTGAGAAGAGGAGGAGGAGAGGGAGAAGCTGATGGGAGGGAGGGAGGGAGGGAAGCTTGTTTACTAGACGGAGGCCAGGCGGGGAAATGAAGGCAGAGATAAGGGCGGGGAGGAATTTGCTTGTCAATGGAATAGTCAAGCAGACAGAATGACACATTATTATTCATGATGAACTGGACTGACTGTGGATGTGACTTGTAAGGGGCCAACGCACATTCCAATTAGTTTTCCTGGCATTTCTCGCGACTAACTTCACTCGCCGTAACTTATTCGAAATCGCATACTCATCACAGCCACTATCTATTTTGTCCCTTTAGGGCGGTGCTTCTCAAATAGTGGGGCGGGCCCCCCTGGGAGGGGCGCGAGGTGATGCCGGGGGGGCTCGGATGATCGCAGGAAAAAGGCTTCGTTTTTGTCATGTGGAATGTAATTGCAATAAAGTAATCTTTTTTTTTTATCATTTTCTTTTAGTTTCAGGCACTTTGGTGCACTCGCTTCTTTTTTTTTTTCGTTTTAGACTAAGCTATAACCCGTATAAATGCGAACAAAATAATTTAACAGTTGTTGAAAGTTGATTTATATTGCAATTTTCTGTTGTTAATGTTAAAAAGGATGTGTAAGTATATTTAAACAATGTTCATCAATAATAATCTTATTTATATTCAGTGCATCAACTGGTGGGGGCGCGAAAAGTTTTCTCTTTTCTAGGGGGGGCCTGGCAAAATATAGTTGAGAAACACTATATTTTATATATATTTGCTCGTATACCGTGTAAAAGTATTCAACGTTTTTTGTCCCTATAGGCCTACCATCCGCCCATCTATCCGTTTTCCATGGCAGCTTAGCCTCATTCAATTTATCTGTACAAGTACAAAATACATCAAGCGGATAACATGATACCAAGCACGCGACTAACACGGCTGACCGTGTCCATGTGATAATCACGTTCACAATGACTCACTCCGCTTTCAGAATGAAAACGTCTTTTGTTAATGCTTCAGGGCCACCGTACTTTCCCTCTTGTCCTCTGTGAAAAGTGGATTTAGAAAGCAAGTCCCACACACACACAGATTATAAAAGTAATAAATCAAGTGAAATATTAAGTCAAATGACTCTGAATGGTTAAAAAGGCAAATAATGTCATTTTGTCTTAAGAAGGCCACCATCCTTTTTAAATTACTGTATATACATAGGTGTCACTAGATCAGTGATTCTCAAATAGTGAGGTCATGTTTAGGGTAACTGCAATTAAATAAAAATGTTCAATTTGTTTCTTTTACTTTCAGGCACTTTGATGCACCTGGTAATTTTTTTTCTGTTTTAGACTAAGCCGTAACTCATAAAAACACTGTAAGAAAACAATTAACAGTTGTTGAGAGTTGTTTTATATTGCTTTTTTCTTTTGTTAACATTAAAAAGGATACAAGTTAAGGTATACTTAAACGATTTTTATCGATAATAATCTTATAGTCAGCCTGTCGAGTGTGTGTGTGTGTGTGTGGGGGGGGGGGGCACTGCATTACATGAATGAGTTAAAAGGATGGTCCATTTATTTTCCTGTTTTCTGCAGTAAAAAGTTAATACTTTGTCTATAATTACTTTACTAAATTAATTTTAACATAGTTAATACAGTGAAAACACATTTTTTTTTAAATTGTACTGGCTGTCGACAGAAAATGACATCATGATGCCTTCAAGGCTCAGATGACAAATCACGGCTCATCTGTTTCTGGGTTTAGTCATGTGACATTCAGACGCTTAGCCGTGACGGTAGTCAGGCAAAAAACGGCTTTTATTAGCCACACAGGGCTACGTTAGAAAGATGGATGGCTTAATAGGCAAATAGGTGTTGGTCAGGTGTTGAATTTACCAAGAAAAGAATTGCATCATCAAGCCGGCTCCACAAGAGGAAAGCACACAAAATTCAGAATGCGCTGTTACAGACCTTATTTGTTCTCTGCTTTGCCAGCTTAATGCCATAATCCCTATAATGTGATTGGTTCTGCCTCGCTCTTTATGTAACTATTTGTCTTTTTGTAAGCGTGCCTTTGGACGCATCAGGCCACACATTTGGACGCAACAAAGAAAGCCTCTAATGGACGCCTGTGTCTTGCGTTTGGGGGGTTCTAGGATGTAATCCGAATGAATAATGGCCGCATTCTGCTTAGTTTATGAAAAAAAAATAAATACACACCGCTGTAAACTGCATACATTCAACAGATTGGGATGAAACACTAAAATGGTCATCAATATCGGCGTTTTTAAAAATGATCGTTACGATCATAGCATCCTCCAACTTATCGTTGCATTTTGCTTTGTCTCATTTTGAGTGCTATTTTTTTTCAAGAGGGCTTTACTGAGTTTTGGGAGCCTTGAAAAATAACAAATTTTGAGTTACCCCTATTACGGAACCGCATGGCATTTCAAAATCGTGTCATGGACCAATGATGCTGTTGGCATACAGAAACTGTTTTTTTTTTTTTTTTTTTTACAATAGGAAGAAGCGAAACAAAGCAGACTGTTTTGTATTCTGTTTGTCTTTTGAGTCAGAGATGTGAAAATTACCTTGTGCTCAGCATTTATATCAAAGCTAACAAACTACCGCTGCAGCCTCAATTGTGCCTGAAGAAAATCCACATCAGGATTCCCAGTGGTAGCATCTCCCACAAAAATAAATTCAATTAGTTTGTCGCGGCTTTCTATTGTGTTAGCATGCCGAGACATGATGCTTTTAAATTATCTTTTTTTTTTTTTCCCAGTGTTGCGCAGGAGCAAAAGAGGTGCCAACTTTGTCACTGCGTTAGCTAACGTTTGGATTATTCTGTTATGTTTTAATAAGAGCTGAGTAGTACATTTGGCCATCATTTTAATCCATCGTTGTAATCGTCACCAATTGTGTTACCTGTCACTGTTGGTAACTGGTTTTCACCTTTAACTGCCATATTATATGGGAACATGGAAGTATAATCATAGTCTAAATATCCACCAAGCTTACATACATGGCCTGAACTCAAAAGCAATGTGTATAATTACCAGTAAATAAGTTTTGTGTGACTTTGCTTTTTAAATAGGATTTGAATGAATAAATCACTTGCACAGTTGAGTAATGCATTCTGGGACGCCTGGGAGGTGACAACATTCAAGTCAACAAAGGGCACATTGCAGTCACAATCACTCTGTGACTTTTAGCCAAATCTTGCGTTATACTTGTTGTGTATGTGCCAAATGACATGTGGTCAAATATGAATTTTGTTTTATGGAACAGTCTCGGTAAATTATTTTTTACACAATGATTCCAGAGGTTGAGAGATGTATGAAAGACAATAATGCTCCCTAATACATATGATTGTTTACATCAATCTGGTGCCAGAGGAATACATTAAACCGGCTTACATGTTGTTGCATGCACACGAGGCATTGCGGTGTGGGTTTAATGTGTTTTCTTGTAGATTTGACTACCTTATTAGAATGATTCAAACATTTTAAGGAGGACTGTAAAATTTAGCTTTGGCTCTCACTTTAGGATAACCGGAGGTTGGATTGTTATTTTCTTGGGGAAAGTTTTAGGATTGTTTTGGGAGGGTGGGAGGGAGTGCTAACATTTTTACTGCGACTGCTCTATTTTTTTTTTTTTTTTTAAGAAACGAGTGGGGTGTCAGGATTTGCTGATCTTTTTACGTTTTAACATGGGTAAAGATGGCATCTTCAAATTGACATTTTCAAAGGGGTTAAAATCCTTATTTTTTTATATATTTCACTCAATAAAAAAGCAAATTAAAAGCATTTTTACTAGAAGGACAGCCATTACTCCCCGGGATCTAGCTACGCATGGTAATTTTACTCATTTGCCTTCTTTAGTTGTGTTTTGGTCACGTTAGCTCATATTAAACTGACTTTTACTTTAGAGCGTGTGTTGATGATCTACAATTCCAATTCGTTCTAGATGCCCGTTTTTTTTTTTTTTTCATCCAAATGATCGCACAATGTCCCCAGCACCCCAGACGGAGCCTTTATGCTGGCACAATGTGGACACAATGGTAGAGCCGCCGCTCCTTTCCAGTGTTATTACTGTAATGGCGAACATTCATGCATTTTACATGACACGACGACGGTAAAAGCCTCAGTGGGATTGCGTTGTGAAGATGACAGTGCCATGGTAACAAGCAGGTAAGTGCAGAAAAGTGTCAACATGATAGGGAAACAACACTCGGGTGCAGACTGGACATCGAGGTGTAAGCTGTAATGACTTATGCAAGAGGACCAATTTTTTATGCGCCTTGTCTTGAACGGCGTCCACTTCATTTCATGTCGATAGGTGAAAATGATGATTTTTTTGTTGATCAACATTTTCTTTTTACTTAAAGTAAAACTGTGCAGCAGACTACTTTCCTCCTCCTGAAAATCTCTCCCCACAAATCTTGGTCGATGAGACAAAACTTCCGGCTGAAACAGCAGTCAGCGTGCTATGTGATCAGTAGGAACGGCAACCATTGCATGAAAAAATGTTGCTGCGATTGGCTTGACATTTTTTCTGATGGTCCTCGTGAGGACGGACTAGATTGATTGATTGATTGAGTGCAAGATTGATGAATGTTCCGAAACTCGAAACACGTTTTTCTCAAAACTAGAGATTTTAACTACCAAACTTTGAGCTACTTCTATGCATTAAATATCATTTGAAAGGGGATTGAGGTTAGAAGTACAATATCTCATTTAGAATTTTCAGACGCGTAATCCTGAACTTGTGACAATGCATTGCCTATAATGACGGAGAGAAAAAAAAAATAATAATAATCTTACGACTCATAAATTAAATGAAACAAGTAGTCAGGCTTTTTAGTATGATGCAGCAATTTTGAGGGCCATTTCCAGGGCTTGTACATTTAACACACTCCTACAGTACAAGGGAAATTGGCTGAAAAAGCTGCAATCAGAATTAGGTGTACTTGACAGATGGGTGATGCTAAATGGCCAAAGTTTTTCTGCCTACGCCAGCGAATGCGGGCAAAGTATGGATAAAGTTGGATGAGCATTTTGAGGATTTGCCCCGAAAAAGATGATTTTTTATTTCTGCCGGCTGGTTTTGCGCACAGTCGGAGCCAGTTCTCAAAGGTAGGGTCTTAAATTTGCTATAAAAACTCAAATAATGAATATCGCCCGACCGCTGCTGTCATAAGCGTTCCGTCCACCTTGGTTTCCGAAGTGCGGCAATATCTCCTTCTTGGAAGCGCGGCGCGACAACTCAGCCCATTGTCGTCCTCGGCGGTCCTCCCGTGTCGGCGTCCCTGCTGGATCACATTAACGTCACGCACATTGAAGCCGACAGGCCGGCTGCGCGAGGGGAGCGAGGGGATGGGATCGGCAGAGCGCAGCACAGGTTTGATAAGGTTGGAGGACCTGCCGACGTACCGTTCTCTCGAGGGAAAAAACACCGAGTTCAACTGTCATTGCCTTTACATGTGTCGGAAGCTGCGGCCAGGTCCTGTCTTTGTGGATTTTAAGCCCGTTGGTCCCATCATCCATAAAAAAATTTTTTAAAAGTTATTTACGAATAGAGTGATCCAGAAATTAGTCTACCCTGACACCGCTGAATATTAAGACCTGGACTCATACACCAAATAGAAGCAAAAGCGATTCGCTTACTGTTTAACCACAGAATCCCGATTTCATTCGAATTAGGAAAAAGGTATGCCGCAGTCCAACAAAAGAAATATCCAATTTGTTCGTTTGATCAGTCAGTCCTCATTGGTCGCTTGTTTGTTACATGCAAGTCGGATGAAATGCAATTTGGGCACTCAGACTGAAGTCAGATGTCAAAAGATCAGATATGACTTGGTTTCAGGACCGCATACCCTAGTGGCCTGAATCACATCGGAAAAAATCAGATCTGTGACGTTCACATTAACATATCAGATACAGGTCACATAGAGGCAAAAAAAAAAAAAAACCCTCACAATCAGGTCAGGGCCTCTGATGTTTCAAAAAGCCATCATATTTATTTTTGGTGAAATATACCGTATTTTTCAGACTACAAGCCGCGACTTTTTTCTTATGTTTTGACCCCTGCAGCTTATAGTCCAATGCAGTTTACCTGTGTTTTTATTTTGTTTGTTTATTTACAAGCCACCAGCAAGCAAATGTGTATATCTGTTCGAGGTGTTAACAACTATAAAATATAACTGAAAAGATGTGAATCAATGGCTGTGCTCAAAAAGAAGTAAAACAATATATTATTTAAAAAATATAAGTCTAAATTTAATAAGAGAATGTATAACATTTGGGGTAAATTTGTGATGTGTACATTTTAACATACAGTACAACATATGTGATTTTATTTATGTATTTATGATTGTATATGAATTGTAGAATATGTTATGTTCACTAAAATAAACTATCAAAGGGAGACAAAAAAAGATTATATTGAAGTAATGATTTTGATTTTGAACAGCTATTTAACTGGCAGATATCAGATATCATTTTCTATTACAAAAAAATTCTATAAACTAAAAAACTTGATCTACCATCTTTTTGCGTAAAGATCTGATGTTATTACCTGTGGTTTATAATCCAGTGTGGTTTATCCGCGACAAAAATCTTTTTTTGCTCCTATTTTGCTTATTGCGCCTTATTGTCCGGAAAATACGATAGTTGGGATGTAAAAACACCACCATAGGCTACGTCAATCTATGAAGAGCTTTTTATTTATTTATTTTTTTTATTTAAAATCACCGACACTAACCTCCATCATGAAAATGGCCAAGAGTTTTAAACATTTTCCAATACTTTACATAACCCCTCAATGGAAGATTGTGTGGAAATGTCAATTGACTTTGCTCCCTTACGCCCTATTTCGCGTCGGAAGAGCAACACAGAAATAAGACAAATCCTGCCTGCTTTCGCAGCCCGGAGGACTCATCTAGTTCGACCCTCTTCTTACGCGTGCGGCGCAACGAGGCGTCAGCGACCAAATTCACGGGGTGCAAACACGTTGACCTTTCCGCCAAAGTGGCGTCGCAACACACAGACTCTGTCAAACGTCCACCGAAGGCGTGAAAACGGCATGTGGCCGACAGGACTGGGCAATTATCTGGCCACTGCCGCCGCAAAAAAAAAAAAAAAAAAGCAATAAACGCTGGACAAGTGTGTGCGGCTTGACAAAAGAGCATAAATTGGAGAAAATTATATGTCTTTCCACCAAGTAATTATCTTTACTCAACATTGTTTTGAAGACTAATTTTTATATTAGCCATAGTTGAAATCTTCTTTGCCTATCTAGATAAGATTTAGAGTTTATAATACAACCTAGACTACTAGGTTCTATTTTTACACTTCCCACCAGCACAATGCATTTATTTAAAGTTTATACGCCAGTTGAAGTAATTTTGGCACGGGCCACTAAAAATGCATAACAGGCTGCAAATGACATGACTTGACTAAAGTCAAGACTTAGACTTGGACTACATGGATCGACAAATTTGGATTTTCAAAAGTGTGCCATTTTTTTGGGATTGGGTTATATTTTTTGGTATGCTTAGTTTTGCGCCATTAAAAAATTACTGAATAATTATATGTAGGGCTGTCACTATTGTATCTTTATAAAATAGATGATCTTATCTAGTACTCCATCAAATAATTGCGTCATGATCACGAATAGCATCAACTATTTGGCCACTAGGTGGTGCACCAAGACAAGCAATGGAGTGGTACATCAAGACAGTCTTTGCATACATGATAATGCGGTGGTATGCCTTTTCCACTTTGCGTTGATTGGACATTACGTTTGTTTTTGTCTCTCCATTTTTTTTTTTTTTGTCTTGCCATCATTGCAACACTGTGATCATATACAAGAAAGATGCAATGATTCAAATATTGTTCTGGTGACGCTTCAATGACCTCTTTTTAAAATCGACTTACCCGACTTGGTCACCTTTATTACTACAGCCCTTATTTCATTTATTTGAGATTCAAGTGTCAAGACGCTTGCAGGGAAACTGTGGACACAATTTATCGAAACTAACCACAATTCATCAAGTCAAGCACCATAGCCGAGAATAACAGGCAGTATAAGCGTCACGCCTTCTGAGCTGACATATAAACAAGCCTCTTGTGAGTTCCCCGTCCTTTACTGTGACTGGCAAAGACAACAATCATTGTTTCCTTCTCTTATCCTCCTTGTAATCTTTCAGCAGGCAAGATGGGACTCCAATCCAATATGAGATAGGATCAAAGACCCCCAAGAGAGAATGGAAAGAAAAATGTTCGAAACAAATATAAGTTCGTGCGACATTCAGGTTCCATTTATTCTTATTTAATAAAATATTACATCCCCAAACATCACCTATTCTCCATTTATCTATCCAGAGTGAAGCAACTTGGGTGGGTGCCATAACAGCCATTTCCAGCAAAATTAGCATGGAAATTATCATAACTGCAGAAAAGGAACAGATGCAGGACATTATAACGATTATTTGAATGATTTCACTGCACCTTTGAGCTTTTTGAATTTTCATATTATTGTCATTCAACCCGCAAGCGAGGATATATTAAAAAATGTTTTTTCAAAGTGTTTTGGGGTTTCTAATTTTCATTTCAATTTGCCTAAGTGCTGCACATATGAGCGCTTACGACCCCCTTCACACCTGTAAAAAACGCCACGTTTGAAACGCCTCAGAATAGATCCGGGCCTTGAAATGAATCAAAATAAACATGACAAAATAAAAAGCTTTGTGTATACTTTACAATGCGGTCAAGTTGAATCCAATTGTGGTTGTCGTTTCGTTGGTCCGTCTTTATACATAATTTACCCACGCTTCGTCGCCACAGTTGTGCATTTTAAACATTTTTGCTGATTCGTCATTTATTGTTTGCCAAGACAAACTAGTGCCCGTCACCTTGGATGATAATATATAATCTATATGGCTTTGAGTATTGTTATATCATTTGTCTACCTAGATTGCTGCACCATTTGTGTTCAAATATCCATTGCCTTGAAAACAAAAATATCGATTGGAACTCTCAGCATATCAATAGTGGTCTGCATTGATTATTAGCATTAGCCTTCCATAGGCAAAGCTATGCAGTTGTTTGAAATACACAACGTGTAATTTTATGTTCGGTTTCACAATAAACAGTTTCAATCTTTTTTCAAGAATTGTAATATCATTAAATTACCGTATTTTCCACACTACAAGGCGCACCCAAAAGCCTTTTTTTTTTAAAAAAAGCTGATGGTGCGCCTTATAATCAGGTGCGCCTTATATACGGATCAATATTGAGATGAGAGGAATGAAGTGATAAAGTAAGCTTTACCTGTTTCTTTTGTGTGTTTACAGTTGAACAATGTTGCTCATATTGACAATGAGTTATTATGTTAGTGAGCGTTTAAAGTTATTATTTGAGTTATTTGAGTATTACTATATCGTGATTGAAAAAGTTGGAAAATATGTCATTAATTGAGGGTGCACCTTATAATCCGGTGCGCCTTATATATGGAAAATGTTTTAAATTATGTCATTAATTGAGGGTGCGGAAAATACAGTAGTTAAACTGAGTTGACCGCCATCAAATATGGCTTATTGCAAGTTTATGCATGCAAGCAAAACCAAATGAAAATGAACAAAATAGGGTGAACGCTTGTACGCCAAAAACTTATGAGTCAGGTCACTTGTATCTCAAGGCAGCACTGTGTTGTGATTCAGCCGTCGGACTCTGGATATTATGCTCGACATTTTCACTTTAAAGGAAGGCGTCCATTTTGCCGGTAAAGAATAAGCCCAAAAAGGTCAGTTTGCTTAAAGGTGGCAGCGTCCCTTTGCCGGCCGCGGTCTTATGTTTACAGCTCAAGCTCGACTAACTTTTAGCTTTTGAGCGAGAGCGTCAACGTGGCCTTTTCCGACAAAAACATCATCCGCCCCCCGCAGTCTGTCTGTCTGGCTCATAGAAGAAAAGCTGAGCTCCCTCAAATGCATCCAGTGTCCTCTTTAATGTCATTTCACTGCCCGGGTGTGTCTTCCATCATGAAACCATCTGAAGCTTGACGTAAACGCTGCAGCAAGCAAGGGATGACAAGAATGAGCAATTGAAAAAAAAAAAAAAAAGTCTGTGTCTTTGGAAGAGAAAATAAAACATCAAAACAATGTCTAAAGATGAAGCTCAGCAAAGCAGGATATTTTGATCAAGCTCCGGAATTCAAACATCTTTTTTATCAGCAGTTATCCGCCATCTGTCCAGGCGGCTGCTTGATCAGACGGAGGATTTACGCGCGTGTGATTTTATCGCCGTAATAAAGGTGGGTTGATTCATCCGGTCTGATACCTTACTGACTAATGCCGGCCCAGAGCGAAAAACCAGCAAAAGTTGAAGCCGGGGTTGGACAGAAGGGCAGGTATATGCGGCGATAAATGCTCAGTAATTTGGGCTACTTCTGCATGAAAAAGAACCATTAAACCCACAAACATGCGGTGATTCAGACAAGACCTTTCCATACTGGCAAGTTTTTCCTCATGTTTTTTTTTCTCCTTGCCCGTTGTCTCATTTGTTGAGGGGCTGCCTTGGGATGAGAGAAGGTTGAAGATTTGCTGATGCGGGAATTTGGCTGAAAGGCAGAGCTATAGACGCTGTCACTTCACAGCTGCCTCAGTCGAGCGGAATACGGTCAAGAGTTGAACTCCGGGCCTCTTTCACGCCAACTATCGATTGGAAATGTGAGCTTTGATTGGTCTGACGAGTGGGTCATTAGTCTTCTGCCGATGAATTGATTCGATATCACGAGGCATCACAATGTCTCGTATCAGTTTTCTTTTTATAGAGGTGCAACAATTAAATTGAGAATAAAATTGGTCACTCCCTATTTTG
Source organism: Hippichthys cyanospilos (assembly GCF_059441005.1). Lineage (NCBI taxonomy): Eukaryota > Metazoa > Chordata > Actinopteri > Syngnathiformes > Syngnathidae > Hippichthys > Hippichthys cyanospilos. The sequence continues at coordinate 11,229,497 of NC_142384.1, forward strand.
ATAATCAATTAATTGTTTGGAGACTAAAATGGTCAAATTGCAGCCGCTTGACAGTTTATATGATCAGATTTCTTTAGTCCATAAACTGATTATTATACCTGTTTGAATCAAATTCAAACATTTACAAACATGTTTTTATATTGGAAAATGAAAACAATAGACAGTTTTACAGACTAAAAGTCACTGAATCATTTAAAAAAAATGGAGATGCATTTTTAGTATTGTATATTTGAAAACAAAAGTCCTATTCTTGAGTAAAAGGTTGGAAATTAAATGTTTTTTTTCTAACATTGGATTTGTCAATTCAATACCGTAACAAATTAAGAACAATGAACAGAATAATGAAATAATCGAAAGTAGCAGCCCTAGCTCTTTTTATTTTTACAGGACCACTCAACCGCTTGAAAACACCTTGAAATTGATAATAATTTATGAAAACACACAGATGTAAACAGAAAAATCAGCATAATTAATCCACATCACATGGCCGATTTGCCGATTGTTTTAACTTTCTACCTTAGTGTGCTCTAACCATTTATTGAATACAAACAACACTGTCAACAAGGTCATCATTTATGACACACAAATCAATGCAATAACCTTGTATCATGAAACATACGTCATAAAATTTGTTGAGGTCATTCTGTGGACCTGTGATCCAAAACAAATCTTAATAATTACAAGCAACACTTAGGTGAGGTGGCACTGGTTAACACATCAGCCTCACAGTTCAATTCCAGCTGACTCCGGCCTTCCTGTGTGGAGTTTGCATGTTCTCCCCGTGCCCACACGGCAGCCAGTCTTTGTTTCATGCCTTTTCTTTTGACACAAATGGGTGAAACCAGTAAATATCAGCTATGAGACGTTCCAGTCTAGAAAGAGTTGACTTTTCAGTCCTTCTCAAAAAGTGATAAATTTTCACATCAACTTCAAATCCCCCTATCCAGCGGTCCCTTACGCACATGGCAGCAAAGCGGTAGACGCTTCTAAATCTGAAACTCCCAGCTGAGAACATGGTAGTGACTTGCTAAGCCGCGCTTCTTGACATGAGGCTTCCAAGCCAGCTCTCGCCTGCATAGCAGGATGGAGTTCAGCAAACACAAAGGGGAAGTGCGGTCAGGTTATGGATGACACGCTGCGGCAACAACACGTTGACGGTGCCCCTCTGACCATAAGGCTTGTTAGTGTGGCCGACATGGCGTGTCATTACCCCCCTCCCTCCGCTTTACATCAGAGGCTGCCAGGCATTGATCCCATTTAAGACTCCGCTAGCTCCATTTAGTCTTCAGGAACCAGCAGACACATCGCCAACCAACACGGAGGAACGACAGACATTATGAGTGCCAATATGCAAGGTATCATTTTTTTCAGATTAATCGATCCAGAATCTTCACCAATGATCCATAAAAACGAACAACAATTAATGACATTTTACACACCCTAGATGTTGACTTTCATTCCAACATATTTAATGACCATCAACCTAAAAATCAAGATTTATCACTAATTAAGGATGTCAAAAACCAACGTCAATACCCTGACATTATACAGCTCCTATTGTCAGTTGTTAAGCATCCACTCCAGTGTTAGCAGTTACGGTGTGAGCAGCTAGCATCGCTCAAGTGCCTCCGACAAGAACCATTTGCTTTTCTTTTCAGATCCTGATTAATAGACGGAAATGACTGCACAATTCAATGCAGACAACCTGACACAGTTGCAGTGCCTACTGATCACTTTTTAATAAACTAGATTTGCTTGCAGATTTAGCCAGCGATATCGGTCCTGTGGATGTCTTTTCATAACACAAAATCGATGGAAAATGTGCTTAAAAAGAGCCCTCAGATCATGTAAATATATTTGGAACTAAAAAAAAAAAATGGCGTAGTGAAGTGAAAAAAGGGACAGAATTATACACAAGTAGAGAAAAAAAATGCATTTTAAGGGTGATGTATTGCACATGGGTGCATATTATACATGAAATTTTACAGCATTATTATTCAAGAGAAGAAAATGACAAAAGGTGTGGTTAAAAGGAGAAAGGAGTCTACATTGGTTTCCAATGCCGCAATGCAGCTACTGTATAGAGCAGTCCAACAACAATTCAATTCAATAGGCTCGATGCATGGATTCTTTTTTATTTCCCTTTTGGCCGCTGAAATAGAAATAAGTGCTTCCCTTCAAGTTATTACAACTTCCAAGGCTTGCTGAACTCTGAAGTGCGCACATTCAGAATGGCCGACTCGCTGTGCTTTTCTTTCTATTTTCTATTGCTGTTTTTTTGCAATGCGCCCTGGACTTCACATAGAAAATATTTGTCTAGGGGGGTGATATGGAGTCTGGGGAGTTGCGTTAGATAACCATCAGTGTTTTTTAGGCAATGCTTCTTCCGACTTTGTGGCGCATTTCATGAGAGATAATCCATTTCAATTTCAAAGATAATGGCTGAATTCCGCCCGAAAAATAAAAACAGGAAAATATAAAATTGCGGTTGCAGTCAAATCACATAGAAAAATGGCAAAAAACAATTCCAAACGAAAAAGATAGCCTACCATTGTCCTTTTTGGCATGGCTTCCTGAGCATTTTTTGCGCATCTACTCATGATAGGCACGCCGATTAAATTCAATGAGCCGTGACGTAAATCGCCATCTTTGCCATAGTAAAAATAATAAATATGAAAGTATATGATGATGGCCAGTGGGTTCGACGGATCAGCTATAAATAGAATGTCTACCATTGAGGCTAATGGATGCAGATGGGAAATGCGCCGAGAAGCAGCAGGCATGAGTGAGAACCCCTTCGCGTTCAACGCGGCGCGGCCCTCTCCAAAACACACCTGGATATTTTGTTTTCTCCTTTTTGCATGTTCGTTTTGTTCCGTCGCTCATTTGGTATTTGTGATTCGCGTCTCCTCGTGCTGAGCAACAATGAAGAGTTGCTAAGCAACGTGGCGACACGTAAACACTCCCCGCCGCGTGTCCCCGTTTCCTAAACGCGAACACCCCATGCAGCAACACCTTTTTCAGATCATAGCCAACATCACTTGCACAAACATTTTCGCTCGGAGTACAGTGATAAACAGCCAAAGAAACCAGAGATCTGTTTGGAGCTGCACACTTAAGATTTTTTTTTGGTTCGATTTTCTTTCCTACTGCAAAACTGCTAGTTTCAAACATGTACATATTTTTTCAGGGCATAGACAACTGAGATTGTTGCTATGAAAAGGAGTAAAATAATGCAAAAGCTGACATTCAAGTAGAAATTGTAGAATGTGTGACTTTAAAATCACCTTTACACTTTTTGACATTCATTCAAATGGTAACTGAGTACCGTATTTTCCGCACTATAAGGCGCACCTAAAGGCCTTACTTTTTTTTTAAAAGCTGATAGTGCGCCTTATAATCAGGTGCACCTTATATATTGGGATTGGGATTCGTAGATGGGGAATGAAGTGATAAAGTAAGCTTTACCTTTTTCTTTGTTTACAGTTGAAAAAGGTTGCTCATATTGACACTGAGTTATTATTTGAGTTATTTCTTGTTATTCTTGAGTATTACTATATTGTGATTGAAAAAGTATTCAAATATGTCATTAATTGAGGGTGCGCCTTATAATCCGGAGCGCCTTATATATGGAAAAAGTTTTAAAATGTGTCATTAATTGAGGGAGAGCCTTATAATCCGGTGCGCCTTATAGTGCGGGAAATACGGTACTTGTCATTTGACAGTAATACATTATAAAGGCAAAAGGACAGGGAAAAAAAAGAAATAGGAAAAGAGAAAGAAGTCTTCGCATCTGTAATTTCTAGCTCATGATTGAAAACGCCAAGAGAACGGCCGATACTAATATTGTGAAAATAAAGGCTGGTATCGGCACGATACTGATATTTGGATACTCGCTCATTCTAATATACAGAGTACAAATGATTTACAAAACAGCGAAAAGAAGCAATTTGCAAATGGAATACAAGCACAAAAAAAAAAAAAAAAACATTATGGGATGATCAAAGAGACATGAAAGTGGTAAACGATGAGTCATTACAGACGGCGAAAAAGTGAAAAATGAAGCAATACGTTCTGCTGCTGTTTTCACTTTTATGCAAATGTTTGGGTTTATTTTCTCCGTCTGCTGCCTTCTTCTTGGCAGTAAGGAGCAGCAATCATGCCTCCGTGTGTGTGCGTCTATGCGTGTGTGTGCGTGCGTGTGTGTGAGACTTCCTCACGGGCAGAAGTGTGTAATGAGAACACATCTAGAGCAATAACACAAATCTATGCCCGAGCCTGAGCCAAGCGGGGGTACGGCAAAACTTGCATTCCTTTTTTTTTTTTTTTTTTTCTGAAGACTGTCTGCATTCATCTCCCGTCTCATTTTCTCGTGCCGCAAGATACCGTGCAACATGTGCAGATTAGATGGGTGGAACAGTAGGTGGGTGGGTGCACTATGTAGGGTGCTGGAAAATGAGGCAGGAGAGTGAAAGTGTCAGATTTAATTAGCGTATGATCGGTATCGTATTTATTCAAATGCAAAGAGTGCCGGGTAAATAATAAGGGGTGAAACCTGTAAATGTATCTTTCATAAAAGCATGAAAGAATCCATTTCAAAAACATTATTCATCACTTTTAGAGCATTTTGGTGTTCGGGTGCAGGACGTATTGGGGGTGGCGCCAGATCGAGATTTGGCAATTTTGGTAAACAGGCACAGCTTGCCGCAGTTAGGCGTCAAAGCAGCCGATTCCCATCTTGAGATCAGAGCAGCTCCTCACCTCCCATTAAATATCTTGCACCTGACTCGCATGGAAAGTCCAGATATGGCGGAAAATGGGAGAATACCCATTTTGGTACGCAATGTCTTTCTCAAAAAGTATGGATGTCACTCTACCTTATTTCCGTCGGGAATTTTTTTTAAGTTACATTTATCATTGATCTGAGCAACAACTCTCACATGCTCCTCCATTTGCATGTCTTCCTTCTGCTGCTGATTTTTCCTCCCACCCGCAACAGGAGCTTATCAGGTTATGCCAAACACAATGACAGCCGCTCAGTCTCCATTTAAGGGTGTGATCGACCTTTGTTTTCCAACCCCCAGCAACTCGAGCACAAGAAACAAAGTGCATCTAATCAGCCAAAAGAAAGTATAAAATAATGAATTAAAAATTGAATTATATTGCGATTACAAAAAAATAACATTTTAACCATGCATAGAATCCAGTGAAGACGGGAAATGGTCTTATTCAACATCTGCACTACCAAAGAATGAAAATGTTGGTAGGGCCCAGCCCCCGGTTTTGTTGCAACTGGACAGCGACAATTGCTTTCAACACAAGAGCTTGGGAGAAATTGAAGTGCCAAGCTTCACACTTCTATGCCACATTTCCGGCGTGGCCTAGCACACAGGCGGTGTCACAGCTATGACATTAGTTCCAAAGATGAAAAATGGTGGTCGACCCGCACCCGCCACCCTATTCAATGACGTTTTTGACATTTGGCCAAGTGGGCAAAACACACAAAACAACCATAGAGAGAAACATTCGATGAACCATTTACACATCTTTAACTTATTCAGAACCAGTGTGCAGGCATTTAATTATATGCTCTTTTTTCAAATGTTTTCAAAAGTTTGTCTAAATATGGCTCTTGCTAAATGAATTAAGCACTTACAGATAATGAGGTGCTAAAGTAATCCATTACTTAATACAGTAAGGAATTCTTTTAGCTACTTTAGTACCTAAACGTAATCAGTTTTTTACATTTTACTTCAAATAATAAAATACTTAGTCCAGAATAACCTAAATTATTGATTACTTTCATGCCTAAAGTAACTACATACTCAGGAGAAGACGATCTTGTCCGTGTGGAGTGCTTTTTCGGTGTAAATCTGGATGTAGATCCCACTTTTTTTCCTGTTTGGTGCTCTTTGAACTGTGGAATTGACCAAGGAGCATGGCTCCAGAGGAGATCTTCCAAGTGCTGCGTAATGTGACCTTCGCACAACAGCATGAATAGTTTACAGTGTCATTCTACAGTTACTGATAATTTACATCTGGAGGTCTTTGGACTATTAAAACTGGATCCGGAATGAACCATAACTGATGGACTTATGAATCTTTTAGAGGATCCAGGCTTGTATACATATATACTACATATACTTCATATATACATGCCTGGCAACCAGTGCAGGGTGTTCCCCGCCTACTGCCAGCTGGGATAGGCACCAGCAAGGCTGCGACCTTTGTGAGGATAAGCTACATGCAGCGGTAGTAGTTTTCTCCTTTCCGTTCATAAAGCTAAGCACGCACGTCGCATGTCTTCCTATTCTGAGGAGATTTGTTTGTTTACTGAAGCGGCTTAGACGAGGTGTCGGGGCTGCATATCATTCTCATTAGGTTGCGAACGAGATCTTTTACGTTGTCACTCTACAGTCACGAAGGATTTACATCTGATTTCTTTGGACTAATTAAAGTGGGTCTTGAAAAACAGCGCAAACCGTAACTGATGCACTTTCCAAAATTTAAGGACGCGGGCTTGAGTAACGCAACGTATCTTTCTGGCGTTTGGTTACACAAAGGTAGGAAAAAATTCCCAACTTGGCTTCATCCCCCCATTCCATTAAAGTGCTGTTTCAGCAGACAGCGGTAGTGCAAAAGGTAGAAAAATGTCGGCTTTTACGCACCGAACAAAAGAGCCTCCCGGGGGCATTCAAACCATTAAACCACATTTAACATTTACACAGAAGCGAGCAGAGGCGAGATATTGCACCATTTATCTCACCTTTTTGGTTTTCTCTTACACATAGGTGCAGTCTTGCTGCCTCTTTTACATTTCTGATGCAACCTCAAAAGACAGAAAATTGCTGCATCTTTGTCACCCAATTCTGTGACAGCGCCGTTTTAATGGAACAGCAACAAGGGAAATAAAATGCGGGAAAAGTCAGACTTTTACGTAAAATGTAAAAATGGCTCCACACATAAAAAACATGCAAAAACATTTATCCACTCAGCTGTTTGGCTTCCTTTATTAATTTTTTAAAGGTATTGTAAATAATGTGGAAAAAAAACGGTTGACTTTTCTTCACTCATCCTTTGATGGTGTCTTTTAAACAGAACTGTGATGTGGGGGGGGGGGGGGGGGGGGGGGGGGGGGGGGGGGGATTGCTGTCTTCTATTGGCGGTATAAAAGAGACTACCCGATGATTAAATTAGTTGTGCAGAAAAAGCTATGTTTTTCTCCACCTCAGAGCAGTGCCGTGTGAAGACACTTGAAAAAAAAAGTTGGATGCTCCAAGATTCCGCCATGGAAATCCCATATGAGCGCTGCCCGGGAGCCCCGCTTGAAATCGAGGGGACCTCCTACTCCAGTTGAAGGCCCGAATAAGAGATGGGGGGATGATGAAGATAAAGTGGAAGCGAGAGGCAAAAAAAAAAAAAATCGTAGCAGGAGCTCGCCTCCCGAGAGAATTGATTTACACCTCGCTAAAAAGGATTGCAGAGATGGAGCGGAAAAAGTTACCGTGAAGGGTGTAAAACTGAATCTGCTTTGAGTAAAGAGGAAGAAGTACATCTGATGCCATTACCATTACACCCTCTGTATAGTAAAACTAAAAGTAAAACCAAAATGTTTGAATGCGAGCGGTGATATGCTACATTCCATTTACATTAGCCGCGGTACAAATAATATAAAAAGAAATAGCCTAAATAAGCATATATTTTTGTTAGTTGATTAGTTAAGTTTACAGAAATACTATGCACAATTACACAAAAAATGCATTAAAAAAATTATATATATATATATATATATATATATATATATATATATATATATATATATATATATATATAGTCTATAAATAAAGGTGAATGTACATAGTATGATACTACAACATCCAGTGGTCCGCATCCTCTGTCCATCTGTATTTAGTCATAATGGAGGCGCCCAAGTTCCTATCCAGGCACAAAAAGCACCGCGGTGATCACATATAAATCAGCCAGGCAGTGAAAGTTGGGTGCGCGGAGCAGGCCATAAAACAGGGACGGAGGTAGAGGCCGTGCTGGGCTAAATAAAAGATGAAGGCGGCGGCGGTAGAACGAGAAGGAAAACATGGAGGAACAGCGACTGGTACAGGAACAAAGCAGCGCAGGTGTGAAAGATAAGAGTGGGGCGAGGATGTTAGGAGTCATTTGTTTCTTCTCCTTGGGTGAGCACATTTCCGCCACACCTGTTCTCTTGTCTGAGAAACACTTTGTCCTGCTTTCAATGCGCGCTCCCCGACACTCTCGCCAAGTTTACTGATCCCCGGCATGATAAACATGGAGCATAGTCAACATTTAACCTCCGCTAATGTGTGCTGGCTTTGTTTGGGAGTTTTTTCCTCTCCGGTGTGCAAAAATGATGTTGTAAACAGAGGCAAGTCGGGTGAGGTATTACTCGACTGCCCTTGTGTGGCACTGCTGTTCACACTCCACTCATGTGTGGATGGTAGGCATGGGCTGGTAACCGTTTTGACGGTTCGCCGCGGCGTTAAAAAGTCAATAACTGCACAGGACTGCACAGTTAATCGAATTTTAATCACGATATTGGCTGTCAGGATTAATTAAGATGATCCTCTGCGATATTAACGTTTAAAAAGCCGGCTACCTTACATGTCAATCCTGCACTTTGTCATCCTACCACCAGGGGGCAATGTTTGCTTTTCTCACCCTCATATATTATTTACCTGTATGAAATGGCATTGAGTTTCTCACCTGATTCCTAATATATACAGTGCTCGCTGTCAATTGAGAACCATTTTGAAAAATCTGCAAAAACTGGAATCCATTCGGTTTGAAATGACCTAAAATGACATTTTGACGATTAATAGATTAGGATTTGCTTAAATCTAAATAATGTGCTTGGTTCCATTTATTTTTTTCATTGGTTTGCACTAAGCAAGTATGGTAGCTGTGTTGCCATGTGTGCCAAGTTTTTCCCATGCCTTGCGTGAATTTGTTTTAATTATCTACATTATTTATTATAGTTTATTATGATTTGTAAGGATTAAGCCTTGAAGCCATGTTTATATACTGCTTGTTTTTAAAAAAGGCAACACATAGGCATGAAAAACATCTAGTATCACAAGCCACCTCTTAAAATAACGAGATGGCGATCACTGTCTTTTTTTTTTTTTTAACCTTCTTGGCATGCATGCAGGATAAGGAGGAGGTGTTTGCCTTAAAAATAGCTTACCAAAGACAAGAGTTGCCACAGACGATACTGCTGACTATTCTTGCTGCCATTTAACTCCTTACGCGATATACATCTTCTATTCATGTGTATTTTGCCATTCACATCTGCATATCTATTTAGACGCTTTATTATTTATGTACAGGTGCCACATACAACTCTGCTGACTAGTCTTGCTGGTGCTCACACTCATTTCTGAATAAATATTGTATAGAATGCATTATTCATGTTTCCTATCGCACTGTTGCTGTCATGCTCCATGTCTACTTAGTCTCATTGCTTGATGTTGTAAATATGTACATAGATATTGTCGCTCATTATGATTCCATGCTGCTCATAACGTGTGCTATTACATTTCTTCAAGCGGAGTAATTTAGGCGTCACGATGGCGACTAAAAGGAAGCTCAGAGGACAGAAGTGTGATCAGACCCCCTCAGCGCCACCTTTAATATTTTTACCAGATCAGACATTTTGTAACTGTCACTCATCAGCTTGCTCAGATTTCGCTTTTCTTTTTTTCTACGCTTGCTTTGCTCTCCTCTTCTGTGCTGCTCGTCACGGCGGCGGCTGTTGAATTATTGATAAGACGTTGAGCCAGTGAGATTTCTCTCGCCGCTTGTTGCGCTGAACTTCTCGTTCTTGTCGTGCCGACTGTACGCAAAGACCGGGCTAATCGAGTCGGCTAAGCGCGGCGGCAGCGCGCCGGAAATTGTTGTTCTACAAACCCTGCGGGAGGTCACATGGGCCAATAAGGAAGAGCAGTGGGAAGTTAAAGTAGCGCTGGGTCAGGATTAGAGATCGACCCACCAATACCGAATATTAGTAGTTAAGAAGGCTTATAACCGATATTTAAAAATGATATTCATTTTAAGGAATCAAGCAATATTTATTGCAGTGAACTGGACATTTTTGGAATAATGAAAAGTGTAGTTGTCACATTTTTTTTCAATGTTTCGCACTTGATTATTTTTTTCTGTTTTAGACTGAGCTGTAACCTGTATAAACGCTGTAAGAAATAATCGACAGTTGTTGAAAGTTGATTTATACGGCTTTTTTTTTCTTTTAATGTCAAAAAGATACATGTTTAGTTATACTTTTACCATTTTTATTGATAATAATCTTATTTATAGCGTGTCAAATGGGGGTGCACGAAAAGGTTTCTCTTTTCTATGGGTGCTTGGCAAAATATAATTGAGAAGCACTGGTTTACACACACAAACACACACACACAAACACAAGAACGCACATGCATATGAAAACTACTTTCTCTCACTATCCCCTCAACGTGCTTTTCTGCAAAACACTAGCTTAATTTTACATCCGTCAGAGTGATCAACTGGAGTTGAAAGAAAGTAAAAATGCGGATGTTGACATTGTGGATTAGCAGCTAGCTAATAGCTAGAGTTAGTTGGAGTAAATAAGGACACCAGTGTTACTTGTATACAACTGGTCTGCTAGTTCTTCTCTTGAAACCATGAAGACAACAACCTCGGCTAACACGAACACCACTAAAAGCTAAATGACAAACAGCGAATGTCAACAGGAATACAGCGCAGCCTTCCAGATTAAAAGCAGATATTTCAAAATAGGATAACATAGGAAGAACACAATACAAACTTGAGCGTTTCATGAATTCATAACACTGAATGAATCTCATCCTAATACCTTGTTTGTGAACACGGATAGATTCAGACGTTGGTTCGGTCCGCTTGCTTCTTTTAATGAGAATAATGTGGTCCAAACATCTTCATTTCAGATGTTATAAAGTGTTTGCGGATCCCAGTGTTGTCTTATCCGTGGAAACCGGGTCAAAAAGGCGCTATGAATGTTAAAGGTTGCCCACCCCTTTTATAGAAAAAAAAATCATCAAAATCAGGTGACTCAGATTGGTGCATAAAAATGTGTTCAGGACATCCCTGCAAAATACTTTGCAATTTATGGAAAAAAAAATACGGCTCTGTACTTGCTCAAAATACAGTATTGTCATATATTTTGTCTTTTGTGCAACATATTCCACTTCACATGAATATGCAGAAAAGAAACTGTAGGGTTACAATATTTACATATATTCAAATCCAGCGACGGTACTTTTCTTCTTCTTTTTTTTTTTTAAGCATGCAAAGATGCTCAAGGCGAGCACAAGCTTGAAAGAGACCTCGACGGAGCACCAGGGAGTCGTTAGTCCCTAAAGCAAAAAGCGCAGACTAATTAATTACCCAACACGGTGAAAATGAGTTTTGCCAAAGTAGATACTTGAGACTGTTTGGAGGCCTCTGAAACGAGTTATTAGTGTGTCGCGAAGAGCAAGTAGCAGTGGCTCTGCATATGCTGTCGCCTTGCACACAGTGGGATAAAAAGCACTTTAAAAATGCTTCTTTGTTATACTAGAATATCTTCTCCTTCTTGACTTACTTTATATTTTCGGGCTAGCTTTTTAAATCATGGAGCCCGAAACTTTTCCTTCACTGAAACCCACTTATTAGCTTTTCTATCATCATGCCAGATTTTTTTATCTTTTTTTTCAGAGCGTATACATACATTTTGTCCAACTTGTACTTTTGAAAAAATCCTGCTTCTGTCACAATTTGACAGAGATGATCTCCAAACATGGCCGCCGCCGGGTTAATTTGAGCACGCAGACTTAAACTGTCATTAGCCGCCTCGTGCCAGACTGGCATCTTGTGTTTGTTAGTTTCCCCCCGTTAAGCTGATGATTTTTTAATTAATGAATGTCAATTACTACGAGGAGGGGATTAAAATTATCCGCTCTGTTGCTTCATAGCGTTTTGCGAGGAGATATATTACAAAAGTATTGGGACGCAGGATCGCACAAATGTTGGTCACGATGGGGCTACTTGAAGAGCAAAGCATTTGACGAGGTGGTAATTGGTGGTAAACGTTATTACGTAATTATTAGCCTCTGTTATATCTCTGACACAAGCTCCGAATGCAAAAGAGAGGTGTGATATATAAGGCTAAAGCTAACGAGTATCTTAATAATTGAGAATATTTTGACACCGCTTTTTTTGGGACCGATAACAGTACATGTACTCAACTCGAGTGGTCATAGACACCAAGCACCGATACCACTCATAAACCAATGATAATAAAACTGCTCCAAGAGAGTATCTGATAGTATCGCCTGCGATCGCGAGTACCGATACTGTAAAAGAAAGCCGGGTATCGGCCCAATACCAATACTATATTGGTATTTGCCCATCAGTATGAATAATTGATTTTTTAATTTTCTGATCGATTAATCAATGAATCTGATTTTTTTTTTTTTTTAATTGAACACGTTTCTAATAATATCATGAAACAGGACAAAAAACGTTTTTGTTTTATTTTTCAATAAGTGATTTAGTGTGTAACAAGCCAGAAAACAGGAAACTAGACATTTGTAAATATTTCGGTTTAATCAGTTTGTTTTGATAAAGGACTAAATCAGAGACTTACTATACTTACAATACTTAGACTTACTATAAAGTACTTTACAAACTGAGGATTTTAGGTCTAAGTAATTTATCAATTATTCAAATGTATAGATTTGTTTAATTAGCGATTAGTTGTCAAATAGACATACACACACATATATGTACACAAAGTATATACACCCGTTTGTAATACAGTATCTACTGTTTGATTGTGTGATTAAAAATAATACTTAGGGGTAAATACTAAAATACTAAGGTAAAAGCATTTTTGTTGATACTGTATTGTTATTTTGATGTGTGGAATCTTGGGTGAGCTCTGTTGCCACTAATAGTTATGTCTGAAACAGTAACACAAAATTTGCTTTTTCATTACATGATTTTTGTGCATTTCACAACACTGCTACGGGACCTCGGATGTCAACAACTTGTGTTCATGGTAATGTACAGCCCGCATTTCTAGTAAACCAGAAAAAATGGTGGAAAATATTTTTAGCAGGCATCTTCCCATGATTTCATCCACCTTTCCTCACGCCACTGCATTGCCACATGTTGCTTCACAAAGTCTAAAGTAACTTTTTCCCGGGGATTTTTCATTGCAGGGAAGGCAACTTTTGCCTAAATAAATCTCTTGCTAGTTTCTTGAATACTTCCCTTTGTAAGTGTACAAACTGTTTATATATACTGTACTTATATATGCAGTATACACTACGCATGAATCCGTGAGACAACATTTCTAACACTAAAGCTGAGTCACCGTCGACATCACGCTTATAAATAAGAGATCTAAATAAGTAGCCAGCAGGAGGCGGCATGAATAATGGATGTTTTTGTTTAAGTCGTGGGGGGGAAAAGCAATATGGTCTTTCCAACAAACAGCACACCGACACAAATAGGAGGACAGAGACTCAATAAGACTTGTTGTGTTTTCTGCTCAAGTTAATGGATTACATTCTAGGTCTGTCACAGGACCTCTGTATCCAAAAAGAAGGATCGGGCCAATTTTCCAATTGGCCAAAAAAAAACATCATGCGGCCTATTAATGGAGATATGACGTTTACTGTATGTGTGATAAGAATGATACAATAAAAGTATGACATGACAAATATGTGAAACGGTCCCAATGAGTAGACTGATTGCTTTGCTTTGTCAAGTGGGACATTTATAGGAGTTTTGGATGCAAAAGTAGGATCAAGCCAATTCAGATTGGTTGCTTTTTTTAAAAAATTTCCCATACGATAGGTTTGACTGGGTCTCATTTTTTACCTACTTCAAAGATAATTAGGTGATTTTTTTTCCCCACCACATGGCCAACAATGACCATCAAGTGACATTTCATTTAAGATGCAATTTTTTTTATACCAGAGAGGCAAAAAGACAAAAACATGGCAAATTGACCAGCGCAGTCAACCTGGATTGCATTGCTTTGTCACTTGCACAAAGGACTACACTTAAAGTAGCAACGTGAAAAATGGTCACCATCTTCGTGGAAGTTAAAAAAAAAAAAAAAAAACATGGAATGAGAACTTCAGATGCCTCTAAAATACCCCATAACAAATCCATTTCATACATGACCTGCTGGTAGGTAAACATGATATGCCAAATCTGAGTATTCCCTGACTCCTTTTAAATCAAACTCACAAAAGACCTGACTGTCAGCTGACTGTAAATGATTATCCTGAGCAACACTTCTGTAATGTCAAGGTAGGGGCTGAAAAAAGTCGACCAAATCGGGTGCGTCAATTATAAAAATGGCCAAAACGAACCTGAAAGGTGCGCTTCAAACCATAACGGCGGACTTCATCTGCTTTTTCTACTCATGATTGACAAGTTCATTAAACTTTTAAGTCCAAGATATTAAAAGTCAGTACACATATACCACATTTCAGACACAATGGTCATTCCGTTTGATACGAGGGAGAATCTAAGAGTCCAACATGGCTGCCGCTACTACTTGAAATGGAGCAGAGCAGACGGGCCTGATTGCTTTGCCGGGCGAGTCGTTAACACCGGCAGCCCCTGCGAGCGACGGTCCCTCCCCGCCCGCCGCAAGGTACGCCGCCTCCGCCTTGGGGAGCGCCTGGTGAATAATGGATGCACTCTAAGCAGTCCGACAGTGACAGACACACAGAGCGGATGTCGGGGAGACTTCAGAGACGCACGAGCCATTTTGGCTGCGTCACGACTCGACACGAAAGAGTAGGCAAACCTTGGCCGCGTCTGATTAAAAGTCTCCCAAATGGCAAAAGTCTATCTCGCCAGACGACCTTCGACAGCACGTATTGATTACTAATCGACGGCCGGCGATGAAGAGGCTGCCTTGGCTTGCCTTAATGAAGTCGCTTTGGGGGTTGGAGAAAGAAGAAATGTGAAAAATAAACATTCCTATCTTTTCTGCTTCTCTGCGGGTCTTGAGAATCAAACCATGTTATTTTCTTCAACGCCTCTGCTACTTTTTTTTTTTAAGCAGACACAAGCAACCCACTTCTTTTCTGGTTCGGGCTTTAATTATGATGTTGAGGCAGATTACAGAGATTTGTACATTGTTTTGTGATCTCCCTGACAGCTTTGCGCAATCGTTTGGAAAAAACTGTGCGCTCGCTGTTCTTTTATTGCTCTTTCGCACACAACGGTGACTCAAAAGTAGAGGGCGCCTTCTGAAGTGTCGCTATAAAAATGCGATATGAAAAGGATACGTTTGTGATGGGAAACCTTCAAAAGTAGACAAACAATGCATACCAACGATATTGAACTTCCTAGATGAAATAGTCTTTTTGATACCAAGTGAAAAGGTTACTGAATACTGAGCAGAGAAAGGGAGCGGAAATAATACAAATGAAATGTATCGCATAAATATGCTTGGTCGGGCTCTGACCTTGAGTTAGTGAGTTTCACATTTTACGGTGAATCATCAACTTTTGACGCCATGCTCTGACCGCATACAACCACGGAAACCAAAATAGCTATGAAGTTGAGCGAAATACGTACATCTCCTAAATGTCACCTAGATATCATGTAAAATCCTCAAGAAAATGGGAAGAATGACAACTATGGAATGTAAGTCTCACACCAGCCAAAAAATGGTTAATAGAGAAAAAAAAAAGTGTTACTGGATGGGGTGGAGATCTGGAGTATATGTCATTGGGAAAAAAAAAATCCAATCTTAATTTTAGAAGCAATTTTAGAAGATTTAGTCCTTTATCAAACAAACTGATTAAATTAGCAATGCAAGGAAGTTGTGCTAAGAGAGGTAAAACTTTTTTAATTTGACTTTTAATATAAGCCCTGTCAAAAAATAAAAGAGAACTCGCCAGCCAAATTCAAGCATTCTGACTTAGTATTTTTTTTAATTCCCAAAACCCTTTCTCCACTCATTCCCATTAAAAAAAAAAATGTAATTGGGCAATTCAAAAAGTGTTCAAAGGGGTTAACAATATAATTACCATTGACCCCTGCTATTTATGAGGAATAAGTATCAGGTCAGAAAGGGCCTGAAACACATAATTTATGCCTCTTGAAATGCATTGGGAGGAAACATGGTATTTAATTCATTACATTTTTTAAACAATTTGCTCATTAAGTGCTAATTGATATTTTTTTCTATCCTCCTATCTATCTTTCTAACCCCTCTTTCATATATACACGCATGAACAGTTATTATCTACCTCCTGCAACTGCCCCCCCCCCAAAAAAAATAAAAAATAAAAATCCGTAACAGTCAGGCCCTACGATACATGAGTCAAATGTATTTACTATCAGACAGTTATTTAAGGAATTAACAAAGGCAAATGATAAACCTTTGCTGATGTGCTGCGCCTAACAAACTCAAGTTTGTTTCAGTTTCCGTAAGACAAAGCAAGATGTACCAGTATTTGTTTTTTTTGGGGTGGGGGACAGTTGCAGGAGGCAGATGATAACTGTTCATGTGTGTATATATGACCTTGCCTCCAGAAAGAGACAGACACTTCTTACAGCGGCCATTCAGGTTGTATTTGAACTACTTGCTTTCCTGCATGAAAGATTTAAATAAATGTTACTTCTCATTATCTTAAAATAGCTTCTCCTGTCGCTTGTCTCCTCGAGCTATGGTTCTCAAATGGGGGTACAAGTCCTCAGGGGGTATTATGAAGGCACTTCTAGGAGCACATACATTTTTACAGGGTTTCTGCAGGTATCAGCAAATCTAATTTAATGGTTTTTTTGTCAGGAACAGTGCATTTTTCTTTTCAAATTAAGAGCCAATTAATTGTAGCAGGACTCAATCTATTGCTGTGTTGTGTTATAATTACTCTTTTGCAAGATAGCATATAGTTTTATTTGGATAGGTTTTATACAGGTTTGCATTGTCACAAAACAAAACACGATCTATCTTTTGGAACTGAGGAAAAAAAATAACTACAAAATAGAAAAAAAAATTTTTAAACCAAGTTAAAAAAAATGGACAGGAATGGAACAGCACTGTAACAATCGAAGAATGCTTTGCACTGATTAGGAGCTGAAAAAATAAATCGCAAGTGGTAAAAAACGTTGAATCAACGTTTTAAAAGGAATAAAATTTCAAGAATAAGGTCACCTTTTAAAGAAGTCTACAAATGGGCAAAATGACTTAAACGGTAGCTTCAACCTAAAACGACAATCTTCCCGTGTCTATTCAGGCGTGGCTTCTTGAGATTTATTCATGGGTCTAATCATGATAGACATGCCTATTAAATTTCATACTGCTGAGCAAACTGGCTTGGGGGGCTGCCTTGTCAAAAAGGCCTCGGAGGACATTCGCCAGAATCAAAACGGCTATGGAGTACACCTTCAAGACGTCGACTTATTCCACAAACAAACAAAACGATTTCAGTGTCCAAGAATGTGCGGTCATTAAGCGCAAAAATCAGCTGCAATCGAAGTCTAACCTGCAAATTGGATTCTTCTATTTGACATTACTGACAAGCAAGTCCATAAAGGGGCATATGGACCGTGGTGTTAATCATCTAGAAAACACACACACCATCCGTCTTTTTATATCCTTCTCTTTCTCCGCTCATAGTGAAGCTCTTTTGAGAATGATGACATCAGACGTGAGCAGGCCAGCCGAGGAGGCGGCGGCGTGCCGTCGACGTATGTTGCACAGTGTGCTCGTGAATCGCGTGCGCTATTCTCAGACGTCTGAAAGCTCACGTGTGACTTTGGCACATCATTTCAGCAAACGAACAAGGCAGGCGCTGGGTGCCCCTAACTTCTGGTCAAACGGTGTTTTAGGGAAAAAAAAAAATCGTATTAAATATTTTGACCACGATGCCGGAAACGTCGAATTTAGTAGGCATTTTTGTCATGAGGATACGCTCTGCTGTATACTGAAAAAAAGCAACTACTTGACATCGACTTGACTTTCATCACATTAGCAGAGACATGGAAAAAAAAAATAAAAATCAGAAGTCGCGCAACCTCCGGTAATGTACGACTCCCAATGTCGCAAGGTATCACTCGCATGATTACCAAACTAACATTTTTTTTATTTTTTTTGCATTCCACGGGGTTTGACTTTTTTTTATCCATTGTGGAAGCTTGATAATCCACCAACACTGGATGGAATATATAAACACAGTAGTGGAATGAGGATAAGTATAAAGGATGTGGTTGCTAAGGATACAGAGGGGAAGCTGAAATCGGCAAAGGATGGAGTTTTAACCACCCACTGAGCGCAAGACAAAAGGACTGGGTGAGAGTGAATGATATTTTTTGCTTTTCAGACATCTGTTATCATATACAGGAATAGGAAGAGCGGCTATGAATATTGTACTTGTACAATAACACAGTCATCCTACGCTGCTGCAACGGCGTCACCCTCACCCCGGGCTCCCATTTAGCAGCGCGATTAATCGGCACGGCGAGAGTAAACATGGAGGCGGCGATAGGCAAGAGCCAGGCGCGACTGTAAAACAAAGAGATATAAAAGCAAATGGGACGTGAATACTGCTAATTGCAGCCTTAACGTCGCAGGGTCGCGGCCGCAAACGCCAGCCGGAGATGTATCGGCTAATTAGCATCTCGTTATGGAGTCGCTTTGCGCCATCCGTCATTGCATCTGTCTCCTCCATCTCAGACTAATTAGACACATCGGGGGTCTGTTCACGTAGGATGGCTACGTGGCGGCTACCGGCAGGGCGAAGGTTCGAAACATTGGACCTGTGGTTTCGATCGGCGCGCGGCGCGCCCATTTGGATTTATTGTTCACAGTACGAGAGCTAAGTCTTAAATCCCAACTCGATAGTACGAGTTAATTGACCGCGATAATGTCATTAAATCGCATTTCGCCCAGCATCAAATAATTAGCCCTAACTGAAAAGCCAAGAGAACCAAAGCTAATGTTTGAATCATTGTTGTGTTGATTAAAGTCCGTTCTAACTGTTGTTGACCGTGTAATAGTCACTCAAACGGTGGACTGCATTTAACACTTCTAGACTTGGAACGCGAATGCTACAAAAATTGCAAACAATCACCTCAGGCCCAAATCCAGCCTCTACTTAACCCAACACAAAATACGCCATGACGTTTAAGTCAGAATACTACTACTAAAACTAATGCTAACGCACTAACATTAATATTAATCTGATCTTGATTGACTGAAAAATGAAAAGGACAAAAGCCTATCCAACCTAATGCGGACATGGAATTAGGGCTGAAAAAATCATTGAATAATTTGAGTACCTTGATTTAAAAAATTAATAAATAAATACATTTTTAAAAAGTTCAAAGCACCCCCCCCCCCCCCCCCGTTTTGCTTTTATTGCTGTAAATTGTCTTTATGAGTTCCCTGATGCTATTGTTCCATGCCCAGGTGTTCACTGTTTGTCTTGTCAGTTTTGGGTGTATTTAGTTTCCTGTTTCCTTTCAGATCTCGTCTGGTCATTGTTGAAGTGTTGTTGTCGATGTTGTGTCATAGTTGCAGTTAGTTCCTCATTGTCCTTCCTTGGAGCTTGTTTTTTTTTTTTTCGGTCTTCTTTATATTAAATTATGTTTGAGCACATCCTTCCTGTCTGCCTCTCTTTCTCACCTCTTCCCACCATGCTAAGATGTAACACGGGTTAATTAGACTACACGTCAGTAAAACATGTCAAGCAACAATTGTTAATGCTTTGCATAACTTTAAAATGCCAGAAACACGATGAGAACGAGAACTTCAAATTAAAGCTTAAAGTTTTTTTAAATTGGTCCTGGCAGCGTGTCACGATGCAACAAAACAACAAGTGCCACTGCATTGATGTGAAAGGTACCAATACAAAACGTAATTGATGAAGCAAAGTTGCTAGCTTAGAGGTGTCACTAGTGTCCAGACACGCTTGGTTCTGCAAGCGAAATGCAAACAAAAGCCTAGCCCTCGCACTGCACTCCCGGCCATTTTACAGCGTGAAATTTCCTGAACATGGAACAAATCTCATCAACTCAACGAACGTTTTCCCCGACAACAGACTCGGAATTGGTACTGAAAAGGGCTTGATCTTCACGATGCATACCCAGCGTCATCTGTTATCAAACGAGACAGTTTCCAGAACACTGCATTGTCATGTTGGTAAACGCTAACGCTCCCAGTCAACATCTGGCTATGACAAGCCACTGCAGCCTCGTGAGCACAATGACAGATCGCGGGGTGTTTATCTAGGTCACCCATGTGTTGTCGAAAATAGCCTGCCTTCCCCAAAGCCATCTTCCGGGGGAAGATGGCCCACTATGGCCAAAAGCAGCACCCCCCCCATACACACACACACACACACACACACACACACATTCACAGCCTTTTTGTTGTCTTTATTTTCAAAAACGAGATTAGCAGAGTGCATGACACTTTGTGGAAATTAGCATGGCAAAAGCGCTGGCGAACCAAGTTGATGCTAATTGTTTTGTGCAAGAGTGAAGATAGCATCGGGCTAATCGCCACGAAAGAAATGGAGCTTCCCCCTCCGAGTTAGCCTTCAGCTCGGCAGCCACTTAAAGCATGTTCATCATAAAAAAATTCAAAAAACACTGCCAAAGTGTTGACTTTCAAGGTTGCCGACCAAAGGACGAGGCGATAATGGGCTTTAAAATGAAATAAGGTATTACATCTAACGGCTGCTTTTAAAACTGCTTTCGTAATCAAGGGCCTACGGCGTCGTCTCGGCAACCGTCCAATTTTACGTCTTTAATGCCGCCTGTATCACATCAAGTGAATGACATGGTGAGCCTCTTTCCATTAAGTCTCTCCAGACTTCATTTACATTGCACCATGCAAGGTAACTGGATTTAAAAGCCTTTTTTGGGAGACCATTTTATTATGTCTTCCACATAATGTGACTGAAAAAAAATAAAAGTAAAACGAAAAGTGATGCCAGAATAGTTGGAGCAGGGTCTATACATTTCTTACAGTTGGAAATTTCATGGCACAAGACAATGCAGGGTCAAATTATTTGAGTTTTGTTGGTGGAAAAAAAAAAAAAAAATACATAACCATTGCAACTGGTGGCCAACAGTTGCAATACCACCATTCACCACTAGTTGGCAGACATGGATGGACATGGACTAACACCGGATCTTACATCTACTGTAACTATACTACAACAGGAATAGACAAAGAAAAAACGTGTGAATTTGGAATTACGTGCAGGACAAACCTATTACTGCTGATGGGATGATTATCAGCCAAGCTGATAATCAACACTGAACTGAAAATGAATATCGGCCTTGACCTTTTTTAAGATATCTGATAGCCGATAATTAATTCACTTGAACTGTCTTAACTTAAGAGAACATTCATTTTAAAATTTAAGACACTAGAAACACCCTGCAACTTTTATTTTATTTTTTTTTTTACTTATTCTAGAGCAGTGATTCTCAAAAGGAAGTACTAGTATCCCTGGGGGTATGTGAAAGCACTTCTTGGGGTACATGAGATTTTAACAGGGGTTCTACAGGTATGCGAAAATTTTAATTTTAGACATATTTGTCTCGTTTTATAATCTGCTTTCAGAGCAAATTCATTTTTGTAGGGAAAAAAAAAAAACATGCCCAAAATGAGTTCATTGATTTAATGCTGGTTTGCTGTTTAGCAGTTTTGTGGCGTCCTTGAATGGTTTTATGTAAGAACCTTTTGCTCGAAGGAAAAAAAATCCTTTATACATGCATTGGGAAATGTATTCTGAAAAATGAAAGAGCTTAACAACACATTTTACATGTATGCACATGCAATGTAGTAATTTTATACCTCAATAAAAAAAAAAACAATGTCCAGATACAATAGATTTCTTAATATATTATTGTTCACTTCTCTTTTCTCTATTTTGATTTTTGTAAACATTTTATACAGAAAATAATAAAACACAAATATCCAGTGGCTAAATAAATATGTTTAGGGCTAACTTGTGCACATTTTTTTTTTTTCTGGTCTGATTCTCAACTCTGCACCAAAGATTGGTGCTTAGTTACATCACAGACTGAGCATCTTTTGGACTGGTATTTACTGTGCAATGAGAAGCTTTCAGGCTCTGCGTTCATGAGTCGAGCCAGCACATTTACAATATCAACATGCTTTCCCTGAGCAGGGGGTGAGGAGGTTAAAGCTTCATTTACTCAAGAAAAGACACTTTCTCTCTTTTTGAAAGCAAAAAAGGAAGCAGGGGGAAAAAAAAATCAATAGGTCTGCAGTCAAGTCTGTCATAAGGCTCAGTGAAGTCATTTCAGTCTGGCAGTGACAAACGTTTCAGTCTTGCGCTCGTCACAATGGCCGCCAAAGTGATCAACGGGATCCAGGAGGCAAGCGACACTCTCAACGCCAAGTTGAGAGCTGTGCCGAGAGCTGACGTGTCAATTCAGCACTGACTCGGGCACAAACTCCATACCTTATTACTATTAAAAAAAAAAAAAAAAGTGAATTTCACTGGTTACAGTGCTGCACTTGCTCAAATGCTGGAGAGAAAAGTGTCTGGTTCAACTATAGCAAGTACACAATACTACTTGTATTTCTATTATATATAATTTCAGGTAAAATAATGACAAATACTTTCAAAAAAATAAGTTCAATTTAAAGGTCATTGAGCTGCTCGCTTTTGTTGTTTCCCCCTTGGCCATCTGTATACAGATGGATATACAGTGGTACTTTTAATTATGAAATTCGTTCCAAAAGTCATTTCTCATGTGAATATTTCATAAGCAGAGGCGCTTTTTACATGTAAATAGCCTATTATGTTCCAAGCCCCCCAAAAAACATTTTTAAACCCTTGTAATCGTATAAATTGTAGCAGTTGACAATATGAATGCAGTTCATTTGTTTGCCTTTAGATGTTTTTTTACATTTACAAGTCCACAGGAACAATGATATTTATTTTGGAATAGTTTTGAGCATGTACGTTTACTTTGTTTCTTGTACAGCCTTCTCGCTAAAGCGGACTCAGACGTGGCAGCACACAATTCTAGATAAAGTGTTCACCGGTTTGTTTGCAGGACCTAAAGTGGTATGTACATGTTTTTATGTGAATATGTACAGTGTTAGTTGTAGCCAATGTGACTTTTATGTTCATTGCCGCTACGGTTTGAAATGTTGGAGCGATGGTGTCTTATTATTATATACCAACAATTTTCCATTTTCCCTCCGTAACCAAAGACAATATTTTTCAGAAGAGGTGTTTTGTAAGCTGAATTTTTTTGTAATAAGAGATGTTCGTAAGTAAAGGTACTGATATATACGATAAATTAGATTACAGAAGACAAAAAAAAAATATCCCTGTGTTATTACTGTATATGTTGACGTGTCGCTAAATCTGTGCTCAAATACGCCTTGCTTAAAGGGGACGCCAACTGAAACTCAGTATTATGATTAATGTTTGCGGAAAATGAATTAAGCACCAAACGCTTACACTATTGGCGGTCGCTTCCTCCATCTGAAAATGACATCACAGATTGTCAGGGATGAGGTAATAACCAATTGCTCACATGACCAAACCCAGAAAACAGGTGAGCCGTAATTGGTTGTTACTTGAGCAACTGTGATGTCATTTCCAGTCGAGAGCTATTGGCAAAATGGCCACTCCCTGTGAGGTTTAAAACCAGGAGGGTTTTGCTGCTTAATTTAAATTGCAACACCGATTTCTATTTGCTAGCCTGTATATTGCATTGCACATTGTGCGTTAACATTAAGCTAGTAGCTTTCAGAAAAGCAACATTTGTGCTTTGGTTCAATACAACTTGTAAATCTATGTTTTATGTTTGATATCAATAAACAGCTTGAAGCCCCTTTTTTCCCCAGAACAGTTCATAATAAGCGAAACTTTAGTATGTCACCAAGTTATGCAGCAATTGTACCTTAAATTCTTGCCACCAAGTCAAAAAAAAATGTATCCAAAAAAATAATAAGAAACTGTGTCACGCATACCTTAAGGTGCCACTATATATATAAAAAAGGGGGGGGGGGGGGGGGGAGCTAACAAATATTACCACGCAAAGACATGTGTACAGACAGTGGACAGCATAAATGATTCATTTCTGGATGTTACTCTCAAGGAACGGGCAGCTAAAAGCATTCTCGTGTATTCCGGCGGAGCGGGGCGACCCCGCGTCCCGTCTCGTCTCGTCACGGCCTCACCTTTCATTTATCTGCCCGTTCAGGCAGCACGCTGGCCAGATGTAATTTTGTTGAGCTTGTCCAGCTCCTGAGCGAGAGGGTAGCAGATGAGATTTTATAAGCGTACTGCAGTGCTGTACAAATGGGCTTCCATTAAATGAGCAGGCGATAAAAAGGGAGGTTAATATAGACTTTTTAGTCCTTGTACGCTCCCGTCATGCAACTTAGAGGCGTAAAAGATGCTGTTAAACAAGACAGGGTTTACGAGAGACACTCTTTAAAGTTCCTCGGTCACACTGTCCTGCCGAGAAACATTCAACTAACCCTACTGATTAGTCAACATATTTGAGTTTTAAGACGAATCGTTGGAAACTGTCTTGTTATATTCTTAACTGGCTGGGAAAATCAATGGCGAGTTGCCGGAGGGAGCAAGACGGAACCATAATATTTAATGGAAATGAAAAGTTGATTGTAATCACTTGACAGTTCATAAAAACGCAGTCACTGTTCATCATCATATAGAGAAAACGTTCATTTCCGTCGGCGAGGTAATTGGACAAAACGATGGAGGTGAGATTAGCCATCACAACGTTTTTTGGGGTTTTTTTTCCCAGATACAATCGTTCCCAGTAAATTTCCATGGAAACTTAAAATTGGAATATTTCCACATTTCAAAAGAAATTAACTAACTAACTTAACTGATATTGAAAATTGATTAACATGTTAATCAATTCATCTGACTTTAATTTCAGTGCAGCTCAAAACAAATTCATTATAATTCACATACACTTGCCTTCCTGTTAGGAGTTTGCATGTTCTCCCTGAGCCTGCATGAGTGTTCTCTGGCTCTCTCCCACCTTCCAAAAACATGCATGACAAGTGTATTGGACACTCCAAATTGTCCTTAGGTGTGATTGAGCGCATGATTGTTTGTTCGTCCCTGTGTGCCCTGCAATTGACTGGCAACAAGTTGAGGGTGTCCCCCGCTTACTGCCCGAAGTCAGCTGGGATAGGCACCAGCAAGCCTGTGACCTTTTTGAGGATAAGTGGCTATAGAAGATGGATGTATCCTATCACAAATTAGGTTGTAAAAAAAAAAACTACCATGATGAAAAGGGGATCACTGTAGCATTAGCTCAGGTGCTAATAATGTTGGTCACAGCGCCTTGAACTTTATGTGTGCAAGATCCAAGCAGCCACTCTCTGAATAATGGACAACAACGAAGATGGTGAAATCAGCTGAAGACCGCAAAATGCCAGGATGGCAGAAATTTAGAATTCATCGCTGATGTTGTCTCTGCAGACCTTAAAAATTGCCAGCATGTGAAGTCGATGCCGGGCCTCTCATGCAAAGCTTTCACCATCTCTTATTTGTCTCATTTAGCATTACTGCAGGAACAAGGAACAAGTTTGCTAGCCAGCAGGAAAGTGACCAAAGAAATTATCATTATAAACAGGAATCAAAAATCTCCAGGGGCTTCAAGAAGTGCAGTAGGATAAATAATAAATAATTGGCTATGTCTTTAATTGCTAAGCAAAACAGCAGCACCTATCAAAGTATGAAACGGAGAGTAAAGCGACTGGTTGTGTGAAGCACATTGAGTTCTCTTGGGTATGAAATATAAATAAAGCTGCCTTGGCATGCTTATAGTCCCGTCACAGAGAGATACTTCACAAAAAATAAGTTTAGCCCTGCATTTTGGGGGCGCGACAAGTGTCACATTGACGGAAAGAAGGCACATCGTACTGACGCCAGTGCCAAGAGACATCAACAGTGCTGGACACAGGTGGAACTGCCAGAGGGACGGCTTGACATTTACTGTAAAAGTCCTTGAATATACTTGAGTGTCATTTTGGGTCTCTGTTGAAAAGACTTGACGATTATTTCCTTTACAGAGGAACTAAAAATGTGACAGCGAGAAAAGACATAGGGGTGTCTTTTGCGCCAAATAGCTGAAGAGAGGCTCAATTCTGGGCAACGTATCAGGCTTAAACTTTACACCGCTGTCCCAGCTTTCCAACAGTCTCTGAAATGTGGGCCAACAGCTGGCTTTTATGTCTGTCCTTTCACACAGAACCCAGCAAAAGAGGAGAGAGAGCTAGTGCGTTCTTGTCATGTTACGCTTAGATTTGAAATGTTCAATACCATTTTTCGTTCAGACAAACACCAGTGCGAGTACTCAACTCTTACACAGTTAGCGATACCAAGTCCCGATACCACTGCTACTTTTGATACGTAAATTAGACAAAAAAAAAGAATTTTTTAAAGAAACACCTATTAATCCCATTATAGCATTTTGCTTCAAGATTATATATCTCTTTTTCCATTTCCAAACATACTTACTGAAACTGCATCTTAATAAGCATCTGTCAGACATCCCTTTAGTCTATAAAACAAAACGTCCGATATCGGCCATCGTCGTGAGTACCCATGTTTTTAAACGAGCTCTCTCTATGAAAGGGGTGTTCTTTGATGTTTTCACCATTTACAAAAGACAAAGACACAACAAAGATGACTAAAGAGTTGTCTTGAACATGCTTAACTGACATGTCATGGATTATTTAGTTTGAAAGGTGAAAACTCTAAAGACATCTTCTCCTGCTCGGCCTTTATCCAGAGAAGTATGACCTCATCCACAGCGTGTACGCGTCGGTGTGGGTGTGTGTGTGTGTTTGCTTTTGGAAGCTGTCCACTAAGCAGTCAATAAATAAAAGCAATAAAAGTATGAGATATGGATCCAGACAAAACCACAGGCCAAATCGATGCGTCTCTGGTGTTTACCACCATTGGCATCATCATCCACACATTGCGTGTGCGTAGGTGTGTGTGTGTGTGTGTGTGGGTGGGCTAGGTTCCAATCTTTCCACTTCTAAGCACAGTTAATGGCACAGGTCTCAGACATGATGTCTTTTGCCAGGATTTATATATTAAAAAAAAAAAAAAGCTCAACGCCAACGCAGTTGACAGATGGGAGCGTGTTCATCTCAGGCCGAGGTGGTCGGAAGAGAAAAGTGCAGCGGAAGACCCGCCCATTTATTGCGTCTCCCTCAAAATCAGCCCGCATCCATAACGAACTAACGAGCGGCTAATTTGCGAAAGACGACAGAGAGCGAGCAATCAGCTCTCATTGAGGCATTCGGGAGCAAAGACAAATGTTATAGCTCGCACTGTGGAATATTTAGAGACATCCTGTATGCCAATTCAAAACGTTTGCAAACAATCACGGTGGGATAAGATACAAAAGGGTGGCACAATTCCAGTGAACAAAAACGGTAGGGCAGCACATATAGACAAACATTTTGAAGCTGAAATATTAGGGATTGGACCATTTTTGGATTTTTGGATTTCTGTGCTAGTTTGACTTAAAAGGACTATTACAAGAAAAATGATGACCTAAACTTGTAATAGAAAAGTGATGGTCAAAATGAAAACCCTTTCTATAGTGAAGTTCCACCAACCAATAACCAAATAGCAATGTAGACACGGAACACTGTAGTTCATTATGAAAAAAAAAAATACATAAAATATAAATATATATACACACACACACACACACACACGCACACACACACATACACATATGAATGCATGAAAGGCATTTCCATTTATTTCAATAGAGTGAGAAGACTTGAGATGGGTATTTTGAGTTACTTCAACAACAGGCAAGCCTTTAGGTTACAGCTACCATGACCAAAGTTGGCATATCTTTTATTGCCGCCTCGTGAAATAATGATCCGATCCTTCAACAATCGTAGTCTGAAAAGGCGTAATAGAAGATTCAGCTTTTGCAGCCCAAATGAAAGGCATGAGAAAATGTCATGTTAATTTTGAATGTGCGAGGTGGCGCTTGTCATGAATAACTGAAGAAGATAGGTCACATTTCAGCAATTTCGAGAGAACTTAGAAAGGCAGGCGAAAACGAGTGTGTTGCAGTCATGGAGAAGCGTGCATGTGCTGATATCTACGTGAGGTGACGCTCTCACTGTGCATCTGGAAAAGGGTGGGAGGGGGGAAATCGTGTGACACCCATGACAGGTGCCACCTTCAAGTTTTTTTGTTTTTTTTTGGTCTGTTTTTTTTTTTTTTGCGCATCCGCAGGGAGGTGAAGTTACACCGCTGCGATAAAGCGAGGTGACAAGCCAGGAGCAGCTGCAGCAACAGGCGGCGAGACAGAACGAGGGCTTCTCGCAGCCTCTCTTGTCAACTCCATTACGAAGCGACTTTCCAACGCGGCCTGCGACATCCAAGATGGCCGCTAAGGGGAGCCAAGCGGGTACGCGCCAGGCTAACCGCAACGGAAGAGGGCAAGCCGACTGTCACGATCGGTCACAGCCGAAAACAAGCCGTACCTGCAGTCTAATGATGGCCTCCAGAGGGCGCAGTGATCGCTTTTATCAATACGAGACAAAACTACTCAACCAACTTTAAATTATTGGACTCTTTCATGTTATTAAAACAATTATTAAAATAATTACCGCTAAGTTAAAAAACAGGTATCAAAACCACGCCATCGCCAAGCTTACGACAGATCACCAACGCGACATCTTGCTAGCCAGAAGCTAGTTTGTTTACAGTGTATACATGTGCCGCAAGCTGTGAATGTAACTGAACCAGACCATCAAGTCTAAACACTTCAGAGAGTACTCTTACCATCTTCATGCAATATTAAGTGAGAAATGGAGAAAACGCCAGAAAAATAGCTTATCTTGAATGGAAAGTGCAGTGAACCCTGCGGTGCAGTGAAAATTGTAAAAAGGATAGAATTTTATTATAAGTAATTGATCTTATTTATAGTCAAGACGACACATGGGGGGGGTTGAAATGTTGTCTCTTTCCTAGTGCAAAAAGATATTTTAGAAGCAGTGCTTTAAGTATTGGTAACTGGTATCGACGGCTTCCGTGAGTACCCGATATCTTAGAATAAAGGCGATATCAAACGAATAACAGTACCTGATAACGATTAATGTAATAGTGACTTGACTTTTGTGAAAGAGGAGAGGTTTACTGTAGCCCATAATGACACCAGACCTGTCTTTAACCGATTAAAACGTCACCCCCGCCTCGCCTTGTCCTCAAGTTTTGTAACAAGCTCATAGAAACACTTTTGCACACAAGTGCTAACTAGCAGTGAAAACGGCTATGAAAACTTTTCGTTGGAGGAAACAGACAACTCTCCAGACAAAGCATTTCAGAAGAAGCGGCTGAGGCAACTAGTGGGAGTTGACTTTGGTCCCACATGAAGCCCTTGAAAAGATCACAAGTGGGGTTTCGGTTTGGCAGAAGGCGCAAGACGAGACAAATGAACCCTGAAAGCCGAGGAGGAACATAAAGAGGGTGCGAGGACAAAGCCCGGAAGGCGATAGCGTGGGAAGGAAAGACGGGGCTTTCTGTCTAAGAAGACAACGGAACAAGACGAGTATAATCTGTGAACCCGGGTGATGTCATTCCCGAAGATGAGCGCACTCACCGTCCGGAAGTCTTGGTGGCTGCACTCCTGACCTTGGTAGCGGCAGTAGAGCATCATCTCCTGCAGGTCGTGGCCGACGCGCTCCACAAACTCGCGCATGCTGAAGGCCTTGGGTTTGTACGCCGTGAAGTTGCCGCGCTCCCTCAGGAAGTCCAGCACGTCGGGCTCGGCCAGGTGCGGCTGCGAGATGTTCAGGTGCACGTCCAGCAGGGCCAGCAGCTCGCCGGCGTGGTACAGGTCGTTG
The DNA here is from genome assembly GCF_059441005.1 of Hippichthys cyanospilos. NCBI lineage: Eukaryota > Metazoa > Chordata > Actinopteri > Syngnathiformes > Syngnathidae > Hippichthys > Hippichthys cyanospilos. Next base: position 11,259,435 of record NC_142384.1, read on the forward strand.
CGCGTCAGCCGTCTGAAGCGGTAGGCGTTGAGGTTGCAGACGGTGATGGCGGGGAACACCAGGCTGCCCGAAACCACCGCGTCCACGCTGGTCACGTGCGGGAAGGACAGGAAGTAGGCCAGACGCTCGGCGCTCTCCAGGGCCAGCAGAGCCGTGCAGGTCAACAGCGCCACCGCCCACAGGAGGCGGCGCGCCGTCCCGCCGCCGCCGGGGTAGGGGAAGACGAAGCGCAGGCCGTGCAGGGTGCTGCCAAAGGCGAAGGCCCGCCAGGAGCCCGGTCGCAGGCTGGAGCTGTCCCGGCTGCCGCAGCTTTCCTTCAGGTCCATCGTCCACGGGGGCTCCGCCGCCTCGGGAAGCCCGCTCTTCCCAGACGCTCCCGCACCTGCAACCGGATCAAAATAAGAGGTCAGGTCACATGGAATAGATAGCACAACGTACATCCGCGCTTGAGATTTTTTTTTTAATGTAATAATAAAGACCAAACCAAATTGAATAAATAAAAGCAGTATCTAAAATAATACAATGAGAAAAAAAAAAGTACAGAAGAACTATTGGATACAAGTTTTTTTTTAATGTAATAATACAGACCAAACAAAATTGAATAAATAAAAACAGTATCTAAAATAATATAATGAGAAAAAACAAAACTACTGAAGAACTATTGGATACAAGTTTTTTTTTTTAAATTGTGAATGAAAATGTCTAAAATTTAAACAAGTCATAGTGAAGTTGTTTATCAATAAATTAATCAAACTAGAGCACATTTTCATTAGAATAAGCAAATTAAATAAATGAACAGAATATAAAAGTAAACGTGAAAAGTGAACACCTTATTTTGAATTACTTTAATTACTAAAAATGAACAGATTAATCTTAAAATAAAAATTAAATAGAAATTAAATTTTACAAAAAAATGAAATGAGTTAAATTTAAAAATAAATGTGAAGAACATTTTAAATAGTCAAGAAAATTCAATAAATGAAAAGAACTTGCGCTATGAGTATATTTGTAAAATTAACTCCTCTTTAAAAAAAAAAAAAAAAATCTAGGAACTTCCAGGAAAAAAAACTTCAAATTTTAAATTCTCACGCTTAAGTAAATTAAATGCAAAAAAATGAATGCATTTAAAAAAAAAAAAAAAGTAACAAATAAAAATAAGGAATACAACTTTATTAAATACTATAAAAACCTTCAAAACACGATCGGGAAAATATAACATTTACAGTGTAATTGAATTTAAATTTTGAGTAAACCTTTAAAAAATCATCAAATTATTGCTGTGAAATCAAATTAATGTAAAAAAATACAATTAAATGAATAATGAAATGAAAGTTTGAAATAAGAAAAAAAATTAAAAATGAACTATTAAATAAAAAGTGACACATTAGAAATACTATTTTAAAAAAACACAAAAATGTAAAATTCAATTTAAAAACCCTATCACAAAAACTATCCAATAAAATACAAGACTTCATATTTTTTAACTGACACATTCTCTCCGCAGCCTGTCCTGCACACACACGCTCTACCCAAATTCCATAGTGACATGAGTCAAACAAACACTGTGGCGTGCAATCTCCCACCCATCACACACATCACATGTCCAAGCGTGACGGATTCCCCCATGCGCACAACTGACGGCCGGCACCTTTCGTCTTCAGCCTAGCGAGGACACATCCGGCGTGAGAGGAGAGGCTGGCTGAGCCGTTAATGATCAAAGCCGCTGTTTAGTGGCGCGCGCCCATCCAAACTCCTCCTGTCGTCCTCCGTCCGGCTACATCCGCTCGCCCGCCTCTTTCCTGCTCATCTGTGGCGGCGCCTGACAACGGCGGGGAAAGCGAGAGAGAGTGAGTGAGAGAAAAGAGAGGGGGGGTGCACTCCCTCACCTCTCACACTTCCACATCCCGTCACCTCGGATAGACACAGGCGGATGGACGGCGAGCAGGAAGACGGCCAAGACGCAGACTGACCGACGGACGGATGGATGATAGCTGTTCGGCGAGGAGGAGGACTGGGGGAGTATTTGGCGAGGGGGTGTCATGGGAAGTGAAGCAGAAGTGAGGCATGATGTTGGGAAGGAGCGAGCGGGACCAAAAAAGAAACTTGTGTGGGGGGGTGGAGAAAAAGAGAAGCGAGGTCAGAGGTAGCACGCCATCACTGGCACACGAGAGGATACGATGCGAGCATCCTTGTTGTGAGAGTCTTCATACTGAGGACGGGGGGGAAGAAAAAGGACCCGGGAAGGCGGGATGATAGAAAAAATGATTCCTTTTGGACATTTTTCTGACAGCTTAGCAGGGTCACCAAAAAAAAAAAAAAAAAAAAAAAACAATCCATCTTGAAGAGAAATATATAGTCCTCAAAGTCACATTATGCATAGATCAGCTTGCAAATGTCACATGTCCAAATTCGGAAAGCAGATTGCTAGAGCCCAGAGCAACTGTGACGTCATGGCTGCCCAGCCAAATTGCCACTTGCTGTTGACTGAAAATGAAATTAAAAAAGAAAAGAAAAAAAACGTGACTATTATTGCTGTATTTATACTCTAGGAACGTAATAATCAGATTGCCATGTTTAGACAGGTGGAGTCGCATTGAGCACAGTACAAACTAAAAACATACTACGAAAGAAAATTTAGACTTGACTTCATCTATAATATTCAAAACGACACAAATACATGTTTGAACAGCACTTTGCTTAACAAAAGCAACAGGTGAAAGCTAAAACGTTGCATTAAAAAAAACTGTAGATAACTAACACACACAAAAGTTCAATTTCACATCTCTGTCACCCTTGATTTAAAACTAATAAGAACAAGCTTAATGAAACCAAAGTGAAACTGACTCAAGGTAGAACAAAATGTACTAAAAAATAAACAACTTCAACCCTCTTAAGGGATAATGTGTAAGATTTAGACAGTTTTTCGTTTAAAATGAATAAAGGAAATGATTATGCATTTCAGAAACTTGCAAATAAATGTGTTTTAAAGGACCAACAGTATGGTAATCGTTGGTCCACTTTCCATTAAATTAGAATGATTTTGGGGGGTTATTGCTGCATTTATCGTAATGCCCCCTAAAGCTTCCACAGACGCATGCGATAAATTACACATACTGTACTACTTTGAGGCCTGAAAGCGTCAAACTCCAGTCCTCGGGGGCTTGCATATTCTCCAAGTATCTTATGTCAAGCTACCGTTGAGCGGATCATTTGAATCATCAGGTGTGCTGCAAAGGACTTGAGTTTGACGTTTTCAACCCTTAAAGGGTTCAAATAAATTTTTAAACACAACGTCCATTTTTTGATTGCAGTATGCTCAAATCCTATCCAAATGACATGCGTAAATCCAGTTTAAAACAACTGTCAGACAACAAAATTACGCTTTTTAATAAGGTCTCGTTGACATGCGATGTAGTTGGAGGACAGTCAATCAAATGTGACGAATCTGCTGATTTGAAACGCGAACTAAAAATGGCACTGAGAGAAAGTCGGCGAATTTAAAATATTAATTGCTTCACTGAACAAAAGAGGTGATTATAAGGATTGTCAAGGCGTACAGAAGGGAAAACTTACTTTTATTCCCACTAACAAGGCGAATCCTCACGGTTCACCTACTTTTCGGCAGGGATAGGTCATGGAGGCATTAATCACATTCTGAGGCGTCTTCTCGCACTCCGAATAAACTTCCCTATTCAGTGACAACTTTTCAGTCCAACTTCATTTTGCTAGGTTTTCATATTTAATTAGTACACTGTTTCCTTTTTTTTTTTTTTTTTAATGAATCTACTTATACGGGTTTAAAATCAATCTGAAGGCGATTATGTTGCAGCTGACAAAAAATCCCCTCAAATGATAAAGATCATTACAAGGCTCCTGCAAAGGTTCCTAATGAGCTAATCATTTGAATTAATTTAAATCACATGCGTTGCAAAGAGAACCTTGGAAAACATGCACACATAAGACCTCATGGACTGGAGTTTGGACACCCCTACTTTAATGATTGGGTATTGACAAACGTCAAACATCCCTTACAGAAAGATAAATAGCTATTAATGTGCAACTCTTAAAAAAAATGCAATATGCGTTTACATGTTCAAAAGGTCGCTTCTACGTCACTCTCTAGAAATTACAATCTCTAATGCAGATGAGCTATTTTTGCAACAAGCCCTGAAACGTTGTTGGAATTACTTTTTAATTTTTAGTCGTCACAGAAAGTTGAGTTGACCTTTATGCAAACTAAAATAAATTATTTAATGACAAACATAATAAAAAAATTGATTGGAAGGATGAGAAAATTCACCTTCCTCCAGGGACTCAATTTAACTGAAGATAAAATGAATTTTAAATGTCAAATTAGAGCCAACACAGACCTGCGTAAAAAGTCATTACAATTGCTGACTGTATTTTAATGGATTGTGAGCATCATCAGACATAATTATGAACTAAATTTGCATATGTAGAGAGGACATGCTGTAGAAAAGGCTTATTACTATGCACCAAACATAACTCTTTTATTCCCCATGTTAGAACCATTACCAAGTGTAATCTGTGTATAATTTTGAACGCATATACTGTAATTGAATCTTGAACCTACTGTCACGAAGGTCCATCTTGTGCATGTGTCAAACAATTTGACAAAATATTGCGATGTATTTTTCTTTACTAACGTCAACAGAAAGAGCCACTATGGATACATTTTAACAACAAAAATTGCACGTTTGCATTTTTTAACGTGATTCAAGTTATTATTGTCAGTGGTGATGCATCGGTTCCCTTCAAAGATTGTAGGTGTCCTCAGGTAGCGCCACCAAGAGCTCATCAAGGCCATCTGTGCAATAAAGACAAATGATGGTTGAAGTGTTGAGCTCCTTTTACGCTGATTTTTAAAAAAAATAAAAACAGAAGATTCCCCTCCCCCTATTGGTCTAAACATGGTTTTCCGATCAATGTAAATTTCAGACTATAAGCCACTACTTTTTTCTCACACTCTGAACCCTTCGGCTTATAGTCCAAAGTGGCATCTGCAGTGTTTGTTTTTTTAATAGCCACCAGAGAACAATCTACCAGTATACAAAGAGAGACAGAAGAATATAAAGTATGTTTTTTTTTAGATTGAGCTGCTATTTTACTCACCACCAGGGGGCACTCACCACTAATAAACACACACACACACACAGACATGTTACAGTTGTGTTGATGCAGTACTCTAACAAAACGTCTGTGTGTTATGCTGAAAATATGTTGGTACTGGTCTTAGTTCTAAAGGTGCGGGCATGTTTGTTTGTGTAGATGGCATGATGTTGCTGTAAGCAGGCAGGCTGAAAATAACGTTTTAAATAAAAACAAAAATGTAAAAAACATCCATGTACCATTTTTCTGCGTAAATAGCCGATGCTACAATCTGCGGTAGGGTGCAGCCTATACATAAAAATAGATTTTCTGTGAAATTTTTGTTGCGGTTTATAATCTGGTGCACCTTATCGTTTGTGAAATATTATGAATGCAAAAAGTAAAATACAAATCCACCTGTTTTTAATCCACCTCAGGTAGTGGCCATTTTGCTTTGGGTGTTACCAATGACAAATGAAAAATAAAATAGAAACTAAAACAGGCTGCATTTTAACAAAACTAAAAACACTACAAAAAGAGATGCAAGATATCTATTTTGCACGTATTTTAGTGAACTCACCTGCGTCCCAGCCTGTCATCTGCAGGCTTCTATCTTTGCATTTCGTCCTGTCATCGTTACTATCATCTTCATCATCAAACACCAGCTGCATGCAGGACACAGGCTTGACCGTGGGTGATGGCAGAGTTGGCTCCTATGTGAAAGCAAAAAAAATAAAATAAAATAAACCTTAGTGGGACGGACATCTTAGTGATTTAGATTTTTGGTGTGTGTCGCCCACCAGAACCAGCGGTGGGAGCTGCCCCAACGTGTGGCAGACTCCATCTGGCGAATAGATCCTGAGGAGATTGTTGGGTGTCACATTGAGGTAGTGGTTGCGATGGGAAGGGGAAAACACCCCCACCTAGCAGCAAATGTTACACCGGCATTAAAAACAGAAAGATCGTGGTATCGCAGTCTTTATTAAAAATGGTGTTTCCTCACTTGTTTGAGCAGCAGCACGGCACCAATTTTCAGTTCCCCCATACGCTCCTCCAGAAGGCGCCTATGCACTGTGCCTTGGATCTCACCTTTAGTCAACAATATGAATATATCAACCGCTGTAGAGGAGAGCAGCAAACCTGTGTATGTTGCTTGCAAGCCATTGGAGAAACTTACAAGACGAAAACCAATTTGATGGTGTGTTTGTGAGAGTGGTGGTCCCAACAAGTCACGAAAACTAGAGAATGTGTTGGTACTTATAAAGTGGCGTATGTACCACACAACAGGAACGTGTGTGTGTGAGTGGGGAGCATTCAAATGCTGGACCTCTTAAACCATGAAAACCAGTTAAACCAGTATAAATGTGTGTGCACGTTTATGGTGGTGTGCATTCGTTTAAAAGCAAACAATAAAATAATAGTAACTGAGTGATTGTGGTAAGTGAACAAGTGTGTGTGTGGCCACTGGTCTCTTTAAGTCATGAAAAAGTGCACTTGTCCCCACAAGTCAAGACAGGATTTTGTGTGCCAATGTAGTGGTACTTTTAAGTTATTAGAACATGTGTATGTGGTCATTCCTACAAGTCAAGAAAAGGGTTGTGTTTTGTGTGTGTGTGTGTGTGTGTGTGTGTGTGTGTGTGTGTGTGTGTGTACACTGTCCCCACAAGCGATGAAAACCAAAACATGCATATCTGTGGTATTCCCATCAAGAAAACGTGTGTTGTGTTGTGTTGTGTGTTTGTGTACATGCCTGTGGGATCCCTGAACACAGCCTTGGCGTCGGTGTGCGTGTGGCTGATACTTTTGAGCATCACGGCCATGTTTGGCACTTTGTTTTTGTTCAGCTGTTTCAAAGCCGCCTGTCACGACAACAAAACAAGACCAAAGATAACTAACACTTTTGTTCACATGATGAAAGTGAAAGCAAGGCAACGAAGCGAGAGAGCGAGAGAGAGAGAGCAAGAGAGAGAGAGAGAGACCTTGCGGAGGACCATGACTACACTGAAAGAGCGGAGGAAGCACGCAGGGTTGCGCTCGTCCAGTCCCATGTCAGCCTTCATTGCCGCCCAGGGCCGTCCCAAGTCTTCTTCCTCGACCTGGGAGCTGGAAACCTGGACAAAAGTAATGGAACACAGAAACATGCTTATTGCTGTACACATCAGAAAAAATACGTCAAGCCAATTGTGACAACCATTGAAGACCTACTTCAAAATAAACCTTCTGTTTTTCAAGTGATATATGGACATGGATGCTTTGGCACAGTTTTTTTTATTATATAAGTGTTTCTTGCAGCGTGTTGCACCATAACAGCTTGACTAGTCTTTCTACGGCAGCTGCGGGTCCCACCTTTTCATAAACAGTGTGTTTTTGGGACAATCTACTGCCAATTCATGGCGCTAATGAAAGATTAATTGTGTGTCTCTGTGTGCCCTGCAACTGGCTGGCAACCATTTCAGGGTGTGCCCTCCCACCCCTTAATACTCCAAAATACCATTTTTCATGAAATTGATAAAAATGTTCTATACTCGGAATTTGTCATTTCCAGTTTAAGGTTGTAAAACGGCTCCCAGAAAGCAACTGACACTAGTATCGGCTGTTATAGTGAGTGGCGATACCTTAAATGAGGTCAGTTATCTGAAAGATACCCATATATTGGACTGATACTCGTCCATGCCTACAATCTAGGCAATACCTGATTAGGAAGGCGAGCCGACACATCGCGGGATGGAGTCTGGGGAACAGACACCACAATCTCATCCAGACTGTGATTGTGAGGCTAGAAAAAAAAAAAAAAAAAACTTTGCATCAACTGTGACAAGAAAATAATCAACAATTGATGATATTGAGGTTTGAGAGACCAACTTGCTGTGGGAGGAGACCGGCCGGGCCCGGGAATCGGCGCGTCCTGGGCGGCAAAGGCTCTGAGCGAGGCCTCTTCCGGGACGCCTTGTTGGACGCGGACACAAGTTGTACCAGGTGGTTGGTCAGCAAGGGTGTGCTGAGGGGGTGTGGACTTAAGGCCGGGGAGGGCGGCGGTGCAGACGTTGGTGAAACCGTCTCAAAGAGGCCTCGGGGCGCACGCAAGGGTGCCGGGGTGCTGCATGACGCATGCTGAATTTTGCCGAGAGTCCTGGAAAGGGAGTTTGGGGTTGACGAGGAGGTGGCGATCACGTGGGGGGCTTTTGAGGTCGGCGGTCTAAAACTCCCTCCACCTGTTGGGGGGTGAAGCGCTCTGACCGGCGGCAAGGGTGCCGCTAAACGTTCACACTCCTCCAAGTCCGCAAGATCCAAGTCCCAGTCGTCAAAGTCATCTTGGAGCCTGGCACTGGTGGTGGACCTCTGCTGCTCAGCTTCTCCACTTGGCTGGAGGAGCTTGGTGGTCGAGACTCCAGGCCTCACAGGGGTGGCACCCAGAGGGCGTAAAGTTGTACCAGTAGTGGGGGTGGGGCTCTTTGGTGTGTTCGCCCTCCCCGCGTCTAACTCTGGGGAATCGCGAGTGCTAGATGAAAGCTTCCGCAACGTTGGAGCAACCGTTTCTTGGCCGAGAGGGCGAGATGGCGCAGCAGCAGGGGGCCTCAGAGGATGAGCATTGGAAACAAGGCTCCGAAAAACTGGCGTGACTTTATTCAAAGCAAGATTTGAAGACTCCCCGTTTGACTGGGGGAGGTTTGTGCCAGGTTCTCTGGGGGTTACACGGGTGGCAGAGGGCAGACAGGGTTGCAACGTCACAGCGGGTTTCAGCTGTGCCCCAAAGTGGGGCTCGGAGAGTTCTAGCAAACGGGAGCAAGACTGTGTTCCAGAGGACAGTTTCCGTAAAGTTGGCACGGCTGTTTCTGAGGTCAAAGCAGGACGCGCAAAAGCTGCTCTCTGGAGATTTGTTCCGGGTGGTCCCGAGGCCACGGGGAGAGATGACACGGAGACTGGAGTTCCGCCAGCCCAGTTAGACCCCAGCAGGTCCTGATGGACAAACAGTACGATAGAGCGTCTACAACTTTATGCAGTGAAGTCTGATGTAAACAAATAATCAGCATATTGATCAAACAAAGGGGGAGAATGCACGTTGTTTATTTACTATATTAGTACTTTGAGGGCTAATTGCAGTATTTGTGGTAGCTGGCGATATTAGGTAAGATTGTTTTTCTGCACAAAAATAAATAAATAAAAAAGTGATGGCATCGGGTGTGTGAGTGTCGTCACCTCGTCGTCAAAGTCCTCGCTAATGCTGAACAGACCATTCAGTCGGCAACTCTGAAACAGTCGAAAAGAACTTTTCAGAAGCGCGCTTCGCACGTAAACATGAGATGTTTGCAATATCAAACGAAAAGGGACACATGTAAACGTTTGCGTGCAAGCTAACACTTTGCCGAAAAGAAGCTAACTTACCATCGCAGGCATGAGATGTCGCAACGACTACGAGATATTACATACGACAGAGGCTAGCCTTTAAGGCAATCTGATGACCAGACGTCTGATGTTATTGTTTTTTTTGTTTTTTTTTAACACGTTGTCTTCCAAAAGTAACTCAGTGGTTGCCCATGTTGCTCTGGTGGTAGGCAAATTTGGAAAAGTAGTGAGCCCGGGACTCACGTTCAAACATGCTGACGTTAGTCAGTTTGACGAAGAGTGCGAACGTGAGTTTAGATGGTTCGCCCCTGTCGCCTTAAAAAGTCGGTAAAACCCCTGAGAACAAGATATTTGGGGTAATTTTCTTCAGCGAAAATACGTGTCTATGGATATGAATCCCTAAATTTTAAGTAGAAATAACACGGTGATATTGTGTTCACCTATTAGTGGCAGCAAGAAAAAAAAAATAATATGGGACCATAGCAAAGCCAACCAAATGGGGGGAAATAGTTACCTTCCTTACATTTCCACGTTAAAATCACAAAATAATGCCGTCTTCACTGGCTTTTAATCAAAATAAAGTGTTAGTCTTTGTCTAGTGGCAAAATGATAACGGCCACCTCGCAAAAGCAAATTCTGCCCGAAGGTATTTTTTTTTTATCCTGCCTCGATTAAAAGACGTTATAACACACCACAATTTACGCTACCAAAGTTATCTTATAAAAATCTATTTTTTTATCTTCTTTTGGTTATGAGGTCAAATGGCATGGTATATGTTGCCAACTACGTGCAATAACGGGAAATAATGAAACCACTTTCCTTCCCTGACGAAAAGGAAGTGGGGCGCGATGATTCCAGGTATGCAATTTGATCTGGCAAAAATCAAAGTCTGTCTTTTTTTAATTGCCTTTTTAGGCTGTACGGAGCAAAAACAGATTAATCATTGTACAATTATGATCACACATTCTCCTAAAAATTCAGTACGGATGCGGAAGTTTAGAGCGATGGTTCAGCCCTCGTCTGTTGCCAGTGGCTTCATTGTTTTCCATTGGCTTTTTTTGAGAAAATAGCTAACCTTAAACGAGAAACAATAGTTCATTAGCTGCTGAATGAAGACAATTACAAATTATTTCACATCAGCAGTTGCTATCGCGTAGCCACGTTATTACTCTCAACACTGCCACCTACCGAATAATTTGGAAACGTACATGTATCAGTTTACACACAGCTATCTATTAATAACCGGTTATGAGTTCGTATTTGGCAACTGTACACTGCGAAAGATGTGTCACTGCACGTTCGAGCGTCAAAAAAAGAGGAAGAAATGCGCTTTTAATAAGGTTAAAGTCAGTTTGCGACTCCAGTGAAGGGTGAGTCAAACCTTTTTTTTCACATTGCTTGAATTAAAACGCAAACTTACAGTACACAACCTTTTATTTGTGTCCTCTAGAAAACACCATGTCCAAGGACACATTTCCCTTCACATCCACATCGCTGCGTTCCCTGAGGCTAGAACAGGATTTGCAGGACTGGGAAGAAGCGCGAAGGGCCCTGGCCCAGAGGCGATCCCTGACCCGGGCCCCGCTGCCAAGGGCCCCAAGCAGGGCTCCACCTGGGCCGCAGCGTCTGCAGGAGGTGCGGGCCGCCCCGCCTCAGGTCCGCTGCCGGGACACCGCTGTCCACAATACCTTCATGTTCGGAGACATGAAGTGGGTGTACGCCGTCCTCAGGGACCCCGCCATGGTCAACGCCCTAATGGAAACGGCGCATGAGGAGATGGTGTGGGCCCCGGAGATGGGTATGTCCCTCCAGCTTGGGTGTGGCAAAAAATTACATACTTTGTGGGCAACCTGTAAAACTGTAATTATGAAATCCAGTCATTATCTGACTCACAGAGTAAAATGCCAGATGTTGCAGTAGTTAGCGCTCTGAGCAAATGGATATATTTGAACTCCAATGGTCCAGCAACACAGACGATATAAGAGGAATTAATCAGCATTGTAAGAGGGTGTTGGAAAAAAATAATAACAACTGCAAAATGATAATTATTTCTCAAAATTAGAAGTCGTACAAAGTACTTTGGGTTTCTCTGGCAGGTATGTGGACCATGAGCTCCAGGGTGAAGCAAACGTCCCCGTTGCGTCTGGCGTCCGGCCGTGGGCACGCAGCATGCGTGGAGGAGCTTTTATTCCGTGGAGCCGAGGTGAACGCAGACCCGGGAGGCAGCACGGCCCTCCACGACGCCTGCGCGGGAGGACACGCCGCCTGCGTCAAACTGCTTCTCGCTCACGGGGCGGACGGGCAACTGCTGGCGGCCGATGGAAATGCTCCTCTTCACCTGTGCACCTTGCCGCTTTCATTACAGTGAGTCATTACTGTGTTTTGTTTATGACACATGTATGGTAGGTTCTTCTATGACATTTCTCTGAGGTTTAAGAAAAAAAATCTAACAAATTAGTCTTTGATGTTTCACAAACTTGCAAGGTTTCACTGTATCTATCTACTGAGATGAAAACTCACCTGCAGGTGTGCCGAGTTGATATTGGACAGTGGCGCCGACGTGAACGTGAGGACAGCCGAGTCCAGGCTCACCCCGCTGCACGTGGCCGCGCTACGGGGCCTGGAGGAGCACGTGGAGCTGCTGCTCTCCCTCGGCGCCGACGTGCTGGCCACCAACCTGGAGGGAGAGACGGCCCTGAACGCCGCCTGTGCAAGGGCCGACAAGCCGTCGGAGGCGGGTCGTTACCTGGGTGTAGTTCGCAGGCTACTGGACGCCGGAGCCGACCCGCGCACTGCCGGCAAGAAGCGTCACACGCCGCTGCACAACGCCTGCGCAAACTGCTGTCCGGCCATCGTGGAGCTGCTGCTGCGGTACGGGGCGCAGGCGGATGTCAGCAACTGCGCAGGCTACACGCCCTTGGAATGTGTGCTGCAGGTAGGAGAACAAAAAAGCAAACATCAAGACAAGAACGTAAAACACTGGTTGTCCTTTAAGGTGATTGAGGACTACTTGGACCAGCAACCTGAAGAAGTGGTACGGATCCTCTTGAACCATGGTGCCAAACCGGTCCCACCAAAGGTTAGGATAAGCGCCAATCTAGGAGTACCTAACTCATACTATTAAGCCCCCCCCTGTTTGAAAAAACGTTTTCACATATAGGGTGCACTGCATTATAATGCACATAGAATAGAAGCTACAGAAGTGGCCGGGGTTGTGTTATGCATCCACTAGATGGACCTGCGTTAAAGGGAATGTAAACAAAACAATCAGATAAGTCAGTAGAAAATCAGAAATTATGATAAAGATGATTCGTGGAAAGTACTACCTGAAGAATGGGAAAACAATATCTCTTGATTACATTAAAATACTTTATATCAATGCCAAGACGAATCAAGAGTTTAAAAGAATATAATTAAGATTCAATTAACTATTAAACTTAAACTTTTACTAGACATCCGAATCATCTTACTAAATACACAGTCGTTTAGTGTGTGTGTGTGTGTGGGGGGGGGTGGAAACGCCTTACTGTGTTTACTTTTCTGTGTATAGATGTTCAGGCAATGCGTCCTTTCTTCCGCCACGTTGGAGGTGATCCTCAACTCGTACCTGCACGTCCCACCATGCGACTGGATGGACGACTGGCCTCTCGAGCAGACACAATCGAGTTTTTTCAAACTTGTGCTCGAGCGGAGCGCTCAGCCTCGTTCGCTACAGCATCTCTGTCGCTGTGCTTTGCGTCGTCACTTGGGGGCGCTATGCCACTCCCAAGTAAATCGACTGGACATCCCCAAATCGCTCAGGGATTACCTGCTACTGCGAAACGACGGCACGCTACACTAAATTTGGATTTTGCCTTTTTTTTCTCTTTGATTTGCTTTTTGATTTACTGTCTCTTTTGTTGCTAAATGGATGTTTGTACATATGACTGTAAATAAAAGCAACTTCTCACTGGATAAATGGTTATGGTCTACTCTTTACAATTGTCTCTTTTTGGCGGGTGGGGGGTGGCTTCCGCACACAATAACTATTTTTTTTTTTTTTTTTGCAATTATTCCCTTGCGGACACTATTGCAAGGCAATCAAGCGGATATAAACTCGAAGGCTTCAATAAGGCTCCATCTGGCCACCATTCGCAATAAAATGTTTTGACGAGATTATAACAAGCATTCAATGTCGAAATTGTGTAATAAAAGCTTTTACTTCGCAAATTTTAACAGCTGTGATCAGTAAATACGCTGTAATGTTTCATCTATTATTCAGAGAGAGCACAGCATTTTCTTAGATAGATCGCGACATAGCATATAGGCTACGTTGAAATTTAGTTTAAGTTTGCCGAATTTGTTACGTTTCTATGCAGTTTTGAAACAAATTTTGGGTTGTACGCCTCGGTCACGCGAAAGAAAAAAAAGGAAAACAAGTAAAAAATCGAGAGCCTTACACGCAGAATACCCGTATTAAATTGCTTCATACAACCAGTTTATTTTCTTATATTTTTTTCCGATGGAACAGTGCTGATTTACTTTTGTAAAAAGAAAAAAAGTAAGGCAACTTTTGGTCAGCTATAATTTTAGGTGTGATTTTTTCATTCTTATTTTTTAAATCGACCAAATAACAAAAAATATATTTTATATAAATAAAAAAAAATACTTCAAAGTGTAAACAGATAATGTTGAGCGAGAACACAAGCAAGTCGTCAGGCTGTAGACGTCATCGCTCTCTCCCTCCGATGTGTGTGTGTATCCCGTTTTGAGGAAGTAGCCACTTGCTAGCTACTAGCATCGAGAGAGTTCGACGTCAAACATGGTCTGATTCCACGCCTGGACGGTAAGAAATGATCCTGTCGTCCGCGGTGAAGTTGAACGACACCGTGCGCGTTATGACTATCAAAGGCGAAAAGGGAGTCGCAAAAATGTAGTCAAGCGCTATGGCTTGTTATTTAACTTTGGTTAGCTCGCCAGGCTAACGCCGCCCGTTGTTGACATGAAATAATACTTGGACGAAAGTCACAATGGTGTTCATTCGCTGGCTCACCGATCCGCGTTAAAACGCGCAGGTATGTATGTGTGTTGTGACGACCTGTTTTGTATGCATTGCACCCGTGCAATGTTAAATAACCGGATTGTGACGTCAACAAATCGGCCGTCCTGTTTTGTTCGGTTATCCTACTTCCGGGTTTGATTTTACCTTGGGATCGAGCTATCATAACGCCTTTAGTCTACACATTTTCCCGTAAGGACTAGGTAATGCCATTAAAGGTACTTGCTACAAAATCATAGTTGGAACCACAAAAAAACAACTTATTTTTTTCCCCCAAATTACTTTCGATTAACAGCATTGTTAATGTTGCCACTATCAGGAAAAACGCAATTTACCTCCGAGTTATTCTGGTAACCAATCATGGCTTACCTGTTCTATGTGTTTGGTCATGTGACGTTTGCAGTAGAATTGTGATTGGTTATCACCTGAGCCCTGATGTCATTATTAGTCGACAGCAAGTGGGAAAATAGCTGCCCCGTGACAGGTGGATTTTGTCACTTAATTTATATTCCATGAACGCAATATGAATCAGAATGCCGTGTTTAGATTACTATAGGCGCTTAAAACCTATTATGATTGTAGAAATGTGTTTGACTTTTCCTTAATGTAGACGGCACGTTTTGTCATAAAATACTGGAATGTCTGAGAACGACATAGCCTTAAAACACCAGATTTTTCTATGAAAATGATAAAAATGATCATATTTTATGTCGAAACCAAAATCTGCGTAGGACAAGAGGATGGCAGTGTGTGCACTGACCATGCTGGATGGGATGGGCGGCGAGGCCACCGCGGCTGGCGGCGCCCTGCTGGTAGCCCTGGCGCTGGTCCTGGCCTGGCTCTCCACACACGTGGCTGAGCGCGGTGACCACATCCTGGGCACCATCCTGACAGCGGGCACACATGCCTCCCTCATTGGCATGGGCGGGGACGCGGGCGGGGACGCCCAGGTCGACGCCCCCGAGCAGACTGGCGCCGCCTCGCCTTCGCCAGAGAACAAACCAGATGACGGCGAGGTGGACGAGGGAACGTTGCCTGAGGACACTGACTTGTTGCTGGACATTCAGAGCAAAGCGCCCCCCGAGGGAAGGATTCATGCTTCGGATGAGGACGAAGACGAGGATTATGGCGAAGTTGAAGAAAGAGAGGAGGGACATAAAAAGGACATGTCTGGAACGCCGTCCTTTTGTGTGCGACTTAAGTTTTTAAATGATACGGAGGAAGTGGCTGTCGTCAAGCCTCACCACACAGTGGACCAACTTAAAAGGTGAGGGCACACATTTTGGCACCAAAACTATACATGTTGCTGTCTGGAGGAAATCTCAAAAGTCCAACTATGTCATATTTTTTGTCCCAATATCTACCGGGCCCAAACACCAGTACCATTCAGCTTTTGATTTCTTCCAGACAGGACAAAAGTGACAAAATGTTCAAATTGAACAGTAGTTGTGTGAGAAAGGCAACAATTTCAAACTGTCATTGGAGGCAACACTTAATTTAGATACATAGAAACAGCAATGCTTTGGAATGTCCCAGAAGGCAACACTTGATTCAAACGATAACGCGTGCACAAGGGCATTCGGATCAATCGCTCATTTGTGTGAGAAATGCTTCAATTTCAGATAGTCTCTGAAGGCAACACTTAATTTAGATGCCAAGACATTTGGAGCAGGCAAGCTGTCCCAAAAGGACACATAAATGATCTGCTTTAGGGTCTACATACCTATAAGGTTTAAAATGTTCCTTCCCTACATGGCGCTTGGTTCTTGCGGCTTTACCTTTATCACGAATTTTCAATTATGACCAGTACGTTTTTTAGATGCAGGTTTGCATTGCTCTGTCTATTGCAATTTTGTTTTGTTTTTTAAGTCAGTTCCATCCGTTTTATTTACGGTAAAGAAAAAATAAAATCAACCTCACTACGCGGATTTTTATTCATTACCATATCTATATTGCGGGGTTACCATGCTATTTTTCGTGATATTTCTCCTCCTAAGTCAGATCAGACAAAAAAAAAGTTTTTTTCTTATAGCAAGTACTGCTTAGAAATGCATTGATGAATGAAAATAATAGTTTGGAAGTGTTTTTGGGTGAGAACTCAACTTTGGAACATGGTTAAAAGCTCCCAAAAGTTGATGTTCATGTTATGGCCCCTGTAAGGTGCCACAAGATGCCGTCAACATCACTAACACCAGATGGCCAATAGATGGCACTGCTTTCCTATTGCACAGGGCTTTGGCGCCATCCTACGGTGATTTATAAACTAACTTGACTGTAGTAAACATTGCTATTTTTGTAAAAGTTTTTGTTTTTAAATATATGTGCATATTGCTGAGGAAGAATGTCTTATCTTGTGCCCTTCTCGCTGACTAGTAAATACTTCTCTGGACGTGAACATCAGATCAAGCTGATCTACCAAGGCCAACTCCTGCAGGACTCCAAGAGGACTCTGCTGTCCCTGAACGTGACTCACAACAGCGTCATCCACTGCCACGTCTCGCAGGTCCCACGCGACGGCACCCCAGAGGAAGGAGAGACGGGAGGCCAGGGGGCGGTGGCCGTCGCTGGAGGCCTGCGGGCAGCGGGTGTGGCCGTCAGCACGGGCAGCCTGGTGGTGCCCGTGTTTGTGGTGATCCTGGCCGTGGTGTGGTACTTTCGCATCAACTATCGCCAGTTTTTCACCGCACCCGCAACCATCTCTCTGGTGGGCGTCACAGTCTTCTTCAGCTTCCTTATCTTCGGCATGCACAGCCGCTGAAAAAGACTCATTAGCATAACGTGTGCACCACCTCCACCAAGGCCCCGAAGTTCCTATATGCGGTCACCTACATGCTGAAAACCAAAGAAAAGAAGGTAGAAAAATAAAAAAAAGGCAGAAGTCCACCTGCCTGAGTTTGATGCATTTCCCTCCACCTGGTCCCCTTGGTGCCATTTAACATCTTTGGGACTCAAGTCGAATGCTTTTTGGATATTCCTGTTAACATACTAACAAATGTAAACAATTTTCCTTGATAAGAGGTTTAATGGGGGGTGGACAAACATTTCTGATTAAGCTTTCATTTCTGCTTTTGTTGTTTTCATTGTCTGAGGCTATATTTCCGCTTGATTCAAGTTGAATATTATTTTTTCTGTGGTGTGTAGAAATTTAATTTAAAGGCCGACACACTGTATCATGAAAGTAGACCAGGCCAGGTGTATTCTGTGTACAATGTTGTGTATTTAGTGTAAATACAATGAATGAATGAAACAAAATCTGGCACTTAAGAGAAATAATAAAAAATAAAATTGGAGTTTGTCTCCAATTAAAAAGACTTCACACTTTTTATTTACAAAAAAACTAACACAAGACGATGCTTGTATTTTTATTTTTTTCTTACATTTGCTGATATTTAGAGCTCACATCACAAATACACTTTACAAAACCTCACAGGACTATAAAATGTGAGCTGACCTTGTCCATCCCCACCACCAATACATTTAAATGTGCAAATACAAGGCATGTATTACATCAGAGAATCAACCATCTCGACAAAAACCAAAATATACCAAAAAAGTAGCATATTTTTCTGCAAATAGTGGTCTCTTTTGGAGTACGGTATATATTGAAGAAATGTTCATGTCTTTGGGCTGTGGATTTAGAAGGGCGACTGTCTGAGGAAATACAGTGTACACAAGTCAGAATTCACCTGAAATACACACAGCAGTAGAGAGCAATGGAATGTGTGTGAGTGTGTGTGTGTGTGTGTGATGATTTGTGCACCTGAGCGCATAATGCCGACGCTTTCTGTCACATTGGAGTGGAGGGTAAAAATGTCCTCTGCTGTTAGTTCAAGTCATCGTAGATACTGGAAATAGAGGGAGCAGGAGGTTTGGGTCGCTTTTTCTTGGCGGGTAAGCTAACGTTACTCTGTGAGACACCGCCATTGCTGCCGCTCGTTAGACTTCCGCTGGTTCCTTCGCCACCGCCACCATTGCCGCTGCCTCCTCCCGTCGTGCTGTTCAAAACCATTGAGGTTCGCTTCTTCTTCTTGGGCCTGCGAGGGTCTGAATGGTTGGTGCCTGTGAGTAGATATGGAAGGAACACGGGGGAAAAAATGAGGTCCAAAGCAGCAGATGGAATGTATTACGAGGACAATTTAGCCTATCAGAAGCCAGAAGAGAGTCATTTTCTGGAAAAGGCACAAAGTGTAATGGTAAATGCCGCTAAAAGGGCAAACATACGTATAAAGAATCTTGGACATTAAAATGGTGGACAGAAAGCTAAAATATTAGAGAAATTATCATATACGTACTAGATACTATTACACGGTTCCCTCACCACTTGCCGCTTGAATTTTCGAAGCTTCAGTGAGTCACAGATCTTTCAAAAATATGTATGTCGACCGTCACGTATTGATAATACTGTAGATGCAGTGTTTATGACACTTTTCTAAGACTGCTTTTACAGAAGTGCCAACCCCATATACTGCAATAACACACCTTTGCTCACTCTAGTGGAGTCTCAACCAGTCTAGTTATAAAAATGAGTTGGTAGGGACAAATATTTTTATATTAACAAAATAATAAATAGCTCCATAAAGTACTATCGATGGGAAATTGGGGACAAAATGTCGCATAATTTTATTCATCTGCAAACTAATCGACAGAATTAACTTACCGTTTAAATCATCGTTAGAGTCATAAAAACGAGTTTGTGGGCAGAAAATATTTTAAATACAAAAAAATAAACAAAAACAACACTCATAAGTGAAGTAAGGACAATACAATTTTTTTAACAAAACAATAATAAATACATATAATATAGCATAAAATACAGATAGCAATGAACTACACAAATAAAAATATATTTTCAAAATGATCTAAAAATGCCTCAGTAGCAATTAAATCCTTACTAGCTCTGGAAGAGGCCGAGTCGGTCGGCGAGATTTCGGGTGAATCTTCCCACTGCAGGCGGCTGATGAGATTCTGAGCCGAGCCTGTGTCCCCTTGGAGATCAAATGTGTCGCTGTCCACCGTGGGGTCCACGTCAGGCAGCGACGACCTGGTAAGTGCGGAAATGCACATAGGGTCACTTCCTGTTTGTACCCCCCACAAAAAACCCAGAAATACCGCTTGGTATAAATGAACCTCGGTACAGTTTGTTATGGTATCGTCTACCCTCACTCACACATAAACGAACGAAAGGTCCTTGAAGCTGCCCCCCAAAAATGAGAGAAGCATTCACGAATTGAGTAAGTACACATGTAAAGACGGGGTGGGGAGGTTAAGGATGGGATACGGGTGGGGGGCTAAAGGGGAGGGGGCACACTCACGCGGACGGCCCCAGGAGGAACACCCTGACGCTCCTCCTCTGCTCGTCCGTGTGCTGGGGACACCGCTGAGACCTGGTGGGCGGGACACAAGGTGGCGTTACACATCCCTGACCGACTTGACACACGAGCCTCGATGGAGGGGGGGCCCTTTCACCGTAATTTGCCTCCTTTCACACAGAGACTGAGGAAAAGAACCTCATGATCCAATTGAGAGATTCGGTTGCAATATATTCCCACTTTGCTGTATTCTTTCTAAAAGACTAAGTAAAACAAGATTTGGTTACTAATTTTGCAGATGCTATTTTCAGCTAGCATTAGCCGTGTAAACAAGTTGATGGTAGTTAGGAACTAACTTCTTTGTAATTGGAGTATTTCTTTCACAGTAAATGCTCTCGGAGCGACGTTTTATTTTGGGGAACGTAGAAACAATAAATATTAAGAAAAAAAGATGAGAAAAGTGGCTGTAGTTAATAAGTTCACAATTCTTTGTCAAAAATCCACACATGCATGCTCAATCCTGAGTATATAAGCATGTTAATTATATATTGTGCAATAGTTTCAGCAAAGCGCTAGTGAAGGCTATGGAAAATTATTGACATCTCATCAACCAGCCTTAAGTCTCTTCTTATTGTGTTTTTTTTTTTATTTTTTTTGGTTTTGTTCTTCATTGGCATGGGATTAATAAAACAAACAAATTGATTAATAAATAATGGAGGAACAAAAAAGTTCAATGAGATATGTCTCCTCAGTTCAGCTTGCAAATATCACATGACCAAACCTAGAAAACCTGTGAGTCGTGATTGGTCATTATCTGAGCCTTGAGCACATGTGATGTCATTTTCAGTTGACAGAGAGTGGTCAAATTTGTTCAAAATATATTAATTGTACATGAAAGCTAATTTAGGAATCAAATTATAGATGAAATATTACATTTTTACTCTTGCAAATAACAAACTGCGTTTAGTATGTTTTGTTATGTGATTGCCAGATGCCGTGTCAATTGTAAAAATTTGGCAGGGTCTCTGTGTAAAAGAGGCTGGTGAGTGGTTTCCTGCCTGAGGGCCACGTGCGTGCAGGTCGCTGCCAACTTGTGTTCAACCTTCAGTCGGTCCCAACCTTTCAAGTAGATGAAAGTGAAAGTTGTCATGCACTTTCACTTTCTCTTTAAAGCAGTATCAAGAGGAAAGGGGAAAACTGGTAGGGTAAGACGGGTGTATCCAAATCATGGTCGTCTGCGTGTGTTTGTATGCACATACCTGGTGCACATCTTCTTGGTGTGTTCAGAAATTACCCCACATTGCTGAACAAAAAACACACCCTTAGCAAACAATCCAATCAACTGGTGCAACATGGTACTTTTGTATTGCGGAGGAATAACGCCAATCCAAAGGGAGTTTTAGGAGAGGGCGGAGCTAGATGTGATTTTCTCACCGTGGTCAGGAGCGATCTGACTTCTTCAGGCCCCAGAGTTTCATAATTGATGCCGGCACTGTTGTAGTTGTTGTACTGGAAAAAAAAATGTCAAAAGACAAAAAAGGCATTTAAAGTCTTGACACAGTTCTGCAAATGTTAAGCATGATTAAAGTCGAAAGTGAGGTAAAAAAAAAATGGTCACCTTAAAAGCTTCTGAAGTGACACTGCTGCCCAAATCACCTAAAACACAAAAAAAAAAAGAGTTTACACATTTTCTTCAAAGTGAAAATGTATGACATGAACAAAATAAATTATTTTGGGCAAAAGTAAGAGATTTTATTTGCATTTCATGTTACTATAAAGCTGTGTTTAAATTATAAATACAGAGTACCCATATGTACATTTATATAAATATTTTAGATTAATCCAGTTCTGCTCGCATGTAAACACGTGGTTTGAATTTAAAATAGAACTCGGTCCAACATCTTCTTTGCAGTATGTTTATGTGCCCCCACCAGTCTAAACATGAGATTCTGTGTTCATTAATGTTCACTATGTTCATTAATATATACTGTCACTTTTAAATCAAATAAACTATTGTTAAACGTGAAAAATATATAATAAATAACTTATTCAAATAGTGATATTACTCAATCTAGTAAATGGATCAGTGATCATCATTTTTCCTTAATTTGTTGAACACAACTGGCCCAAAGAAACCCCGATTGTGTAAAATGTAACTCATTTATTTGATCAAAATGAAACCATCACCCCTCACCATTTTTGTGCTTTAGAGATTTGGATCTTCGTGGTGAATTTTGATTCTGCACAGATGAAAAACACGAGTTATGAAGTAGCACTCAATATTGTCTATAAGGAGAAGAAATTAAAAAGTAAAATGACCTTATCGGACTTTCTCTTCTTGGCTGCAATCAGAAAAATAAATAATAAAAATTGCTATATGAGAGCAGTGGGAGATTCTGTTTGATTGTCACATAACTCACATTTTTTCTCTGCGCCATACGACCAGTCGTTGTCATTCAGGTCGTCGTTATCTTCTTGGTCGCTCTCCGATTTGCTCATGTTGTTATTGTTGCTGGCCAGCCTGCCAAAAACAAGAAATAAAGTCAAACAAAAAAGATTAACTGGAGGCACAATCTGCATTGGGCCAACCTGCGACTGGCGATGCGGCTGCTGTTGCGTCCCATGCCCAGACACTTTTCCAGGTGCGGCGCAAAACGGGATGCCGCGATCAGCCGCTTACAGTTGGGACACTCACATTCCTTGTTCTTCCACTGGTTGTACACTTGGCCAAAGATGTCCAATCCTGGCTGGTCCACAATCTCTGCAAGAATGTCAGAAGGGGAGAATGAAGTAATGTATTTCCACGTATGTTGTTATTTCAATAAAGAGATTGATTCAACCGGTTTAATACATTGTTAAATATGTAATATTTTTTTAATTATTCAAATAGACCGACATAATCCACGTCATCATCAAAGAGCTTGATTAGCAAAGAGCTGTTTGGGGAAAATGGACCCAATTTGTGATGAGGAAGTGTGCAATTTGCAATTATTATTTTGTATACTGGCTGAAAGTAACAAATATACTTGTCGAATTGAAATTGTGTTGTCAAATTGAAAATGTTGGTGTATAAAAAGGGCCCTTGTTTCCGCAAACATTTGCAGTGGGGTTCCTTGGAACATTTGCTTTCCGAAAAGGGGTCCTTGAATTCAGAAAGTTTGAGAACCCCTAATTTAAGAGGCTAATTTCAAATAATAAGAAAACAACTGGGCAAGGGCTTAACCGAATTCCTTGGCGCTCTCTGGGTCAGTGTCGTCCAGGAAAAAGTAGCCGAGCTTGACTGCGCGATGCACCTCAAAGCAAAGGCCCAGGCAGGCGTCCTCCACCAGCTCAGAGTAGATGTCATGGACCAGGGCCTGCCACACACACACGACTGTTAAACATCAATCATGATAAATGTATAAATATAATCGCTGTACCTCTATCCTGGTGTTGTCTGGGCCTGACAGGGCCATATCCTCCATTTTCATTTGAAAACCCCTCTGCAGAATCTTCTCAAAGGCGCAACAAAATAGAGCTGTGTACCTATATCATATTAGTTAAAGGCAAAACAACTGCATATTATTTATACAGTAGTTGAAAAAAAAAACATTCATTGTGACTAAAATCCACACTTAGCTGTAAAAAAGTCACTCAACATTACTTATATGGTGTGTACAAAAAATTATAATACAATCACCACACATGTTAACATCTATCACATCAATGTCCTTTAAGCTAAACAAGACATTAATGATGACAAATGTCACGTCAATGCCACATTCATTTAACTCAAATCGACGGTAAGTCTAAAAAAAACCGCGTTTGTGGTGAAACAAATTTATAGATACATACATACATACATACTGACTGCAGATTACTCACTTCTGAGTGTAGTCACTTTTCTCTCTTCATCCTGTAGTGAAAAAATAAAAACAGAATAAGGTGCGAAACTGACATATAGCCATACTGGTAATCAGTAAATAAATACATAAAAAGGTGCTTGTTTTAACGTCACTGCAACTTACATTTTGCATTGTGGCCGTGGTGCCAAATCGCATGCATCCATGCATAAATAAATAAATATTATTCGCTAAGCAGGTGATGGAATTGAAAATTTTATCGAAATTTAACAAAATACTTAACCAAACAAGAGCGGACTGTTTATGTCATCTGTGAGCTCATCGAGTGTTTTTATTACAAGTTATATTAGTGAACATTACGGGTGACCAAACGGCGGTTAATTATATGCGGGTAGCATTAGCTACCTAGCTGGCTACTAACCAAACCATTCAACCATGACGGCTGTGCCACAAACGGCATTGAAGGTGCGCGCGCACCATTAGCGTCATCACCAACACTACCACCACTATCATCTTCACCATTTAAATTTTGCTCTCCTTTTACCTCGTAGTCACAGAAGCGGCCCGTATCCCCCGGCAGGAGGCGACTCGACATGACCAGCGTCAATCAGCGAGCGGTATCTTCTTCGACCATAATCGCCGAGTCTCGGGGAAAAAATAGCAAAGTTAAAGGCCGTATTTCCGTTTGTTATTGTTTGTTTGTCGCAACTGATAACGAAACAAACACAGCAGTCTTATGGCAGCTTGACAGTCGCAAAGCAGCCATGCAGCAGTGCTCGACCAATCACGATCCTTGAATTGACGCTTCCGGTTTACTCATGACGTAAACTGATTATGAAAAAAAGGAGGATGGGGCTAACTACGGAAGCCGGACGAAACAAAACACCCCTTTTTATTAAACAACCAACTGTTCAAGAATGTTTATTTGCCCAAATACTTGAACTACAAGGACATCATCATCAGAATAACACCCTTCGCTATAGAAAACATCATTTTTTTTTTTTTTCAAATGATCAGCAGTACAAACTTGTAAAGCTTTTTTTCCTTGTTTCTTTAAACGTCTGAAACGTCTCTCTCCCTCACAGGGAAAACAAAACCAAGCAACGGACGGGAAAAAAGAAAAACACTCCATACAAAATTAAAACAGTATTTACAAAAATAATACAAGTTTGTCGACCTCCCTTTTGACTTTTGATTCAGTCACAAATCAGCATCGCATTAGCAGAACAACATAACTGTCAGTCTTGGGTTGTATGTGTGTGTGTCATTACCGGGCAAAAATGTCCAATATGTACATTCATGACGTAGTCTGTGTCGTCCATTCTACTATTAAGTGCAGATGTTTGGTGAGGTAACCAGCATCAAACATCAGTACAATGAGCCAATTTAGAATACATGTATATATTTTTAAACTAAAGCATGCATGGGGTGGGTTGAGAAGGGGCCATAGTAAACGTTGCGCAACAAACTGTTGTTTGGACAGAAATTGAAAAACGAACTTCAAATAAAACGTGCAGTGTATCATTTAAAAAAAAAAAAAAAACCTCCACGAACTGTTTGTTTACAAATTTGATCGCTGCATGTGAATTTGTGTAAGGCGCGATATGAAGTCTATTGTTTGTGTTGTGACTACTACACCCAGTTTCAACATTTGACAAGTATAATCAGAAGGGAGGGAAAAAAGTTTTTTAAAAATGAGAAGGATTGAAAACGTATGTGCACTGCAGCATGTTAAATGACGGTCCAGCAATGAGAACAACAACAACAAAAATCATCATGGCTTCTTGCATTTTTTTTTTATATCTGAAAAAATACCACCTCTTTAAGAACTAAACGGGATAAAATCTCAAGCAGAGAAAAAGGAGAGAGGAAAAAAAGTATTAACAAGGAAACATTCTTAAGAGTGCAATTTTTCCAGTACGAACACCCTCGCATCCTGCCCGCACCTCTCCCCTGCAAAAAGCGTCCCACTCTGTCATCATGTTCTTTGGCTGTGAAAAGCCTGGCTCGTCCCTGTGGAACAATCAAATAAAATGGGCAACAACGTTTTAAAACTTAAAAAATAAAAATAAGGAAGCGCCAGTTTGGAACATCGCCAAACCAGTGGGATGCGGGTCCGACTAAAACTCGGCGAGGACCTGAAGGTGAGAAGGTGGGAGAAAAAGTGGGCGTGTGAAACGGGGGTGGCTTGGGCAGGGGTTGGCACAGTGGCAGAGCTCCCCATGTCCCCCTCCTGGATGAACCCCCGTGGCTCAGCTTGGTCTGTTTTGTTGTCACGGTTGTCCCCGTGCCCTCTGGCGGCCTCCGCCGCCCTTCAGTCCGAGTCAGAGTCTGACGAGCCGCCCGAATTGGACTCGCTACTGCTATCTTCGGACTTGTTCTCCTTGTCGTCGACGTCGTCATCCTCGTCGTCATCCTCCTCTTCCTCGTTCTTCAAGACACACAAAAAAGGAAGAAGCGTTTTTTAAATAGATACAGTAGAGGTTAGATGTCACAGCAGAGGTTTGGGTCATGTCAACAATGTTTACAGTGGATAAGTCAAACAATTTGGACAATTTGCAACTTACGTCATCTTCGTCATCTTCGCTGGATGATGCCGCTTCAGAGGAAGCCCTCTCCTTATCATCGTCATCGTCGTCATCATCATCGTCGTCGTCGTCATCATCATCGTCGTCGTCATCATCATCGTCATCTTCCTCGGTGTCCTGTGGGAAGGCACGCAGGAAGGCTTCTGTTGGCTTTTGGGAAGTTGACTTATCGTTTTTGTTAAAAATAAATTGTAAAGTTTTTTCTGGAGATTAAAATACATTTTCAATCAAATTTTTTTGAAAAATGTGATTTTCAAGTCTACCGCCCATGATATGACGTTATATGTCTTTGATCCTGACTCAAAAGTTTTTTTTATAGTTTTCAACCACTGAGAAACCTCTAGACTTCAGAGTCCCTATTTTGTCCCCTTGGGAGATCTGCGAATCATTGTGCTTCGAAATAACTTTTGAAGAGAAAAATGGGCAGAAAAACGGGAATGAATTTCCAACTTACGGATTTCTTGACCTTTGCCTTGGGGCCTCCTGGTTTTGCTGGGGATTTTCTCTTCTGGAAGATCAAGATGACACATTTGAATTTTATCAGAAACACTTCTCATTTCAGATTCCAGTAGAGAATTCCCAACTCACCTGTGAGTTATACTCTTTATAAGAGTTCCTGATTTGAGAAGGTACGCTCTGAGAGAAAGGACGAAGGGTTAAAACAATGTTTTGTTTTTTTTTGTTAAGTGTTTCAGAAGTACTTACTGCGAGCCACTGCTCAAGCAGCACTTTGTACTGTCTCTGCATCTCCTCTGCAATCTTTTTGTAGCGCTCCTTGTCCTTGAGAGGCAGCCTCTGCCAGCGGCTGCCGATCTCGGTCATCCTCTCCTTCATGGGCAGGTGGTTGAGCTCGCCGTTGGACAGCATCTCCTGAGAGAACTTCTGGTAGCCGTTCCTGAAGCAAAGCGGGAATTGTCAGTTCAAGCAAGCAAAAAAGGCTCGCTTCAAAGTGGGAGAGGAACTCACGATGGCGGCTTCTTGGGTTCGCCCTCGAATTTGATCTTCTTCCCTGAGGCTACAGCGGTGGCAACGGGCGAACGCATCTCGCACAGGTCTCGCTGTGGACGACAAATGGAGTGGCGGTGAGCAAATGTCGCATCAGACATTGATGTCAGGCCGAGGCAGATTGTTCAACCTCATATCTTTTCTGGTCTTCTGCTGCCTTTTTAATCCACATGATCTTTTCCTTCTTTTCCATGGTGCTCCATGTGGCCTCCATCGCCTTCTGAGCTTTGGGGCGGTCGTTCTGCAATCCACACGCGTGATCAGTTTGCATGGATCATCACAAACACAAGGCGGTCCAATCCAAGATTTGTTGCAGAAAGTAAATGAATAAATAGTAAAAATGTTTATTGCTTATACTTAGGGTTGTTTTTAAATTTGGGGTTTTACCAATCAACATGACAAGGTTAAACATTTTAAAAAGACACTGGGAAAAAAAAAAATCTTCCCAACTATAAATTTAAAATAATTATTCCATTTTTTTTCATTATATTTACATTAAATCTATTTTTTGTGTGACTATTATATTTTGCAATGTGTATCAATGCCTTCAGTATATTTCGGAATTGTCTCAAAGCGAAATTTATATGAAAAAAAAACACTACTTTAACATTTTTTAAACATGGATTCTACTAAATTTTAATAAGAAATTAATTTTACGTTTTTTTAAACACCATGAAGAAATATTCAATTAACTTATTTATTTACACAAGGAAATTAAACCTACATTATTTTGAATTTTGCAGTTTTCATTCAACATCAAATGCTTAATTATGCTCCCATGATTATGTGTAATGTTTAACAATTTAGTTTATTTTAGTTCATAAAATGTTGTAAATTGTATTATTTCAAATTTAGGAACCACTCAAATTTACATACTAAAATATGTCTGCCTGTGGCCTTTTAAGGACTTAATTACAAGGCTTATTTCAAAAGCAAATCAACGCTTTCGTTTCGTAAAATTCAACCTGTACGTTGCCTACCTTGAATCTGGCCAAGTAATCTCCGATGACGCTCTGCTGCCAGATGTCCTGCGCAGTCTTGGGTGGGTCAGGCAGACTGCGATCTTCCTTCTTCTCAGACTCTGACGCCTTTAAGACGGCTTCCAGTCTTTTGTACTTTTCCTGCATTTGGAACAAGGATGTTGCTCAGGTATAAACGTTGAAAGCAAAGCCTTTTTTTGGTCACATCCTACCTTCTTTTTGTCCGGCAGTTCATTCCACATGCGTGCCAGCAGCCGCGTGAGCTCACTGTCAGAGAGATCTGGACGCTCCTGGTGCAGTTTAGGACGTTTCTCTTCAGAGAAGATGAACATGGCTGAGATGGGTCGCTTGGGTTTCTCTGGGTTGGCCTGTACGTCAGGAGGGAAACATCAGAAAATGTGACCACTACTCATAACCACGCATTGGGGGGGTTAGAACTACATTAAATCTACACTATCGGCACCTTAGCTTTGGAGTTTTTCTTTTTGGACGCAGAATTGTTGGCCACGTTTCCCCTCTTGAAGCCCACCTTCTCCTCACCCAGGACCCTTTGCTGCTCTTCCTCTGACAAGCTCTGAAGACAGGGGAAATCAAAGCCCAGTTGACTCAAGAAAATCGGACAATGTGTGCTCATGACAAATTAAGAGTGAACTACATGCCAAGGCAACCTTTTTAAACGGAAACGAGAGGGGAAAAATCTTGGAAAAAGTTATATTAAATGAATACCAAGATAAATGGGAACAGAATACAAATTAGTGATGAATGACATGGTTAACAATGTTATTTATAGCCACAGCCTGAAATGAACTTACGCTGAGGAATCTGTTCATCTCAATTTCATATTCCTTCTTCCTCTACAGAAAGGAAAAAACATATATATTTAGAATATAAAGCGATTGATGCTGGTAGGGGGAGAGCATTTTGCACCACCTGCTCGCAGCGTTTCTGGTAGGCGTCCTTCTCGTTCTGCTTAAGCAACTTCCAGCGCTGGCTGCACATCACCATGCGCTCTGTGCTGGGCACGTCTTTCATACTGGACATCAGCTCGGCACAGAACATGGAGTAGCCATTCCTGGAAATAAGAAGATCGTGAGTAACCGCTTTCTGATGCTAGGGGAATTAGAAAGAATGGGCAGTGGTGACTCACGGTGGAGGTTTGTCAGGCCGCCCATCAGATTTGTCTTTCAGGTGCCTCTCAGCTTTGGTTAGCGTGGACTTAACAATGTCCCCCTGTGTCAGGTTCATCTCGGGATGCTGCTGAATGTACTCACGCATAGTCTCCTGTAAACAGTGAAAACACATTTTAACTGGGATCCCAATTACTTCTGGTATTCTAACTCATCTCATCAAACTTTGTACTCTCGGGAGTTGCTTTGAAAGGAAAAACTTGATGTCATTGTTTCTGTGTGTATGATTTTTTTTTTTAACTTTTCTTTTTTGCGATCATTTTTTTTTAGTATTTTTACAAAATGGACTTGTCTTGATGTTGCAATCACAGAAAAAAAAAGATATTATGTGTGCTTGCCTTACAGAACTCACAAAAGTCTGAAATTAACAAAAAAAAAAAAAGTTCTCAAAACAGATTGTTACACATGGAGTCAATATGTCACAAGTAATGCCCAAATGTACACAAATTGTTATTTTTTTTCTACTCCATCAACATGTGCATATTATGCTGCAAACTGAACTCAAGAGAGAAAAACACCAGTGAACCTTACTTTTCCTTTGTTTCTTTTTTCCAAAAATAAGAAAATCTGCTTATGCAGTCTAAATGCAGGTATGGCTGCTTCCTATCAGTAAAACCCAAAAGTGTGTGAATTAGAAATTCATATACTTCTTGCATGATGTGCTGCTTGCTGAATCCAGCAGTAACTGAGAATGGAGAAGTAGCAGCATAGTCTTCCAGCTCACCTCATACTGCTTGTGTTGCTCTAGCGATTTAGCGATCCACTTGAGTCTCTTCTTGTCTGACAGCTGTGTCCACTGCTTGCCGAGGCAGTCCTTGATATCTTTTGTAGTAGCCTGGAAAAGAAAGGCGGATATCAACATGTGCCCGTGAGATGTAGCAGAATGAAAAAAGACAAAAGCCTTACATCTGGGTGACCTTTGAGAAAGGCCTTTTTTTCATGGTTGTACCACAGCTGTTGGGGTGTTTTGGCCTTCTCAGGAACATTTGAGCCTTTCTTATTCATGCTCTCAACAAGATCTGGGTGCTCCTCCCTGAAAAAAGTAAGTCTTCTAAATTGTGTGTCCATTATAGGCAAAAAAACACAAGCTCCTAATAGATGATCTTACCTGAACCTCATCATACTGTGCACAAATGTCTCTTTGTCCCTCACAAAGTCATCCACGTATTTTTTCTACATGGGGCAAAACAATGTCAAAATCTGACGTTCTTTTTCAATTCAAACCTAAAACATCTTAGATTTTTACCTTTTTTTTGTCCGGTAGCTCTCTGTACTTCTTGGACAAGATTTTGGTAAGATCCAAGTTGCTCATTTCTGGATGTAACTTTGCGTACTTGGCTCTCTTCTCCATGAAGAAGCGAAAATATGGTGTCAGAGGCTTCTTAGGGAAATCTGGATGTTTCTGTTACATACATAGGAAAAAAGGGGTCTTGAGTACCATAATTTCAAGTTTTAATGCAGTCTATTTGTATATTTTCTAAATCCCAGAGGCATCACTTTATTGTCTTAGCTTCTATTTGACACACCAAAATCATGTTTTTGTTACTTTTTAAAAATTGTGAAGTTATTTGTATTATAATTAAAAATTAAACAATAACCCATCATCTTAGCTCACCTTTATTTTTTTGCCTTTATATGGATTCTTGATGTAGTCCTGAGCGTCAAATATCAGCTCTGTGAGGGTCCGGAATTTACGGATCTTTTGTGAAGTCAGACAAAAACCATTCTCAATGACACAGGCTTTTTTTTAAACAATAAAAATGAATAAACTTGAGTGGTCTAACCTCTTTAGAGACCTCCTGCCACTTCATCTTGCACATCTCGGCTGTGTAAGAATTGAAGGCTACTTTCTGCCAGTCCAAATGGGATTCAGACGTTTTGTACTTGGTCAGGTCCTTCTGTGGCAGGGCCAACTTCATGGCTTCCAGCAATTTGAGCAAGTCATCCTGCGCCCACACTACAATGCCAAGTACAATCATCAAAAAGTACTATATTTATATTACAGTTCAAAACGATAGTTGGACAACTTCAAATTTGATTTCAGTGGAGATAAGCACTACCTTGGTGTTGGGATGTTGCCTCCATGTCTCCATTCATTTGTGGATTATCCTTTATTTATCCTGAATGAATAACAACTCATGTTATTTCACCATAACGTATTTTAAGTAGTTAAGTCAATTCACCATTCACAATCTATGATCCCAAATTTTCTATAAGCAGCTATCAACAATCTGTGTAGTTTGGATATTTTTTAAGTCTCTAGAATAATCTCTAGAGAAACTCTCGAAAGTTATTTTATACTGTACTTTGCACAATGCAGTGTTTCGGGGTCGACATTTAATGTTCTTTTGCTGTTTAAATCATTTAAAGCATGGCCATTTAGGTTTGATAATGTATCCAAACAAAAAATCGGTTCACAAATAAATCTTGTTTTTTAAACGGTTTAACGAATGGAATCCCAGAATACCCGTTTGATGACAATCAATGCGGGAATGTGATGTGAATGGACATTCCAACGGGAGAGTTGAAAAGGAAATGCCCGTCGACATAATGGCTTATATTCATTACGCCGCCCCTTAAACGTTTACGCTCAGCACTGAGGACACACACACAGGCGATAGCTTGTGGCTGCTTCCAATCTCAAATAACAACGCGGAGGGCTAATAAGTAGCGACGGCTTAGCTCCCACTCCCCGTCTAGCTACTTTTCACCCACAAGGAATTTCGCCTTCTTTCCCCCTCCCTTCTCTTTAAACATTATCTCTACACGCAACGACCATTTTCTACGCCCGGGCCTGCTCGCTAATGGAGGATTTTCGAGTGGGGGAAGCCGAGAGGTTTGGGGTGGATCCACAAAGGAAGGAAGGAAACGAGTGGACTGGCAGGCAGCTGGAGGCGACCAGCTGACCACGGGGGATCTGCTTTCGTTCTCCGACGAGCGGGACCACAATGGCGGCTATCATGCGCCACAGGAGCCTCATCACCCACGGATCTAGCTCCGCCGCGCCGGATTCCAATCTCGACGTTAAAGCGAGAAAACCTGGCGACGGCTAGTCAACAAATGTTGCTTTTTTGTAGCATACGTGTTTTTTGGTGTTGATTTATTCGAAAATGGCAGCTAAACTACGGTATTTTCTTCAGTGAGGCGTAACCGAGCGGCGCTTCCATGATGGCGGATGCTCGTTGTTCGTCGTGTCCTTGATGGCTCCAGCTAGCTCTGGCTAGCCTGTTAGCTCGCGAAGCACCTGCCGGGAGGCGAACCAGCGACGCCGAACCTTTTCGGTACTAGGCCACGGTTGAAAAAAATAAATAAAAAAGGATCAATTTTAACGTTTCATATCATATTTTACTTATTAAACAACGGATTTGGGTCCATTTTCACAACGATATGATATTTGATGTTAACAAAATTTGACCCGAAAATTACGAACATTAAATGTATCTTTAAATTACTATCAATAATTACACGATTTAAAAAAAAAAAAAACATTAAATCTTAAAGAATAGACGAGTTACCGTGCATGGGTCGGCTATAAACGTTGTGGCGGTGGAGCTTGGGGGAACCACAAAGACGAAAAAAATACGAATTAAAAAAAAAACCTAGAGTGTTTTTAAGCAATATTTTTGCATATAAAGGTATGGATAAAATTGATCTTTTGGAATAGTACTTAGCATATTTCAAGAGGGGCTAACGTAAAGTAGGAGCCCGCGAAGGTTCCGTGGCGCCTGCAACAAGCTCCAACGTCCGCCATGCTTCCGAGCAAACCTACCGTGACAATGTCCAAATGGCGGCCCGGAGAAAGAAGACCTGAAAATAGCGAGGCTCAAAACACAATCGCGGGGCTTCTTTTAGACGAGCCGAAAAGCGACGAATGGGAAGGCGGGTTCACCGTGGAGCTCGGTTGTCGGTAGTCCGGGGCTGGTCGAGGAAAGAGAAGGGGGAGAGAGAGGGCGGCGGGATATTAAACCAAGATCCCTGATGGCTAACCGAGAGGGGCGGCTGGTTGTTCTGCCAACTGCCGCATGGAGGTCTCAGCGCGGAAAGTACCGCGAGCTCACCCGAAACCCCCCCAAATGCATCAACATCCAACGAGGAAATGTCCTTATCCGCCACTACAAAGTCATTTGAACAACATGCGGTTACCTCCGGGCCTCGCGTTCGCAAGTCTCTCTACCCCCAGCCGCAGAGGACAAGAAATACGGCTATGGCCGACCTCGTCTGTCCCCTTCCCACAACCGTTGGTCGAGTACAAAGGGGGGGCCGTCGACCGAGTCGCGTTTTTTCACACGTATAAAAATGCTACATTTACGGTCAAATATGCGATTTGAAGTCACTCGTTTGTGGCGCAAGCGTATCGCGTTTGGAACCGAGTGAGGGCGGCTCGGTTTTGGGCTTACCGAGTTGCTGCTCCTCGCCGTCGTTTGTGGAGGAAGAAGGGGAGGGTTGAACGATCGCCAGTACTGCGCCGTCGGTCCTCAGCTCCAGTCCCCGCAGAGATGATTCTTCCCCCGCCTCCATCGCACTCGCCCGTCTCCCTCCAGTCAACGCGCAGCAAGCTTCCCACTCCCCACCCAACCGTTTCGCGACGCCGAGGCGTCTTCCATGTTGTCGGATCGACGCCGCCGTTTCCGTCAGCCGCCATCGCATTTTTACATCTGGAGGGGGCGACCGACAGAGCGATCCGAACAGAACCCCGGCCATCATGTCCGCTCCGCTGCCGGTGTTTGCAACACTTTGGCGGGGCAACTGGACGAGCTTGTAGCACGGAAAGTTCGCATCATTTGACTGACCTCAAATCTCGAACCTTACGTGGTTAAACTTGACTTATATTGCTTTTGAGTCATTAAAAAAATAAACTTCATTTTTCTATGTCTACCTACTAGTGTGTCACTAAATGAACCTCGATGCCTTTGCATGTTGGAGAGAATGCTCGTTTTGGAAATTGTCAATGGCTGTTTGACAGCCTCATATTAGATCAGCATTTTTTTTTCGTTCCTTTTTTCCAACTCCACCTTGTGTGTTTGTGGGCGGGACCCCGGGCCGTCCAATCGCGGCAGCCCGGTGAGCAAAACAAACGGCTCCCAGGCTTTTGGGCCTTGTTCTTACGGCGATGCGTTCGCTTGCTGTTGGGCATACTTACATCATTTGCTGCTCATGATGTCTTCGGAATGTTAATGTTTGATTTAGTCGTCGCAGTTTGACTGGATTTCAAATCTAAAGTGTTACTGAAGCAGTATGTTGAAGCAAGTGTGTAGTACTGCACCGTTTTGGTCAATTATTTTTGTTCAAAGAGTTTATTAAAATCACTGTGTTGATAACAAAATAAAAATATTATAAATAGGGGAAACGATCTCAGTTGTTTTATTTATTCATGTTAAACACTTTGCATATATAGACACAAAAAAATCTTACATGTATAAATGTTCTCTGTCAAACACTTGTCAAAAAGCATTCATTCATTCTACTAAGATGTAATAAGATGTGTCAACATACAATCCCTAAATTTGTGGACTAGAAGGAAAACGCCTTAAAATGACAACATGATAAACCACAAACACAGAGCAAATAATTAACGACAAATAGGAATTTGTGCGTGATAAATATCCTGCTTACCTTCATTAATAATGCATAGAATGCATTTCATATCACATTTCAAAAGGAAAACACATCTAACTTACACACAAGAGAAAACTATATAAAGTAAGAAATGACACTGGTGTCATTTGCAATAGTGAGACAAAATAATCCCCCATTTTCTTAAAAATGTATCACTGGCTCTACTTTGATTTGAAATTAGTTTCACTCAGGGAAGTGGGGACTCGTTGTACATATCCTCACCGACGTCTTCCTCAAACTTGACCTTAGCATCATCCGCATCCAGCTGCAACACAAATGAAGGTGTAAATGCATTTTTTTTCAAACTTATCTACAAATAAAATTTAATGTGGGCCCCATTTGCACCCCCCGGGAAAAAAAACTCTCTAAATTTTAAAGTACGTACACATTTCATTTCCATGGCTGAGAAGAGTGTGCCGGTCATGGCCATGCGCAGCGGCACAGTGAGCAGCAGGATGAAGGGCAGTGCCAAGGAGAAGGGACTCATCTTCACCACCCACAGCACGGCCAGGCACACTAACTGGATCAAAGTGAACATGTGCATGCGCATCGTCGATACCTACAAAAACACAGCAGTAAAGTGTTATAAATGACACCAAGTACTGTACCACCTAAAACAATACGTAGCTCTCCATGTACTAAGTATGATGACATTAAAAGACATAAGCATACACGTAGTAGTTCTTTCATGTTTCAATTAACTTGTTCTTAATTTGAAAATAAAAACTATACTTTCACTGTCACTGTCACTGTCATGGAAAGCTGTCAAATTTATCTACCCTGGCTGAACGCTCAGCACCTCAAAACTGCTGATTCTAGAATCACATAGATGTGAATAAGAGTGACTGGGAACAAGGTTCATACCCTGGTGGCGTAGGCGTCGGACGGGTGATACTTTTTGGGTGTGATCAACAAAAGCATCCGATCCCACATTTGGATTCCGCTCAGTGAAGTGACACCCATGTAGAGGAAAATTCCGAACAGGGCCGTCATTGGAATCATCTTCAGTAGAGGTTCCATGTAAATTGAGGCACCTAGAACAATATAATGTGACAAAAATCTTTTTAAGATTCACTACTTGTTTCTTGTCGCAGTAAATCATGACAGTAAAATGTGTTTTCATTAGATGTTTTCATTGGATGTTATTTAGCATAAAACCCTGTTGCCTTCAGCCGTGTCTCTCTATTTCCTTACCAACCAAGATGGCGACGAGAATGCCGCTGATCCGTTGCTCTATCACCTTTTCGATCTCTGGTTTGGGGCCCTTGGACATGACGGTGAGAGCGTTGGCATGCGTGACGGAACGCACCGTGGCGGCGCTCAGCCATGGAACCCCAAAAATGGATGAGATGGCGCCCATGGTGACCAGAAGGAGAAGGTCAAAATGAAAACCGGAACCTTTGACCATCTTCCTTTCTGGTTTGCTAACAATCAGCCTACAGGAGGAAGATGTGTCGGCATTTAAAAAAAGGCATGTTGCTATTATCAGGAAACCGGATTTGACGGTCACGCACGTGGTAATCTGCGACTCGAGGAAGATGAGGATGAAGACAAGCAGTGCGGGTACGCAGGAGGCGGCCATCATCCAAACGGGGAAGGGTGTTTTCATTCCCATAGGGCTGATGAACCAGCCACGGGCGTCGGGGTTGGTCACCTGAATACCTTTTGGTACGACCAGTTTCTGCAAAAGAGCATTGTCATATCCACATGAATACAGACTACAAACTCTACCAGTGGAGGCACTTCCGGGGATACGCGACATTTTAACCGTGTCCCTGCAGGCATCTGGGTAACAGATATAAAGTAGTTTTCTTTTCAAATTAAGATCAAATTCAATGGAAGATGAATTAGCCTTTTGGTAAATAGTGTTATATTGACTTCTTTGAAAATGTCGCATGCCTTTATTAACTTATTTGTTCCCAGTCATCTTCATTGGAACACAGTCTTCTGTAACAGCCGTTTTCCTGGATTTGACCGACCTTGTCAAAACCCATTGAACATTGTGTTCCTATTGCTATATGAACATAAACGCCACTAAAAGGAAGTCTTCTTTCATCTAATAGAGTGTATATATTTATAGTAAAGTGTAAGTGTATTTTCTATTGTTTTCTCTTCTTCAGCAATCAGCTAATTACTTTACTTTACTCCCTAATCTTATGCAAATAGTCACTGTAGTTTTTTAATGTATTCATTGTCTTGTATATTTAATGAGTTACTATGTTTTGTATGGATGCACTTTATAATTAGTCTGGCAGACGAGCCAGAAATAAAACATTGCATGTTTATCTTTTGGAATTGCTGAAACAATAGAGATAGGGATACCCCAACAAATGTAGTTGGAAGGTATTAATAAATCAGACACTAATGGCATGGTACGCTTGTTTTTGTTTTTCATCCCATAATTCTTCGCGCTGCTTTGGGGGTATTTGGATAAGAAAAGAAAAAGACTCTACGTACATCACTGCTTTAAATCACTTGCCTGAGTGTAAGTGTCTTTAACACTGATATCCACAGCGACCATGGTAAAAATAGCGATGGGGACCCCAAAATCTCCAATCAGGCGTCGTAGCTGTGGAAAGAACTCCAGTCAGGAAAACGGCATTGGACCAGATTTTTACTTCAGCGGCGGTGGTTTACCCAGCCGGGCAGGTAAGTGCCATTTTTGAACTGGCGGAGGAAGTAGGCGATGAAAAAGCAGCCCAACATAAGGCATAGGGATAACAGTGCGGTGTTGGGGAAGGCTTGCTTGAGTTGGGTGGTCTGGACGAAAACGGTGCCATTGGAAGTCTTATTGTAGATGGAGTGAAAGGGTCTCTCAAGGGTATCGTTCAGATGTTTGTAGTTCAGGTTCAAAGGATGGGCCTTGAAGATCTGTGCAGAAGGAGATACAGAAAGTAAGGCTAAGGGGTCAGCGTTCGGGTTGGTTATGTGTAAAGGTTGAAGGTTTTATGTGACCCCATGAATCTTCACATGACATTCAGATTAATATTGCGTTTACAGTGGATGAATTAAACAGCAAAGTCCACCACTTTTAATACAGTACATTTCAGGGGCGGCCATTTTGCCACTTGCTGTTGACTAAAAATGACATCCCAGTTGCTCAGGGCTCAAATAACAAGTCTTCAGCAATTGCATAGTCATTTTCAGTTGACAGCAAGAATGGGAGCAAAATGGCAACCCCGTAAAATTGATTAAAAGGGTTCATTTTACTGCCTTATTCATGTTCCAAAACACTATATTAATTATAATACTGTTTATAATAAAAACGGAATTGATCGTATTATTGTAAATTAATGTACAATAATTACATTTAAAAATTAAACATTTCCACTTTCCAACTTTTCCAACTGAAAAAGATGTCAGAGTTGTTCAGAGTTCAGCCAATCACAGCTCACCCATTTTGTGCGACGCTTGACATCGGCAAACTGAGCTGTGATTGGTTGTTACTTGAGCCCTGAGTACATGTGTTGTCATTTGCAGACAACAAGTGGCCAAATGTGTTTTTAAATGTATTATTGATACATCAAAAATAATCAAATCAAGTATAAAATGTCAATGTGTTTCTACCAAAAATGGCTAAATAAATAAGTTGCAGCACCGCCCAACATTCCAAGTACAGCATGATCGGGAAAAAGGATGAGAGATGATGATGAAGGGGAAACCTTAAAAAGTTTAAAGAAGGTCTCGTAGATGAAGATGAGCGAGATGAGGATGGAGAAGATTTCCTGGGTGAAGCGAGAGATGTAGCGCACCAGGAAGCTGCCCTCCACCGCCACGATGATCACCACAATCACAATGAGCCACATGCCAACCCAGATACGACCCACTATGTACTCGATCCCCCGGGCTTTGCAAAACTACAGATAAAAAACATACACGCATGAGGATCAGGCGCATGAAGGCGATCGTGGTACTCATGATGGACTCACAGCGTAAAAGGCCTCCTCAAAGAGTAGAAGCGGCCCGGAAAATCCAAGCACCAGGACAGGTTGTGCGGCAAAGATGCAGAAGATGATGCCCTGGATGCTTGTGGAGATCATTAGCTCCGACACACCCATCATTTTCTCTGATTTATCAGCTAAGACATAGAAGGATAGTTAAACATCTACACCCTGAAAAGGCATCCTTCCCTTAGATAGTCCGTTTATATGGCCGATTCAGAGGTTTTAGCACAGTCGGTGAACATGCGCACATTACTCGATTTTTTTTTTTTTTTTACAAAACTAAAGCCACATTTTGTAGATAGTACGGTACATGTTAATTTCTAATTCAAATCGGCATAGTTGCAAACAACCTTCTTCTCTGTGGTATCAAATCTAGAGGACACGTTTATTTTCACTTTACGGGGAACCAAACAAAGTAATATTAATCTATGGATAATCTTGTAATGGAAACCAAAAAGAAAATGGAAAAATATATAATGAGTAAAATAGCATTTTCCTCACATTTTCCTCCCAACACATATCAATATGTTTCAGTTTTATGCAGATTTTCACTTTTAACGAGCCGGCTTGGTACCTATTCCCCACGAATAGGGGAGGTCAACAGTAAATATACATTAAAAAATTATTAATGAGGACATCGGTTATCGTCATTTATTTGTATTACTGCGAGTTAAATGTCTGTCATATTCAACATATTTACGCTTAATTTGTTGCACCATGCACTTTCTCTTGTTTTTTTTTTTAAATTTAAACTGTCACGTTCACTTATGTGTAAAGCAGTTGCATCCAGATCAACTCTTTGCATGACTTCTTTGCTTGAAAAAAAAGATTTGAACATTGTTTTGAATGACAGGTCTGCAAATTGAGCTTGGCAAAAAATGCCATTATGGATATTTAAGCATACAGGGTTATGTTTTGGATTCATGTGTAATAAAAAAAATGATATTGGTGTATCTTGTATACTTGAACAACTGTTGTAAACGGTTAAAGCACACAGGTAAAACGTTAAATTAATTGGTAAATATCAGCCATTTGGCAGATTATTTTTTTACTGATGTTTTAAGGGCCATGATCAACCGATTAGCCGGTCGGGCCCTATTATCTTCATGAGTGAAACGGGTTCACATAATAAGGTCATCAGCCTAGCAATTTCTTTGGCCAGCTTCTTCAGAAAGTGGAAAAAGACAGCAGTGGACAAATCTCAGGAAAAAATCAATCTGCGAGAGAATAATTCCAAATAATAAAATAAAATCTAGGACTCCAAATTGTTCCGATCAACAAGCATGCCTAATGATACCATTCAGCTCCTGCATCCGTGTGATGCTAAGAGTCCTACCTAAAAGTCCTCCAAAGGTGATGGCTGGCGACAGGGCGGCGAAATAGATGAAGATGACGGCGGCCATGACCTGAGGATTGAGGGCATCCGTGTAGTCGCTGATGTAGTGGCGGTAGCGACGCTTGATGTCTTTCACCATACCGCCAAAAGGATACCCGGTACGAGCCAGGGGGTCTTCTCTTGGCGGCTCGGGGGGTTTTGTAACTGGACACGTCAAATTAGCACTCAGTTTCTTTGCTCAAATCTTCTTTTTCTTGTCTTACCTTTAATCCTGTCGCCAAAGGCCAGACGGTTGTCGTTGGGGCGCACTCTTTCCTGCAACATCTTTTTCTGGAATTTGATGATAGGCTGCAGCATGCCCAGGTCTTGGATCTCAGTGGGGGGGATGACGATGCTGCAGTCCATGAAGTCGGCGATGGCGTTGGTCAGGTCCTGGTCGGTCTGCGCCAGGAAAGCTTCCAAGCAGAACACCTGGAGCAGCACAGAAGAGAAAATTATACATGTGATGCATTTGTGTTAGTTTTGAGTTTTTTCAATCCTTTTATAGGCAATTGAGTACAATTAGAATACATCAATATTTCAATTTTCAGTCTTGGAGACATACTGTGAGCCTGATTAAGTAAAAATGCATCATGACAGTGCTTCTAAATAATTTTTTCAAGTCCCCCCAAAGGAAGGAGAGTAGAGTGTAACCCTTACACTTCTCCAATGAGAGTTCAACAGCACCACCTAACGCCATAGTTGCGTGGTTACGCTCCACAGCACAACAGCAAAGCCCGTTTTACTGATATATATACTGTATATATTATATATATATATATATATATATATATATATATATATATATATATATATATATATATATATATATATATATATATATATATATATATATATATATATATATATATATATATGTGTTTGTGTGTATTTCTCACCCAGTCAGCCATCAGAGCGCCCATTGCGCGACCACTCTCGCTGTAGTCCATGCCGCCTTGACTGGGGCCCACCAGAATGAACACGAAGCGCACAGGGACAGGAGATTCCAATGCGGAATCCATCACCACTGAGTCTCTAAGCCGGACGAAAGCCACCACCGGCTTCTCAAGAACATCCAGAGCACCTTCGGGGGAAATTATTTTAGTTCTAGCTCTCAATTACAAATATTTGAATATGGTGTGATGATACCTGCGAGGACGATGGAGGCCTCCATGTTGTCAGAGTTGTCCCTCTGCAAAAAAAACACAAGACAGAAGAAGCCATGATGCGTATGGAGTATTCAAAGTAGAGGGCCACCAAAATGAGGACTTGTACCTTCATAGAAACAGAAAATGTCTGCATTTCGATGTCTCCCGAAGGGGTTACCACGGGTCGATCGGACTGACTGGAGAGACCCAAAAAAGTCCGTTTTAAAAAGAAAGCCAAGGGGAAAAAATGCTTTACAATAATATGTTGGAAGCAGTATCACAAATCATTTCACAATATTCTCTTTACTTAAAATGGCATCACAGATTTTTCCCAGAAAGTTGCTCACCTGCGCCGCATGAGGAGCGCTCTAAGGAGAGCGTCCCGATCGCTAGCTCGGATCTCATTCTTGTTGACGAGCGCATCCACCACCTTCTCGGCTATAGATGACAAACTGCTAGCATCCAGGTCAAAGATGATGGCGCCTGTTTACATAGTGGTAACGTCAGAAAAATAATACAAACCTTTGGATCATTATGTTCCACTGGGAAAACATAGTTTAGTTTTTCAGGACGACCCACTCTAATTTGAAAATACTAGTTCTGAGTCATTGTGTTGTTCTTGTTCACTTTGAGGACATTTTAGTCCAATATGGGTTACGTTATGATCCAAGTTAAAAGCTTCATTTGGAGAACATTTTGGTCCAGTTTGAGAGCGCAGTCTGGAGACATTTTGGTTCTCATGAGGAACATTCCTGTCCTTTTTGGAGGTTTTTTAGTCACTTTTATGTTTGTCAGTCCAAGAACATTTGGAGCAGTTTTAAAAACAATTTGCTTGATTGATAAGCTTCTGCCTCTCAGCTATGAACGTTGTTTTCTATCCGATATGAAGATCAAGGTCACCTGTGCTAAGGGTTTTGCGCAGCTGGATGAGACTCTTGAAGGTCAGGTAGGACGTATGGGAAGGACCCCATTTCCCCGTGGCGGTGTTCAAGTTCTCCTCGAAGCCCACCCAGCGGCTAGTCTCCTGCCAGGTGTTTCCCTGGAGCTCGTTCAGTTCCACATACGCCTGCGGTCCACAGCGCCCAGTCAGTTAGTTAACAAAATAAAAAAGGCATGATTTAAGGTTTACAGGCAGACCTGAGCGTCGCCTCTGGTGGTGGCGTTGGTATTCAAATTGAGGTTGGCTGAAAGAACCACATGGAATGTTAAACAAAAAGTCACAAGAGAGAGGTGAGAGGATCCTACCTTCTGGAACACGGGGAATGATGTTTGTTTCCAAAGGTGTGTCATTGTTCCTCCCGTTCTCC
The DNA here is from genome assembly GCF_059441005.1 of Hippichthys cyanospilos. Lineage (NCBI taxonomy): Eukaryota > Metazoa > Chordata > Actinopteri > Syngnathiformes > Syngnathidae > Hippichthys > Hippichthys cyanospilos. Next base: position 11,302,227 of record NC_142384.1, read on the forward strand.
GCATCACACAGACTCCACTGGTTCACCGGAGACTCCCTAGTGTGTTACAAATGGAACGTTGCATTCAATGACGTCACACAAAAACTACCAAAGAGCTAATAGCGTTAATATCCTGGTTTATTTGAGGACATTTTAATTCGATGAAGACTTTCTGGTCACATTGATGACCTTTTCAAACACTTTGAGAATTTGGTCCACAATTAGGACATTTTAGGATCATTCTGATGCACTTTAATAGTATTCCATTTGACCCTAGAGACGTTTTTTATCTAATATGGGGACATTGTAGTCCATTTTAAAAACTTGGCAGTCCACAATATGTACATTGTAGTCCACTTTGAGGACATTTTTGTTGATTTTGAGGACATTTGAATCTACTGAAAACTTTCCAATCACTTTGATGACGTCTTAAAACACTTTGAGAATATTTTATGCATATAGGGCATTTTAGGTACATTATTTAAGAGTATTGTAGCCAACACTTTTATCTATTTTTTTTAAAATCCAATTCGGGGACATTGTAGTCCACTTTGAAAACGTAAACTATAAGCCACAATGAATAGATTGTAGTGCACCTCAAGGAGACTTTTGACCACTTTGCAGACACTGATCTGCTGAAGCCTTTGTAGATATTATGATGACTTTTCATAACACTGAGATTTTTTTCCAACACGTAGTAAATTTAAAAAAACAAAACAACTTCTGATGCATTTTAGAGTTATTCTAGTCCAAATAATTTTACATTTTTACATTAGTCGGTTTGAGGACATTTTGACCCACTGTGAGACCATTCGGTTTCAAATCTTTCAAGTGTGATTCTGCTTTAAAGATTTTGTAATCTTTGCTAAAAAAATATTTTTTTTCATTTGACAATATAGGGGTATGGGACATTAAGGATATTATTTTTTAAGGAAAATCAAATCCATTCAAAAAACTTAAATTGGATCTCATCTGACCATATAAAAGAAGCGTTTCACAAGTCCTAGGCTGTGAGTCTATATTTTTGCCACAAGAGGGCAGCAAATTTCCAACTACCTTACTGTTTTTTTTGCGAAAAACCACTTTGTTTTCGAAATACAAGTGCTGCTGATTATTCTCACCTTCATATACGTTTGTAAATCGCTAGCTTTGAATGGAATCCTTGCATCTCCACACGAACCATTCATCCAACTCTTTGAATTTTATTTTTTTCCCTCGCCAGTCAGGGATGATATTAGGGCTATGAGGTCTCCTGTCCTCAAGGTCACCTATCCACCATGATCTCGGTGTGAACCTCATCAGATATTATGCACCTGATTCAAACGATCAGAACAACAATCAAAACCCTGCAGACCTTTCCAATTTTCTGATCATTTGAATCAGGTGCGCTGGGGAAGGATTGCACTGAAAACAAGCTGGATAGGTGCCCCGAGGACCGGATTTGGTGATCCTATTGCATTTATGCTTGTACAGGTTACAATTCACAGAATTGCATAATAGTATGTATTACTCATCCAGTGACTGACTGTTATTTTTTCTATACATTGTACTCACATGTTCAGTTTGTCAATCACATACACATATTTTACTCCAGTATGTTATCTATGAATGCTTGTTTAGTGTTGCTTGAGGAATCTGGGACTCACATTCTCAATGGGGAGGGGAGGAAGGCGGAATCACGGTCTTCATATGACATGTCACTGTCCTGCAGGGAAGGAGAAACGATTTGAAAGAGGGCGGAGAAGGGATTGCTAGAAATGTGGCAGATCTAATGGATTTGATGGCCCCTAATGACAGAAATAGACCAACCTCATCACAAGAGAATCTGTTATTCATTGCTGCTTTGTCGGTGGACACTAGCAGCTATTTTTGTACATTACCTTTGAAGAACAAATGTGAAAAAAAGTCAGATTGATTCCAATTTTAGAAAAACGTAATTCAGCGGCTTACACCAAGGGCAATGAATGAGGTAAAGTCAATTACTATTACTATTATTATCGATAATAATAATTTGAACATAAATGGTAAAACAAAGCAGATATGTATATATATGTATATATATAACATTTTAACTTGATGCTCCGGACAGATAATTGGCCGTTAAAAACTATGACTCCTCTATCTTTGAGTCACACCCGCTTGTCTTCTCTGGCCCCCAAAAGAACTTGCAGTGCAGGCATAACAACTCATACAAATAAAGTGCTGGGTTGATTGCAGTCATAAACCACTGTATTTTCACTCAATTAGCTAAGTAGTGGCTGTACAATCAAAATAATATTTTAAAAAAAATGGAGCTAAACTTTGAGCGTTAACCTTGGGATTTGACTTATGAGTGCAGGAAACTATAAATTAAGGCCCTCGACCTCTGCAAAATGAAACACAGCACATAAATAGGATTAGGATCATCGACTATAGGTTCAGGACTTTTTTTTTTTATTAAGAATTATATAAAGTCTTGGACCAAGGCTTGGGAACTAAAAATAAGCGTGTTAGGGTCAAGGTCAATAGAATTGGGACTTTAAATTAGGGTTAGAGTCTATGAGTCATAAAAACTACGGGTTAGGGTGAGAAAGATGATTCAGGCATGGGATGAACTAACTAACTATGAGTTCAGAACTAAAGATCAGTGACTATTGGTTTAAGATGGCTTGTTAAAATAAGGGACTAAGGGTTAAGATTAGTGGGAGTCAATACTTGAAGAACAATGAGTTTAGGAAACTATTTCATAGGAAGCGATTTAGGGAAACATGTAAAAAGCGTAGAGACTATGAATTAGATACCATGGGTTAAGGACTGCTGGTTCGGGATAAGGGTTAAGACTATAGATTAACCACAATGGGTTAGAAAATTACTTTTTAGGAGTCAAGTTAGGGTAACATGTAAAAAATGTAGAGACTATGGCTTAGATACTATTGGTTAAGATTAGTAACTGTGGTTCTAGGATTTAAACGTTAAAAAATATCGGTTGGGCATTTTGGGTTTGTAGCCATGCGTAAGTGACGAATTAAGGTTTAATAATAAAGTATATGAATAAAAAGTTGGTTGACCCTGCTCTAGATTAGACCACACCCCTACCTGCGTGCAGGTACTCCCGCCTCGTCTTCGGTAGTTGTCGACGAACCTCTATGAAAATGAGTAGAGACCGGGCAGCCGTGACGAGACCCCACGGTGAAGAGCGGGAACACCCAAAAGAAAAAACTACGTCAAACTGCCAAAAATGCCGTACCCGCGGGCGGTGAGGTTGCCTAGCAACCACACAAGGTTAGCATAGATAAGCGCTATCATTCGGGGACACCTTGATGTGGGGATACCCCAGCCCTAGATGGACTACTCCGCCCTCGACAAAGATGGCCGACGGCACTTCTGCTGAAGCCATGATATTTTGCTGCTGGGGGTACATAAGAGGGCACACAAGAGGTAGAAAAGAGTCATTGATTGCATCATGTCGAAATACGTCATTTTGCTGACATCTTTGGGATTCCCCCAAGTTTACAAAACAGGTTAGATTGAGAATTTCAAACTAGGGGCTGTGAGTTAGTTGTTGGTGTTAGGGGGCTTGATAGCTGTTGCTTGAAGCTTATGGTTAGGGACAAAAATATTTTAGAACATTTTGGGTTATAGACTATGGAAGTGGGATCAAGAATTATGGTTACAGACTAATGGTTATGAATGATAGCTGAGGGATGAAGGTTATGGGATCTGGGGCTTGGGATAAAGAGTTAAGATCAGGGTTTTTGGTTTGGAACTAAGAGTTAGGGAACAGTGGATTGAGGTTAGGGACTGGATTTTTGGACTAAGGGTTAGGACATGTGATTTAGGAACCACATTTTACGGGTGCTCGAGCACCCCTCAATAAATGACAGCACCCTGTAAATTTCAGAGTGTTTGCGTTTATTTATGTACGTCATTGGTCGTTCATTCTCCAAACTACATATTGTCTTTTTTTATTTGCTCAAAGAAAAATTGCCAGCACTGATTATCTATCGGGTCTATCAAATGTCTGTAGGGTTCAGCGAAAACTTTTCATGATGTGAAAAGGCTGAAAATGAGAGGGAGACTTAACACGGGTCATGAGAAACCTTGACATCAAGTGTGCTAAATATAATTATTTCAGCATTGGACATACTTTTTTACTTTTGGACACTTCATTAGGCATGCTCTCATGACTTAGCTGGAAATTTTGCACTGAAATGTTGTATTGAAGGAATTCCATCTAGACGGAAAAACGACTTCCCGAGAGAACCCTGTTTGAAGCCCTGCAATGACGAGTTAATGGTCAACTTTTGCATCACGTGCTGTCTTGGTCCCATGGTGTCAAAATGTAAGCAGCACGATGAGGAGGACTGATATTAAAGTTGTTTCAAAATGAATCACAAAATGTCTCGGTCAATTCACTGATCGAATTAGGGGCAATCTTAATGTTAGAGGTTGAAGGCAGGCGTGTCTAAACCTTTTTGTTTTGGAGGTTTTGCAATAAAATGGAAGGATGCAAGGGACACTTTAAAATGATTTGACTCATTTCTTAAAGAAGCTATTATCAGTCAAAGATGCTATTATATATTGTTTATATTTTCAAGTTAATTATTTGATAAACTGCTAAGAAACTATCATTTGCTACTAAAACCAAATGATCTTTTTTCACCACAGTGTGATGAATTTAAGTAGTATTATCTTTACATAATGTTCTACAGTATATAAACACGTTTATTAGTAGTAGCAATGACCTCCGATTCACTAGTCTTGTCATTTTAAATACTGGCTACAAGCCACTGAAAAATGAGTGGCGGGCCATAGATAGCCCCCAGGCCCTATTTTGAACACTTGAACACTGGTTCAAGGCACGATGAGTTTAACCGTTTTGTACATTTTAATGCAACCTTATTTCCATACTATGAAAGAGAACTAAACGTTTTTTGGTTAACAGTTAGCTTGTAAGTGGTACTTAAGTGGTTTTAATATTTATTCTTTCACAGAATCAACCCCACCCCCCCTTCTAATTCAAGTAAAAGACTGTTTGACTGCCTGACAATGTTTTTTAACATGAAAACAACAAACAAAAAAAAAAACAGCTAAGTCCTACCTAACAACATAAACTGCACTACAAGTGAATTCTGCAAAAAAGAAGACTTTTAATGATAAGAGTGTTGTAAGGTATGGTGTTTGTAAGGGGAGAAACGTTTTACATATCTTGTTTTAAGATAGGTATGTGTTACTGTGTGCATTCAACAAAAATTTGATGTCCACAAAAAAAACAGGAATATAGTGCAGCAAAGAGGGTAAGGGGGGCCCAGATACAGTCGCGTGTTATCATTAGTTTTAGCTAGCTATCTGCTGACTCCATGCACGCAACATCCAGACACACCCTGACCCCATAAAGACACTTGAAACACAGTATGGTACAAGTGAGCATTATCATCTTTTGGAAATGCACATATGTTTGTAAAAATGTCATACACCAAAGACAACAATTAGAGAAATATTAAGAGAAAGCCATTCTAGGTGTGTCGCAAATCCTTTTTTAATTTTTAGTATTATTATGATTTTTATATCTGTTAGGTGGTCCTCAGGGAACGCAAAATAGTCTTGGGACGTTGATAAATGAATGTTTTGACTATTTCCAAAATGGCTGTCAGAAGTCACGATGATCAGTCATTTAAACGTGCCTATTTTCAATTATATGCGCTTAAAAAAATAGTGACTTTCAGAATGTTTTCAATTTGCAACTACGAAAAGTACTGCGAGTAAATGCAGTAAATAATACGCCCATCCCCTCCCAAAAACTGTTCAGTATTTTTTTCAGAGCCATATATTTAAATGTTTAACCAACATTTCCATTGTAATACCAGTAAGTTCATTTTTATCTTAATCAGTCCTTCTGACTTTTCTAATAAAGGCAGTTCCCCTCCCACCCCCGTGCCTTCAGTGGAAAAGATAATATTCATGTCATATTATAAGCAAAATTGAGTTAGGTTATTACTCCTTTAGTGGGTAATAGGGTACAGTATAGGGAACATGTGGAGAAATTAAATCAAATATGAAATACTTTAGCCTATTTTTGGGGTGTTTAAGCACACAAATAAAATCCAAACCCCTTAAAATGTAAGTTTTAAAGTATCCTTTTTAAAAGAAAAAATTGTAATAACATGCAGGACTTTATTGAAATACAAAATTACAGCAACACCTCATTTCTTGTTTTTTTTTTTTTCTTTTAAAGTGGGAGAGAAATTGCATTAATTTATGCAATAATTAAACTGATGCTGCCTGGCTGGGAGATCAGTACCCATCTTTTATCTTCGATCGTACCGCATCTTGTATTCAGAGAAAACTTAAAAAGCACAAACTGTTTATTTGTCTGAGAACCTAGCGCCCCCTAGAGCAAATAGTGTAATAGTGTTTGAACGCTCGACTTCCCTGTTGAATAGACAAGCACTGAAATCATTTTTACGTTGGGGACTCATTAGTTCCCTGTCCTTCTGTTGCCGGGGAACTTAACTGAGGAAAACCTCTTGACATAAGAGAAATGGTCGCCAAGACTTGGAACAAAATGTCCCTCAAGAAAATCCCAGTCAACACATTATTGCAAGCAGAGATTTTATTAAACCGATCCAATTCAGTCCTTGCATCAGAACAAGTACAGTATAATTAGTGTAACCGTTATTAAAAAAAACAAAAGAACAAAAAGCATGTTTGTGACTTATTACTGACCTTGCATTCAATTCAAACAGAACCCATTCTCTCCATCGACCACTTCCGACGAGCCGCAGAACCGGCGGGCTTGGTAATTCATCATAACGCAGCCACGTGGCTTGTTTTGTGGCAGCGCTAGTCATTAGTGGCCCAGCGGTTCAGTGTCAAGAGTGAAAGAAGGAGAGGCGAACTGGGCTTTCCCAAATTGCTACTTTGTCTGAATTTGTAATGTTGCATCCATTATTTTTTTAAATTAACAGTTGGGGAAAGCCAGGTTCTATTCAGTTGCTCATATGTTTACATGATGACGCATGGCGCACGGCTCTTGGTGATCTTCGTCAGAGGTTTGCCATCATGAGCTTTCTGGATGGCTTCCATTACCTGAAAAGATTTTTTTTAATGAATAAAACTGGTATTTTTTTTTACTGATTTGACTTAAAACAGAAGAAAAACTGCAAAGAAAACAGATGTAAATCTACAGTAGAAATAGTTATTGTCATAAATCAGAGGTGGCCAAAACAGGGCCCGGACACCTAGACCATTTGCAGCCGGCCATCTACAATTTTGAGGCCCACTGTAAATGCTAAGCGTACATTTTGACATGGCCCACAATACTACTTAGTAAAATAATAAGGTATTAAAAAACACAGACACACACACACATATATGATGTATAAAATAAAAAAAAAACATTGTCCTCATGTCTATTTTTCTGTATGTGGTCCAAAGGACAAAGTTTGGACACACCTGTCATAAGTGAAAGTGCAAGTCGCGATGTAGCAAGGGAACACTGTCGAGCGCTATGGGTCTGTCCAGGCATGATTTAGTAAACAATTTAGTTAACAATTTCCTTGAAAATTCATACAATTTGTTTTACGTCGACGTTCGGTGTCGGGTCAGGTTGTTTTTAAGCGTAAAAAAACGGACGTAAAGCTACTTACGTCATCCTCATATGGGAATCCTCCGAGCTCCAGTTTGGAGAAAATCACCTGTCCGTTGATCTCAATCTCAAAACTGGCTAAAAAAAAAAAAAAATAGAACGTATGACTTTTAATTACATCATTTATATTTCAGGCTATTGTGACGTTAATTATTTACCTCTCCGGCCAACGAAACCCGACACGTCCGCATCGGGAAACTCGCCCTTGACGACTTGGGCAAGCTCCCGATAACGGGGCTCGTAGCCTCAGTTGCCGCTGGAGATGATGGAGAAACTCGGTTAGCTTAGCAGTTAGCAGCAACAATAGCATTAGCGTACAAACAATCAGCACAGCATAAAGCGCGTGATAATGTTTTAAAATTACCAGTATTCCACTCGAATAGTTACCACTCCCATTTTTTCGTGGTTTTCCCCGGGTGTTGCTAGACCGTTATTTCTCTCATACACAGGCTAGCACAAGTGTAATGAATTAGCCGCTTAGCTTTTTTATATACGAAAGCTTCGCAAGAGGGCGGAGCTATGGTGACGCAGGGGTTAAAACATAGGTCACGTGAGACGGCTACTCCCATTTCGACCCACCGGAAGCATGACGTTTGCGTATGTCACGTTTGTTTTGCAACTCAATGCGTTTCAAAAGACCGAGTCGCGGCTGCTTTTCTTACGTTTATTGTTACAGCTAAATGCCAACAACACACGTACTTCTTCGTAGAGCTACTCCACTTGTATTGATTTTTTACATCTGCTTTTTCTGGATCTCCAGTCTCAACCAATCAAAAATTGGTTGTTCAAGTGCGCCTTCAGGGATCCCCGGAATTTTGAACAGCTAACATATCACCACACACTCGTGCACTTACGTTTAGCGTTTTTGTTGAACAAAATACACTGTACCTTTAAAAAGATATATTCCACCCCCTTAATCGTGCAGAAACAAATTTGTCTTTGTTTGTGACAGTGTGAGAACAAGCTTTCTGCCAAATTTATTTAAATGAATCAGTGCTCATAGTTTCAGGTTGTATTTGACATCTACATAGTTTTTAGTACACCGTCTCGTGTGGTCGTCCAGTTTTTGGTCTGTGTGAAATGATATGAATGAGCCGGAAAGAATCAAAGCGGACACCGTCAATGATGTCTTTCACAGGGCTCCAAAACATCTCTAAACTTTTGTGTGCGTCTAATGAGACATTTCATTAATTAAAAAATCCTGACAGATGAGTCATGCACATGCGAGCATGCCAATGTAACCTCAATCAGATGGAATGGAAACGATTTGTTCCAGTTACTTTTACCATCATAAAAATGTACAACGTGTAAACTGTTTTGTGACATTTGAATGTTTCTGCAGTGTCATGCAAGTGTAAAAATAAATTAACCACAGAGTTTTCTAAAACAATGACACGAAATGAGGATATTTGAGCACATGTCAGGTGCTTTGAGACGTGATTGAACCAACTTACAAGTATTTCACCAGCCAGTGTGTTTTTTTTTTCTTTGACTTGACAGAAAAATGTTAGCACCGTGTGGTGGAAGTGAACCCATCTCAACAGGCAGCAGTTTGTCGTAGTTAATAAATCTCCAAAAAGAAGCTTCACGCAGCAAAATCACTGCATGCTTTGCAAGTTAGCTAGCTTAATGCTACCATGTAATCAAAAATGCCATAGATGCACAAATGAACAGAATCTGTACAGCGGCATTAAAAAAGAATAAGTAATTGATATCATTCATTCATCCATACTCTGCTGTACTTGACTTGTAATTACTGGAGATATGCCAATTGGAAAGTCACCTCAGGGCCTTTTTTTGTGTGACTCATAACAGAAAGCTTTTTGTCTCTGATTGAGTTTACCACAGGAATGTAGAGGGCACAGCACCAGACAGAAGTTGTTTACTTAATGTTTCTAAGAGAACAAAACCACAAAACCACATTATTAGATAATATCATTCCACTCCCTTTTGTATTTTCAACAAGAAAGTTCTCATTGGAATTTGTGTTGCATTAATATCCTCTGAACAGGAGTTTGGAAGTTTTTACAAATTTAAATCGCGAAGGGTTAATTGAGGGCTGCGCTCAGGCGTGTATCGTCACGTGTGGTCATTTGTGGTGACCTTCAGACCTCCATAAAGACATAAAATTGGAAATGTTTGGGGTGTGATTGAGCAGTTTGGCTCACATGTTTCCAGGAACAACGTGACATGCTATGTTTGTAAGCTAAAATAATGGCAACGAGTGAGCATCCAGCAGGTAAGTCAAACTCCTTGCCTTTGTGAGAATGTTCATGTTTTTGAACGTCAAACCTTAAAGTTTCTGTCAATAGCTGCCAAGTGCTGAACCCTCTGTGGGTGCGACGGGCTGAAAAATGTTCAACTATGTGCGAGTATGCATACTGAACATACAGGTTTGACTGCAATGATATGACATCTTTTGTTTTGGGTATGGTACTATCACACAGTAAATTCACTTCACAGTTCAAATATTCAGGTATTTGCTAAAATTGATTATTTTACATATATACTGTACATATATGGTAATTTTATGCAACTAAAAGCATAATAGGTAAATATCTACGTACAGGTTATGAAATATATAATACACTTTAGTTCTGCAGTCATACTACTAGTACTACTACTACTAATAATAATAATAACAATAATGCTAACTATTATAGGTGTTCTGATGACTATTTGCTTCTGTTACTTTTTCCCAATTAAATATGGAGGTAATATTACAAGACAATGACAAGACAATATTTGCAGGGTCTCCGTTAAACAAAAATCAAACAAAAAAAAAATCTTTACCATCGCTAGCTAACACACAATGGAAAACACTATAGGCATGCTAACAGTTAATGCAACAAGGTGTTTTACTTCCTGGTTACAAATATCGGTACCATAAAACGCATATCAGAAATTAAATCGCCATGGTGCCAAATGGAGATTATACGCACAGATTACACTGTGGAAAGAATAAAACATCATGTTATAGGCTCTTCAAAATTCTATGAAATTAATGGCAATTTTCTGTTTTTCTATATTATGCTTTAAGATTGTAAAAATGCTCCAAGACAGCGGCTAATGCAACTATTGATTGCCATCGCGAGAAGGGATATCTTCTTGTATGACCAGGTTATCGGCTTGATATCGATATTTGGTATCGGTACTTGCACATCCTTAGAAAAAAAGAGAGGCATTACGCCTCTTGTTATGTTCTTGGATCAAACTCACCCATTTGAAAGTTAATGTTGAAATTAGTTTTTCAGCATGAGAATTCTGCTTAGGTAATGTACGATCAACATGTCCATAAAAAAAGGCAATTGTGGGCTTTTTTTTTTTTTTTTGCTACAATGCTCTAGGCCATAGGGTTGAATACAACTCTTAGGCATGGAAGCAAAAATAGTTCTGTCCCAATAAATCTAATGCCTCTTTCAATTATTTTTGTGTGTCTTTGTGGAAGGTTGGTGTACCTCCCATTTGAAGCTGGTCCTCCTCGGAGGCAGGAATTCCGGAAAGAGCTCCTTGGGGAACCTCCTCCTGGGCAAGGATGAGTTTGCCACCAAGGAGAGGACATCATGCTTGCGGCGCCTGGCCCAGGTGGATGGGCGCTGGCTGACGGTGGTGGACACGCCAGGCTGGTGGTGCGACTTCAGCGTGGGGGACACCCCCCGCGCTGTGCGCCGGGAGATCCAGGGAAGCGTCGGCCTGTGCTCCCCGGGTCCCCACGTCTTCCTGGTGGTGGTCAAAGCTGGCTCGCCGTTCACAGAAAGGCGCCGGCGTGCCCTGGAGGAGCACGTGGGTCTGCTGGGGCCCCGGGTGTGGTGCCACTGCCTGGTCGTCTTCACCTTACTGGGCGGGCCACCGGAGCTCGCGGGGTCACAGGCTTTGAGTTGGTTGAGGAATCGGTGCGGACAGAGGTGTCACCTCGTCGACTTGAGCGATGGAAGCGGAATCTCAAAGCTGATGGAGAACATCCAGAGATTGGTTGCTGCAAATGCAAATGGAGTGTTTGAGATGGAGAGGGTCTGCAGCGCCGTAGCGGAGGAAAGCAGACGAGTGGAGGAGGATGCCCACACAAGGTTTTTAAACGTGAAAACTCACAGAACCTTTATGAGAGGTAAGGGTTTCATATTCTTTTCAGGGTAACATTTTAAAAACTACAGTATAAGGCCGTATCGAAATAGGATTTCAAGACAAGGAGTTAAGATCTGAAGAAAAAATAAGGTAAATAAGTCAGAATTAAGGGTGCAATTATTGGTTTGAAGGAGTACTTGACGAGAATCGATTCCAGCCTTATTTTCAAGCATTCGGTACTCACGACAACAGCCGACACCGACGGACTATACCAGTGTGTGATAGTGTTTTTTTATTTTTAAGTCTCTGGTTCTAAACCTTTTTTTTTTTTTAAATGTTTTTTTTTTCCCATGTTTTATCCCATAACCAGTACAATTTTTTGGATAAGAAAAAAGATATGAAACGGGGAGCTGTACAATCAGCGTTTGATATAATAAACTTTGTAAACTTTGTAATGGTATCTGGGTGTATTTTATTCAGTGAGTCCAGAAGATAGATTGTGTAAGATTATTTATTTGATTTTTGACTCATCTGCCAGAGAATAATGTCACTGATGACTATGCAAAACTCTATAAACCTCACCAAATAGAGGCATAAATTCTTGGAAAAGAGTCACTAACAAAATTCAGCAATTGGGTGCTTCATTTTCTAATCAATTTGCTCTTAATTTGAAAGGAATACTTTGTTTTTTGTTTTTTTTTCTGTGGATGATACCTGCAGAAATCCTGTTAAAATCATACGATCCGTATTTGATTTTCAAGCAAGGGTTAGGTTTTCAAAAAACGGTTTGCAGATTAGGGGTTTCAAGACCGAGTTAGGGTTTTAACCTAGTGTTTCAATCCAGGGTTGGGGAGTAAAATTTAGGTATTAAAACAAAGTTTGGGGTTTCAGAGTAGGTTTCAAGACTGTATTAGGGTTTTAAAGTAGTGTTTCTATCAACAAGTCAGGGTCAGTTTCAAATCTGAGTTTCAAACAATGGTTTCAAAAAAGGGCTTCAAGCTAATGGTAGGGTTTCAAGGCAGATTACATAATAATTGCCAGAATTCAAAATTGGCATTTTAAGACCGAATTTAGATTTAATTTGGCCTATGGAATACAAAGTAAAGTTTCCAAACTAAGTGAATGTTTCAAAGTAGGGCTTTCACATCTTGCATTCATATTTTCTAGCGCAGGCTCGACCTCTGCTTGACATCAGGATCGTGCTGCTGGGAGCCAAAGGTTCCGGAAAGACGTCTTGCCTGAACACCATCCTGGGTCGGGAACAGGGGCAGCGGCCCTTGGGCAGGACGGCTTGCTGCGCGGTTGGACAAGGTGCCGTTTTTGGGAGGCAGTGGACAGTGGTGGACACGCCCGGCTGGTGGATGAACTTCTTTGGACATGAGACTGCCGCCTTTGACCGGCGTCAGATCCGCATCAGTCCATCTTTTTGCATCCCGGGCCCGCACGCCTTTTTGTTAGTGGTGCGCCCAGACCGCGCCTTCTCTGAGACCTACAGGCGGGCGGTGCAAGATCACCTGGAGCTTCTGAGTGAGGACGTATGGAACCGGGTCATGCTGCTGTTCAGCTTCGGGGACTGGCTGGGCGACGTGTCGGCCGAGCGGCACGTGGAGAGCGAGGGCGAGCCGCTGCGGTGGTTGGCTGAGCGCTGCGGGAATCGAACCCACGTGCTCAACAACAAAACGGCCGGTGACGGATTCCAGGTGAGGGAGCTGCTGGGGAAGATTGAGGAGATGGTGGCGGACTGCGGTGGTGAACATTGGCGTGTGGAAAGAGAAAAAGTGGAACAGCTGGAAATGATGATTAGGGTGGACGAGGCAAAAGCCGCTGAGAGGAAGAATGAAAAGCAGAGGAGGGAGGCCATGTCGAACCCTGGTGAGATGACAAAAACAATATGGTATTACCTTCACTTATGAGTAATAAAGCAAGTCCAGTGGTGCCTTGACATACGTATGCATTACCTGACTTGTATGAGATATTTTACTGAGCCATCATTTTCTTTGACTTAAAGCAAAAATTTGAACATGCATTAATAAATGTGTTAAACTGTGTTAGCTTGAACTCACTCAATGCATTATTTGATGTTCCAGGCAACCTCCACCCCCTCTCTGATGTGACCCTTGTCTTGGTGGGTGGTAGCAAAACAGGCAAGAGCTCCTGCGGCAACACGTTGATGGGCCACGACTATTTCCACGTTGACCGCCCGACAACCTCATGCGTCCTTGGGCGGGCCCGTGTGGGAGACCAGAAGGTGACTATATGGGACACTCCGGGAGGCTTCCCTCTAACCGCCGACCTCCTGAGGGGTGCGTCGTCCTATGCTGTGCTGTTGGTGGTCAACGCCAGCGCCGCCTTCAGTGAAGACCAAGGAGAAACCTTGGAGGCCCAACTGGGAGGAGCCTGGGATAGAGCCATTGTGGTGTTCAGTCATGGCGACTGGCTTGGCGACACAGGAATCGAACAGCGACTCGAGAGCGAGGGGCTGGCGCTGAGGAGGCTGGTGGACAAGTGCGGGAACAGATACCACGTGTTGAACAACAAGCAACGGGGAGACACCTCGCAGGTGCGACAGATGATGATTCAGGTGGGACGCATGTTGGCAGCGGGGAGTCACGTGACCACAACAGCATCTCCCACATTGCGAAACAAGAGCGCCACATTGTGCAAGAATCCAAGTTTGATGTCTAGTGGTGGACGTCAGGTTTCGAATCACTGTGAGTCCCTTGAACACAACACACAATGTCACACAAGTAATTAGTAGGAATGATGAAATGTTGTGTGACGTGATCTTGCAAGATTAAAATAGATGAAAAAAAAGCCATGAGATTTCTCTTCTACTCCTTAAAGCGTTATTTGATCTTCTGTGTTTAGAATTAGTTTCGACCAAATAAAATAAGCCTTTTTTTTAAACCTGAATACCAAAATACTTAGTAGAGGCAGCCTTACAGGAGAAATACAAGATCTGCTTATTACGTTCAAATGACCTACAGTATGTGGTGATATTTTGGTTTTAATGGCAATAAATGATAAAATATTGGCATATCAGACTATATTTGTAAACACTCCCAAACACATTAAATACAAAACACACCAAGAACCGCAGCTAGCATTTTGTTCAACTCTGCATCTGAAAAATGTGCAAAATAATGTGAAAAAATTTTTATGTTTCACTTTTGGCCAACTCACATCATTCTTGTGGCCTCAATCTTATGAGACATGATGTCTCGTGGTATTTGTCTCATCCCATGCCTGCTAATCAAATTAAAGCTTTAAGCATGGGTTTGCGATCAAGACACGGCTAGCATTTGAAATGAAGATGTCAGTTACAGTTGAGGAATGTTTATGAGCCATCTCACAAAAAAATCTTTGCTTGCATTGCAGTGAAGTGCAGTGAGTCTTCCACTGAGGCTCTCAGTGAGTGTCCCTCGTTGGACTTGAGCGAGTCTTCACCAGCTGACAAACAAGTTGCACTTCCGTCCACCGCGTGGAAGAGGGGCAACACCACTTCCTGTTTGCTGGCCATGCTTCTGGAGAGATTACAATGTTTAAGAGTCAACATACCAGCATGCTTCCACCTCGACCAATCCAGATTTCCCATGAGGCTTGTTGTGCTGCCTCCGCCCCTTCCTGAAGTCCACACCCAACTGCAGCGCTCCATCTGCAGCCAGGTAGGAGATTGGAGCAGCCTGGAGGAATTGGAGGCCTTCATCGACTCCTATTTTGACATGCTGTGGGAGCTGCAGGCCTTGACTCCGCCTCCGTCGCCGCCACAGCCAGAGGACACCGCCGCCGGCGCCACTCTGCCAACGGGAGAACTCCTTCTCTCATCCATTGAGAAGAAACTCTCAAAGCTAAATGTTCTGGAGGAGATCCGGGAAGACCTGGCAGAAATGAGGAAGATCCTGGAACTCGGCTTGAAGGTCATGCAGGAGATCAGATGCAAAAATAAACATCATGAATGACACACAGCGGACTCAACATTAGGTACATAAGAACGGGCAAGTATCGATAAAAAATTATCAGTATCAGGTTGATACCTGGCCTTATGTCAAGGTAAAATTATATTATTATTATTATTGCAATAGCCTCCGGTACTACGTGGTATCGGCAGTTTTACAATCACAAAGCACAAACTACATAGAAGAATAGAAAATTGCCACCAATTTTATGACTCTTTAAGGAAAATGCTACGCATTTGATTACATTGGTCTTTATTTAAAATGTGTAGTATCAAATAGTTTGTGACGTGGGGTTTGCAGCCAGGGTTTAATTTTTCAATATGTTTATCAATATGGTTGTACTAAACTGTTCCAAAGATTTTGGTCAAGCATAATATTAAACATAATAGCATCATCTGCGTCGCTTTTATTCAGGCAGATTTCTTTTATAGCCCTTCGGAAACTGTGACGACATTTGTCCACTAGGGGGGGCTGTTGTATAAGTAGTCTAGTCAACGGCCTTATGCAGAAGGGTGCAGCGAACACGTTTTAACATGATCAAATATGACACAAGTTATTGCAAACACACCTGGCATCCATTTGCAATTATTACAGCTTTCATTTGGGATTTTGGGGATATACTCTTTGACCACATGGATGAAAAGGGCGAAAAAAAACGAAAAGAAAAAAAATGCGTCTTGCAGACATTAATGTGTGGTTTGCATTGTTGTTTGTATATAGGAGATTAAAAATACAGTATTTAATTCCAACCTCATAAAATAGTATTGGGAACTGCATTTTCGATCTCACACTTCACATAATATAATGTATTTTTTTTCATAAATAACAACATAACAAAAACTATATGTGGTACATTTTTTGGGAAATAGGACATGTTGTATCTTAAGATTGAAACCAATAAAATGGACACACTTCGAGGATGGTCTGAGTGTCTCGTAATGGAAAAGTAGATATGCGACACACACAAGCACACTTGCCATCATCATAGTGTCATTTTCCATCACTCGGGCAATCTTGTCTCCCCTCCATCGCCGTGCTTTCCAATTGTCCCTGTAGGTCTATATTCATCCCCCTTAAATCACATCACAATGCCCACCTCCCTCCACAATCCCCCACCTCTCATTAGGGTGGTCCCACTGCCTGGAATAAATGTAGGAGGGATGAATCTGCCCTCGCTTTGGTATCTCCGCAGAGATTCCCTGCTACTTATCCATCACCATTAAAAGGCAGGAAAATGCAACCAGCCAATTCCCCTCAGTCGTGCCCTCTGGACAGTTTGAAAAAAAAAAAAGCCCTAAACAGCAGTTTGACTGCTGGGTGCACACAAACGTATCAAGGATCCATGCTCATTTACTGAATGAGAAGTCGGCCATTTTGGTTGGAAAGAGCCATTTATGGTCAATTCCAGAGTTTGTATTTGTTGAAGTCTTGCTACAAAATTTGCCCTGAATAGATTTAATTTGGATGTGATGGAAGGAAAAAAAAAAAAACTAAAAAAAACAAAAACAAACTCACAGAGTGGATTGCTAATTTAGGAATGCCTGGCAAGGCCGATTTTAGCAGTGGGAACAATTTCTCTGGAATGCTTGGGCAACGGTATAAATCCCAAGCATCACATGTGGAGTTGATGAAGGTGTCACAAGTAAATGGGCTAAATTTGTTATCAGCACCTGGCCTGCATGCACACAAATGAGGCCCCCTTCTGTTTTTCCCAAATCCACGTCTGTCATGGAGCTCCCGCAATCGATTCAAGAAAAAAGACTTAAGGGCAAAGTTCAGGAAACAATTAAGTGAAATAACTGCCCTGCGATTGAGCAAACGGCGTTAACGCGGCTAAGTTATTATGTTGACAGGAGGAAGGAAGCCAACAGATGCCGACACAGCAATTTACAATCGGCATCTCAATGTAAAATGACATCCTTGGCAGAGGTCATTTGTAAACATTTAAACTAGTAATGTTTGTTGGGTCACAAATGCAAGATAAAACAAAACACTAAACAGGGTGAGAAGGCCAGCCAACATTTCAAAATAAACCTTACTCTACCGAAAGCAGGAAAACAAACAGCTTTTATTTTGACATTCTTCCCGGAAGCATGTCGCAATAATGATGACTGGACTCTTTCTACCGCTCAAACTGTTTCTCTCTGCCGGCGTGAGTCGCAACTCTCGATGCAAATAACACGATGTTGTCCGAAAATAATTTAATCAACAAATTCTGGGCACTAAAAAAAAGTTTTTGACGCTGACAGACTGACATGGTTGCAGTTGCTACTGATCACTTTTGAGCATACCAGGCTGAGTCAAATGTGTCTTCTGAGATCGCTTCTTCCTCATTGGAAAAAAAATCACGCGGCAAAAGTAGTCTGACATCTCACAGTTTCAATTGAAGTTTAAAAAAAATACAAAGGTCATTCTTGATATTGTTGAAATGTTTTGTTTTGTCTTTTGTGTTTATAAATGTCTTTCACTGTCTTTTCACTGTCTCCCCCCAAATAGTATTTATTTTTATGAAAGGAACCTGAAACTGGAAAACTTGGTGAAAAGTTCAACTGTCTGCTTTCCTCAGAAGAGAGGATGGTTGATTTCTTTTCTTGCAAAGTTAATCTGGTACTTTCTCTCTTTTTATCTTGTCCCTGCCTGTCCTCTACCGACAAAAGATTTCAGCTTTTCCATGGTTGTCTTTGGTCGATGATTCACCCTGTTTCTGTCTCCTTCGTCAACCGATGTTCCCTACCATTCACACCTGCACGCATGATCAATGACATCTAGCCAAATGCCAAAATCCTCAATAGAAGCAGCGTTAGAGAAGATATATATATATATATATATATATATATATATATATATATATATATATATATATATATATATATATATATATATATATATATATATATATATATATATATATACAGAAATCTCGTCTTTTAAAACAGTAATAAAAATAACAAATCATGAAATTCTCATCAACTACATTCTGGTGCTCATCCAACTTGCCAATTGAGCACTGCAGTGACAACTGTGACCATTGGATGGCAGTGTTTTCATACATACAACACATATATCACATACTTGTAATTCTAAGTAAGGAATGGAAATCATTTGAATTTAATGTAATATAAAACCACCCATGTTTACATAAAGAAAGACAAACATAGACAAACACTAAATACTTAAATAGTACTGAACAGGAAAAAAAAGACATGTCCTTACCCTATTCTATCACAATGTTACATTTTGGCCTTAGCCTATGCTAAAAACATTAGCAAAGAATGCTACGATGGGCTTTAAGAACTAGTTTGATATCAAATTGAAATGGCTACTATTCTCCATTGGTGAAATGCAGTATATGCCATAATACTTTATTGACATGCACATCATGTACGAAGAGAAATGCACAGCGTCTGGAAAATGAGATAATGGGAGGATGAAAGGGTGACAAATGAATAGAAATGGAGTTCAGGGGTGAATAATGGAGATGCATACGCACTCACACTCAGTCATTCTTCACCCATTTTATCAGTAGCGCTTGTTCACATGCACACAAGGGGAAAAGATGGCGAAGACATAGCAAGGTTGAATTTGAAACGATCCTTCAAAATGTAAGACACTCTTTCTTCACCATGTCGCCACAGATAATCAATGATTTGAAAATCAAAGAATCAAACATTGAGCAATCGTCTTATATTGTCAGTCTACATGTGATGCTCCACCGCCAATGTCTCAATTAGCACGATTCGCACATTATAGCACAACATTGTAAACCGCCTATTTTGTGAGTACATATGCGACTTTTATCTGCATTAGCTGCTCAATTTTTTCCCCCCACTGTTCTCTTTAAAATGTTCGCCAGGAAAATGTCGCTTTGAATGCACGGGTCTGGTGGACATTTCAGATTAAGTCTGTTTCCAATAGACAGCTCCTTTCTCTCCTTGTGTAAATGCTTTCTAAACACGTCTCATTGTGCAAGAACATCACCCGGGGGGGACGTTTGCGTCTCCGTTTCCTCCTGTCTCTTGCTTCCCATTTCCTTACTGTAAAGTACTCCAAATTTTCTCTTTATCTTGATTTGAAAGATTGGCTGGATGAAGATTCAGAGCCACTTTGAAGTGATAGCCAAAGCCCAGCTGCTAAACAGCAGCATACAGAGACACCCGGATGAATGTGATAGCCCTGCTACACTCTAAAAACAATTGGGTCAAAAACAACATTTTCTATGTGGTCTAATACAAAAAAAAAAAGTAAAAAAAAACTAACTAAATAAATCATATTGTACAAAAAACTATTTTCAGGTGCTATTTTGTGCAAAGCAACCCAGAAAGTTGGGTCAAATTCAACGAAATATTGTGCCAGACATCTTGACCAAAAATTGGGTTATTTTGAATCCAACTGTTTTTAAAGTTAATAAGGTCAAAAATTAAAGGTAAGCAGAGCTGCATTGAATTTTGCTATTGAAAAGTGGCAAATTAATTGAGGCGTTTCACTGTAAATACAGCGTGAAATTAAGTGTTGCCTAAGTCAGTGAAATTTACTTGTTTTTCCGGTTTTTAAGTGTTATATTATGTATTTTTACAATTAGCACTATTGTGGCTTCACTCTATCACAGATTTTCATTCATGACTATAAGTTTATGCGAAATTTTGCATATGTATCACGGTTACATACTTCCTTGACACCAAATTATTACCGGAGGCAGTAAAAAAGTCATGAGTTGAATTTAATTGAATCTAATGATAATGGATTTGTTTCTGAAATATTTGCAGTTTTAGGTAATTTGTCTGAAGATTAAAAAAAGTAAAAATTAATAGGCACATTTAAAATGTAGGATTATGGTGACACATAGTATATCACTTTAGGCGTTGACAGGATAGTTAATAAATATTTAAGACGGCAATAATTTGAGCGTGGACCGGATGCATTCACTTGACAGCATTTCCTATGTGGAGGTAAGTCTTTTGTCAACTTTTGACCTTGGGGAATTTGACTGAGTGTGGTTCAAAGTTCAAAGACCGAAGAAGCATAAATAAAACAAAAAAAATGCCTCGGCGCCGTCCAAGTTGGTGTCTGTTTTAAATAAACGTGAAATACGGCGAGAAAGACTATGGGTATCATCATTCTGCAGTGAGGGCTAATGCATCACGGGCTTCCATTCAGTCTTCTTTGAAGGCCTGACACCCGAGCTCAGTTTTGAGGACAGGAGCCGAGCCATGAATTCGACAAGGTAAAAAAGCCCCGTCGGGAGAATCCTCCCCCTTGGACGCGTCTGGCTAACATCCTCGCGGCTTGTAACGTTGACGCAACGTATTCATTGGCCACGGATGAGCGCGTCTGGCTCCTCTGTTGTTGGTGGGAAGCGTAACTCTGGCTTCCAGACCGCCGGCGTAACCATTCGCAGGTGAACCCATCCCGATCTTCCTCCTTGGCTTCAATTCCCTGGCGGCGCGCCGTGCTATGCATACTGGGTGCAACCAAAGAAGAAGAAATGGCTGTGATCCATTAATGTGGCGTTCCAAATGGCAGCAGGTGAAGACCGTCTGAAGATTCCCAACATCTGTACTTTATATGCGTCTCGTGATCACTGTAACACATTCCTTGGATTTCTTTAGCTCAGATGTTGCAATCTGGTTCATGCATTTTTGTTTGAGGTATGAAACAGAGGCTGTGTTTCAAAAAATTGCTGCCCCCAAAAAATGTTGCTTATTACAAAACACAACCGTTTATATAAAGCTTCTGAATGCATTAATTAGGATTAAACTCACAAGGTAAATGATGAAAAAAAAGCAATTAAGCATCTGCAAATTTATATAAATCTGTTAATATTTCGATATTAACCAGAAAGTCTCTGCAGGACTCTGGCGGCAGCTGACGGGTACCGGCTGGCAAAATGGAATGCAGCTTCAGCAATTGCTGAATCAAAAACTCGGATGTGGGAGGAGTTTGGTGAGGCGATGCAAAAAGACTTCCGGACGGCTTCGAGGAAATTCTCGTCCACCATTCGGCGTCTCGGGAGGGAGAATCAGCGCGCTTTTAACACTGTGTAAAGTGAAGATGGGGCGCAATATTTTGTTTACTTGATGAGATCATCATATTCATCTGTTTATTACTTTTATATTGTATTTTTTTGTGTCAGGAACTTTGATGCTCTTTGTTATTTTTTCTGTTTTAGACTAACATGTAACACATTTAAACAAATTGATTTATATTGCTGTTTTTTTGTTAATGTTATAAAGGATACAGGTGTAGGTATACTTATACATTTACTATTGATAATAATCTTATTTATAATCAGTAGCGGGGGGCACGAAAAGTTTTCTCTTACCTAGCGGGGGCTTGGCAAAATATAATTAAGAAGCACTGATTTAAAATAATAATAAATAATTCATTTGGTGTCAAAACAGAGCATGATTCCCTTGCAGGTGTACCTGATGAAGAGACCAGCGGGTGTTGTAAAGATTACAGGAAGTGACTGGAGGTCACTCGGAGGTGGCCATGGGGGCGAAGGTCACAGAAGTGGATGTTGTCCTCCAGGGATCAATACAGCCTCTCTGCCATGTAACTAAATCACTCTCTCTGCAGTTGCTCCTTCTGTAGGATGTGCGCGGTGGGGGTCGTCGTTTGCCTGGTCAGCAAAAAAAAAAAATTGTGTCAGTGCTGGGAAGATTGCTAACTGTCATGTTAGCTAACTAACACATCTTTCAAATGCTTTGCCTCTTGCTCTCCCTACTTCTCTCCATGATGTACTTTACTCATGGCTGACAACAAGGCAATCTACCCTATTATTTTGTGTCCACTGTAGTGGACAATAGTTTTTGATGCTTAGGTGGGATGCAATAAACTTTGCTGTCTTGCTGAGACTATATTGGCATAGCAATGGACACGAACGAATAGGCTGGGAGTCAGGAGGCTAATGCAGCCATGCCGACCTAAAGCACCGGTTCTCACGCTGACTGTCATGTCGATTTTAACCCAACAAAACAATTGGCCTCCTTGCTTTTCCGCCGTTTCCTGCATGCACGCGTTGCCAACAGCAAGGCGCTCTAAACAGCAATGCCAGCATGCTATCTCGAGATAAAATGTATTTTGGGGGTGTTGCCATTGCATTTAAGAAAAACAAAATATTTAAAGCTATATCTACATATATCTGACGGACAGTGACCTTGAACTATGGATGCCCAGGAGTGCTGACCGGTTGGGCTGACCGCCATGAGTACATACATTTAAGCAACTGGCGGAGGGTTGACCTAATATGGTTCAATTTCACTGTCTGGTGTTGTCTTATTAGGATAATGGAACGTTCCAACCCATGTTCTTGTGTAACCAAAATATATAAGCTAAACTTTCAACAGTAAAGAGGGGCACTCACCTACAGTATCTATGTGTTAGGGTGAAGGAGGGTTGGAAAATGGCTGGCACCGAATTATTTCAATTTATTTCAGATTTTAATTTACTGAAATAGTTTACACACCTTGCTCTTTCCTAGAAGTTATTTTTTTTACATCTGTACCTTATTACACTGTGTGTGAATGAGAATCGCTGTTTCCCTCTTGTGGCAGATGATGGTACTGCCATGCATAAATCGCTGACATACTCATATGCAGAATATGCAGAACACATGGCGCCCCACTGACTGCACGCAGTACACAAAATATCTAGATTTTACCCAAGCCCTTTTAACTGCACATTTATATAGTACATATACAGTATTTGAGTTCTTTTTCTAGATCGTCTTAGGGATGACATCATTTTCATCTACAGTAGAAGCAAATCGCAAAGTGCTGCTATCTAATTTGCAAAGTCAGTATTTAAGTATATACTGTATATGTATGCCAAAAACTTCCAGCCCAATTATAAAAATATCAGGCGAAAACGATGTGCACAGTTGCAGTCAGTGTGTGCGTCTTCGTATTCAATTAGTTGTCCTCCGCTCCGTTCGTAAGATGTCGTAAAAAGAGGAAAGGAGGCGCGTACGCGTCGTGACTGCGGCGTGTCTTTATTACCTCCGTGCCGTGCACCTGCAAGGGAGGGTGCGAGGCAAAAAGAGGGAGAGAGAAAGAGAGAGCGAGTGGGGGGGGGGGGGGGGGGGGGGGGCTCACTTCTCTTTCTCGTCCTCTGCATTGCACTTGCATCCGAGCTTCACTCCGGACAGGACAGCGCTTCGCCGCCTCCTCCTCCTCCTCCTCTTCTTCTCCTTCCTCTTGATGCTGCAGTGAAGAGTGTAAAGACGACAAGTCCATTTGGGATGAAAATGAGATCATAGCTCCTTCTCCTTCTTTGCATTTATTGGGACAACGCACACTATCGGGATGAAACCTTTTCCGGCGCTTGTGATCATGTGTGCTCTGGTAAGTACTTTGTCACTTTATATTTCGGAGTTTGAGTGACTTCTTTGCTACTTGCATCACTCGCATGTGATGTGTAAGGTTTTTGCTGATTGATTGATTGATTGATCAAAGTGTGGGTTGGGGGCTCCAAAAGGCATCCCCAGGCAATTTTCTTCAGGGTCAGAAAATGTATTTTTTTTTTTTTAGTTCAAGTTAAATTAATTAAACAAGGGATTCTCAACAGCTGTTTTTCTTCAAAGGGGTGTTTGCGCTTTTCCAAAATAATCACTTCAGTGATATTCGTTAAACAGCAGAGCACAGTAAATATGAGCAATATGGCCATCATGCCATACCTCTAATTAGATATGCAGAAAATAGCATGCCTAATGAAAAACTACTTTCACTGTTATTACAGAAAAACATATGAATTTAAGGGGGGGGGGGGGGGGGGGCTTATATATATTGGCTACAAGTGGATGACATTATTGACCTCACGTAAGCCACACCTCCTGTTTCTGATTGGTTTCTTTTTCCTCGGGTGTGATGGTTTCTTGAATATCAAATTAGAGGCACAAGAAGGGGCCAGAGGCATGATTTTCTTTCACAGATCATATCTCTCGTGTACTACTCTGAAGTCATAATGATTCTTTTTTTTAGGGAAAACCGCAAACTCACCTTTAATTGATTTTGACTTTAAAATCAGGGGCTCTAAACAGCTTCAGGGTTCAAAAATGGATTTGTTTTTGATGTCCTTTATACCACATGTTGGTTGCAAGGCAATATTTGAAATATTTTAGAATGTATAAGTGAGATAAAGGTACCTCCAAACTGAAGGGTCATTTCTTTCTTCAGGGCCCAACATTGTTGTAGTAAATGTTGTCACTACACTATGGCCATAGGTGATACATTTGACTATATGTGTAGTAAACCGTATGTCAAATTTGTCTCCCAAACTGTGGGTCGCTGACAGGAAATTGGTCCCTGGGAACTTTTCTCTGGGTCCAGGAATGGATTACACTCGTGCCTGATGCAAACTCTGTTTTTTTTTTGGGTATGTGTTATGTATGTGAATATTATGCAAATTTGTGATATCATTTTGGCAAGTCCTGTTTTATACCCCTTGGCGGATATTTAAATTATCCCATTTGGTAATGAATAAAAATGTGGACTAATTAAAATGTCAGCGGATTCATTAATATATTGTGGCTTCTTTGAACAAAAACTTCAAAAAATGTGAAATATGTCTCGTTTTTTTGCACATTTTACACATCAATACTTTGGATGTCTCATCAGATTTTTAGATCCAATTCCGAGTCACTTGACTGAATCCCCATCCAATATCTCTGCAATGCATAGCAATAATGATGAAAAAGTAGACCACACACTCCCAATGCATGAATCAGTTAATTGGTCTCGGTTTTGACAGTAAGTTAATTAAACATTACAAGAATTATTATAATAAAGCAGTGAAATGTTCTCCCTGTGGTTCATCTTATTATTCTTGTCTGCGTTAAGGGACACAGAGACAATTTAAGTGGACATTTAACTGTAGTTTTTTGGGTGATGGTGTTTTTCAACGTCACTTCAAACGATTCCTTTGGTCTTGAGATGACAATAAAGTTGATTTTTGTGTTTTTAAGAACTACACCATCAGTAACTTCATGAGTCATGTGTCACCTTGGGGGACTGTCTGAAATGGTATCTTCTATCAAACAATAGAAGCGTCAAAACCTCCACCCGTGGCTCTTTAGCGGCAGGCCACGCCGTCTTCCTCTCAGCTCGAGTTTTCCGGCCCTCCGTGGGTGGAAACTCGCCAGAGTGATTGCTGGAGGACTTTTTGAATGACAGTGAAGTAGGCGAGCAGCAGCTGGCGGAATTGGCGCGTCTGTGTTGCCAACCAGCTGTGCTGTGACAGCTGGCCCAAAGGGCGGCCACAGATTCAATTTAGGAATAAACCTCGTCCCCTCCTTCCCACCTGCTCATGCCTAAAGTGAGCGTGAAATCAGGGTGAAGGCAAAACAAGCGCACCCTAAGCTTGAGTGAATCAGGGGAAAATGTCACATTGGTAGGAAGGGATCATTTGTTAGGCCTCAGTTTGCAAGTTTGCTTTAAAAGTGAGGGTAAAAAAAAAAAGATATTCTGCCACACTACGCACCTACAAACAGTTGGGTCCAAAATAAAGCAAACTGCCTCAGCCCGGGTTAAAAAAAAAAAGATAAAAAACTTAAAAAGTTGTGATAACTAACCCAAAAACTGGGTGAGAGGAAAAATGGAAAGAAATGGGTACATGAAACTCAAAATTGTGTTGGGTTAAATAAGTAACCCAAAAAGTTGACAACTTTGTTGAACACAAAATGTTATGTAAGTTATTCATTTTTAGGTCAATAAGACCTAAAACATATTTTTGGGGGTTGGATGAATAACACAAAAACATGGACAAATCCAATTTGGGGTATTAAATAATTAAAATGGGTTATAGTGTGGGTTATTCATTCAACTCTTATTTATTATTCATAAAAGTTTTTGTTGGGTTGTTCACGAAATCCAAAAAGTTGGGTTAAAAGAATGTGACCCAAAACTCTTACAAAAAGTCAACATCTTTTTGGGTTGAATAATTAATCCAAAAAGTTGAATCAAATAAATAAAGCAGTGTGAGTGATTTATTAGACCCAAATTGTTGAAAAAATTGTTGAATAACCCACAAAATAACCAATTTTTGTGAGTAATCATATTTTGGTCAATGGGACCCAAAAATGGTTGGAGGTTAAATAAATTACAAAAATGGGGTTTTTGTCATTTCCCACTAATTTTTGGGATTGAGGAAATAATCCCCCCAAATAAATCAAAAGAATAACCCACAAAACTGGGTTGTTTAAAATAACCCCAAAGAGACCCCAAAATTGTTAGTGGGTTCAATAAATAACAGGGATTTAACAAACCTTTTGGGGTAAATACCCCAAAACATGGGTCAAATGAATGCCTGTGAGTTATTAGACGCAAATTTTAGGTTTTGTATATTACCCAAAAAGGATAACCCACAAAATAACCATTTTTTGTGGGTTGTTCATTTTGGCTCAACATGACCATGTTTTGGGATTAACTACATAAATACATAACACATAAACAGAGATTGAATCCAATATCACCCCAAAAACTGGGTCAAAAGAATAATCCACAAAAGTTGGTTCCGTGACCCAAACGATGGGTCAAATGACTAACCCACAGAACAACCAATTTATGTTGGGTTATTTCAGTTATTTATCCAACCCACGTTAAAGTGGACTCTCGTGAGACGTCTCAATGAAGACGACTCACAGAATTGATGATGCCATCTCCTTTCAATTATGGCTGATGTTATCATGTGCGTTTGGCCTCAAGGTGGCGTCGGCAGCGTCCAAGAGCGAACGTGCGGTGCAGCTGCCCTGCGACTCGGGCCAATACACCAAGGACGGCGAATGCTGCCGCGAGTGTCCACCCGGCGAGGGCGTGGTCAGGCCGTGCGGCGCCAAGCAAACCGTTTGCGCGCAGTGCCTCGACAGTAAGTCTGTGTTTGTTTATTTGCGAATGAAGAAAGAAATTGAGACGCCATTAGGATCTCGAGATTAGATCTCAACTGTAATCCCCAAAAAATGTTTATTTTTAATATTTTTTACCAGACAAATGTTTATTTATAATGATTTATTTTTGAGTACAGGTCTGACACTTTATGCTGATTATTTTTTGTGGACAAATGATAATTAATAATTAAGTAATCCAAAAGAGGAAACTTTGTTGATTATTTTTTTGTGGATGAATACAAATGAAGTTTGAGGGGTTCTAAAGTTTAATAAATCAACCACTGATGGCATGCTTTAAAACTTTTTTTTTTTAACCCAAAAATTCTCTGCATTGGTACATAATTGAAAAATGGTTAAGAACCGCTGTTATAAATTCTTAATATAGTATTTTATGCATCATATTTCATAATTTGAATTGGTGCACCATATAGACAAATGGTGATACACTTTCCATGTAAAAAAAATCAAAAGATCAGTCTTGTTGTCACGCAATTTAAATGATGTCAGGAAATGGGTTAATTGGGCCCACTATAAACTTTAAAACGGGTAATTTAACCCACATAACAAAAGCATTGTACCCCGTTGGTGCACTTGGGTGGATAAAAGCAGCCATAAATCCTTAATTGACTACACAGACCGCGGTGAAAGTCACATTTTCAACCAATTTAAAAACGCTAAAACCTTTAAATTGTTAACTTTAGTGACCGTAACATATTGAAAACAAAGGTGATTTGCGTCAAAGCTCCTCAAACATTTTTACCCTTTTACCACTTTCACAAAGGTTAAAAATCTTTCCGTATGCTGAGTCTAGTTATACTGCTTTGAAGTGGAGCAAAACAACGAGCATACCAAGTTCATCTTTTATTGCAATAAAAAATAATACATTTTAGCGAGAAATAATAATCTCACAATTAATTTGTAAGAATAACAGCTTTCCATTTTGTTGACTCGATTCGCTGACATGCAAAAATCAATGCTTTCTTTTCTCTGAAGGACCTTTAGCATCATAACAAAATGCCAGTGTTTCTAATTTTAACAAGTTGGATGTTACGAATTTATCTGGAATGCTCAGCCCCAATGTTTTTTTTTTCTCTTTTCACTAAACAGATTTAAAATCTGTCTTGAATTATGTTACAAAATCAGTCTTTTTTTCCCCTCGCCTGTGGCTGACTTGAGAAAAGTTTAGCCAATGTACACATACTCTGGAACAGTAAACATATCAAAAATAAAGCAAGGGAGTGAATTTCCCCGTCAAAACATTCTTCTGTTTTTTAATCCGGCCAACTGAGAATCGAGTGCTGTAACAATTTTCGCACCAATTGAGACACCACAATTAACTATTGAGAGCACTGATTTACCAATACCTTTTGCATGGAGACAATCGCAACACGCACACAGACTCTAGCAAGCTAGCCGCTAACAATAACAAGTAGCTGACATGATTTTGCCCGATCTGACTATTTTTTTTTCTGTAAATCCAATGAGCAAATACTGACTGAGCAGTCTCTAATGTTTTTGCACAGAGCAACACAGGTCACAGGTCAATGCTTGCGCTGCTTTTCAGAGTCATGGTTCCATGAATGCATACTGTACACAATCTTGCTCAATGCATTCATTGCACCGGCGTGAAGTCATATGCAATGTTTAAAATGAAGTATTGAGGATGTTTAAGTTTTGCTATTAAAATATGATTTGAATGAATAAATCGCCTGCGCATTGTTGAGCAATGAATTCTGGGATGCTTTTTCATAGGCAAAGAGGTGACAGCATTCAAGTATCCAATGGGTATATGGCAAAGTGACGATCTCACTCTGGCTCTAAGCCAGGTAATGCAAAAACAAAATTGTAAAATTCCCCCAGAAGGCATTATTTAGTAATCAAACTTTACTTTTTTTACTTGTAGTGATTGTGACAGATGATGTGCTCAAATAGGAATTTTGCTTAACTATTTCTGTAAATGAGATAGAATGACTCCAGAGGTTCAAAGCTGTCTGAAAAATAATTATGTGTACCAGGGGAACACATTAAACCACTGTACAGCATACATGTTTTTGCATGCTCACTAGGCATTGTGGTGTGAGTTTGTTTTAGTTTTGTCATAAGCTTATTATGAGGTATAGCCTTGGATTTTGTATAAGGATGATGAAGGTTTGGAAGCGCCGTTAATATTTGATAAAGCTCCAAAAAATACGTACCAAGCGGATCGTAATTGAGGGACCATCAAACAAGTTTAAGTGCTCACATCTGCATATGAGTTTTGAATTTAAGTTTTGGATGTTTATCAGCGAATTGTGCTTTGTTGTCCAAATAAACGATAATATATGACACTTTACGGGTATGAGTTGCAGACAGTAATTTGTTCACGATTGTCTACTTCCTTTGCGTTTGGCCGTGTTACACTGTGTGACTGCCCTAATGAAATTTAAGGGTGATTTAGTCTCATTAACTGGAGGTGATTTAAACCATATTGAAATTTTGGCCGCTTTCAAGCCAACAGCTGCTTGTCTTTCTGGTTGGTAGCCAACAAAATACGCAGTTGATCTGCGCCGTAAATTCTGTGATTCTTAACTTCTCGCGGGTATCATTAAATAGATGGACCTATCTGTTAGGACTGTAAAACATCGTTGAACTCGAACAAGGCTGCTCTTTGTATGAAAATCACATGTGTATCATATTCCTCAAAGTTAGGCCCATAAATCGTAGTCGATGATGTTGTGTTTGTTCTCCCGCCTTTTCCCTATTGGGAAGAAGCCCCGCCACTCCCTCGCGCTCCTGTCGACTCTCCATTTTTATTTCTCTATTCAGGAAACCCTCTTCACCCTCCTCTTCATCATCCCTGTAGTGATGACTCACCCAACTGTACCGGCGGATAAATTGGTATTAGGAAGCAGCGCACCTGAGGGCCCAATCTGCTCATTCTTCATGCATACTGTTACATGAATGCAGCTTTGCACAAGCCGCCTGCCGCTAATTAATCGCCGTCGTCGAATTATCATGCACAATTACAGTGACCCCCGCTGATTCACATATTTTTCCGTCGAATCTAGCAAGCAACTTTTTGCTGAAAAATACATGCATAATGCGCTAATATGGGACACAAACACCAAGCTAATTTCAGGAGTCATGCTAACTAAATATTAATGTCATACACATTCAACATTACATGCTACACAGCTTCAACTTTAGCTTCTGATATTACCTCCAGTGTAAGCTTTCTATCTTAAAGTTCATTGGTGGAATCAACGCTAACACTAATGTTAACTTCTGAAATGATCTTCTAAACTTTGCATTATCTTCAGACATTGCCTTGAACGTTAGCTTCTAGTAGATTCCAAAGTGAGCTTTGAACATTACATTAACTTTCAAAGCTAGCTTCAGTGTTGGCTTCTGATGTTAGTTTTGAACATAACCTCTATCTAAGAATGACAATGGATTACTAAAGATGTTAACTCTGTCCTCAATATTTAGCAGTTAGTTGCAACTTTAGCGAGATCGGGAGCTTTAAATATTAGCTTTCAATGTTGGTTTCCGATGTTAGCTTCCAATGTTGACTCTGAAGATATATTTGTGTCAACGTTATTACTTTGCTTTCTCCAGCGTCAACCATTTAGTGAGCCTAACCTGACTTCCACTTTAGTCTTCCATCACGCGACTGATTTCTGTCAAACTTTTAGCTAATTCTAGCTACTCCTCAAGAAGCAGCAGAATATTTGGGTGTTATATTTGGGAGTTACAGAAATACTGAAGCAGACATCAGTCGGTGTGTTTTGCAGCAAACTGTTTTGTTCTACGATGAAATTTGTGAAAACATGAGAGTTCACCGAATTAGAAAGCGAAGTACCTGAGGGCCCAATCTGCTCAGTCATTCATCATGAATACTGTTACATGAATGCTATCCGCCTGCCGCTAATTAAATGCCTTCACCGAGCTTATCAGGAATAATTATTCTCAGCCGAGCTGTACTTACGTGCGCGCTCCCCCTGAGAGGTTACTTTCAATTTTCTGCGGCACGTGGCGAGTGAAAATCTTAATGCGCCCGAGGCCCGCGGGAACATCGACGAACGGCGCAACTCACCTGCGCGTGCGGCTGGAGTGCTCGACTGAATCATTGATGACCTGCAAAGTGCAAAATTTCCTGTTTGGAGGACAATCTTTATTTACCGCAGCGCCATTTCATTCCCACTTCCTCTTGGTGTAACCCCCACTAGACACCCTTCCCCCCACATGACCACCGACCCCCCAAATTGAGTGGCAGAGTCAGCACCGTTGAAATATTAATCAACTGTCTCCTGCTTTCTCTTCCGTCTCGAGCCGCGGCACCCGGACCCTCCGCAAAAAGCTGACGGGTCAGCGTGGCGATTAAGCGTCAATCGGACTCGGACTCAAGACTGGAAGCGAAGATTCAAGGAGACACGGGAAATTCCCAATACACTCATCTTCCCACCACTTCCGACCACAATTTAGGTGGAAGCCATCCAGTGTTTCAGGCTTTAGTCCAGACCCTCCCCAAACACACACCTTTTAAAATCCTGATGAGTTGGCGCACCCATTTTCCCATTCCTGCACAGGAAATTCTCTTTACACCCCCGGTGTTTTCATTTGCTCAGTTGTCTAAATTTATAAGCCACGCACCCTTTTCAAGATTGAAAAAGTTGGCAAAACTGACAAGCACAAACATCACATCAAGCCATTTATAGCAATGAATCAAAACCTATAAGCTTTAACTGTATTTTTAAAGAGGAAGTCAACACTAAAAAAATTCTTTATGTTCTATGTGGCCCGACTAGTTGAAAAGCAGCATTCTGAATAAAATTTTATTAGTGGAGTATGAGTTCTATGAAAAATCTACCTGTTTTTATCCATCTAGAGGTGCAGCCATTTTGCTGTAAACCGAAAAAATGACATCATAGTTGCTAAGGTGCTCAAGTAACAACCAATAACAGATCAGCTTGCAAAGGTCACATGACCAAACTAAAAAATAAAAACAAAACAGCTGCGTCGTGATCGGTCGTTACCCAAGCCCCGAGCAACTGTGATGTCATTTTGGTTGAGCGGTGGCAAAGTGGACGCCCCTAGAAATGGATTAAAACTGCTGAATTCATATTTCACAAATGCAATACAAGTCAAAGTCCAGTCAAGGTTGCAGTCGAGGCTGCATAGAACATATTATCATAAAGAACAAGTTTGGGTTGATTTTCCCTTCAAAGATTCCTAGCATAGCCCCAATAAATTAATAAGGCTCACTCCCAGAAAGAAACAAAAACATGCTCCTTATACCAATTTTAACAGATTGTCATGAAATTTGCTTGTAATATTGATCTTACATCAAAGGGAAAGCATTGAAAGAAGAAACTAGGGAGCTGAAAATTCACCCAACATGTCAAATTTCAACATGGCACGACCACTTAGTTACAATATAGCTGTACAATATGAATTAAAATGACCCAAATATGGTCAAAACACTGCAAGGGAAATGAACAACTTTGGAGTATTTTTTGCACACTGGAGGCTTAAAAGCTTAGATGACAAATTGAGACTCATCAATGTTGCATTATTGATGATACGAATGGCCCTCCAACATGATTTAAAGGAGGCGTCGCGGAAAAGAACGGGCACAACCCCCTCCCGTTCTGATCCGAATACGCAGCATTCCAGCGCTTGCTTCATTTATCAACATGAAAACGTGTGGTCTTTTGGAAACAACATTTTTTATAACTGAGCTTAGCGGACCACCTTGTCTCCGATTATTCCCGGTCAAACATTCTTGACGACCACGCCCCCCACCTGAGCCTGTAAAATTTTTGTTCTTTAAAGGTCGGCGCTGTTCACAAGGTGTTTGCGGTGCCAGCCTTGGCCCGATTTGCAACACGTGCTTAACCAGCCGGGTGCGGTTGAGTGTTCACAGCTCCTAAACTGCTGTTAATCAACATGACACCCCCATGTGCAGTCTGACACATTCACACATCATGTTGTTACTTCTGTTACACTCCCGCCAGCTCAAACCGCCCGTGATTTACGCCACTACAGGAAGATGAGCAGCTTTTAAGGAGCATTAACATGCAAAACATAAACAGGTGGCTAGGATTAGTTATACGCCAGCACGCCCACACCTCAATCGAGTTCTTGCTAGATGGGAGCTGGGACCCTCAGAGAATTTGGAATTAAAAATCTTTCAAAAAGATACCCACATTCCCTTTAACACCTGGACAGAGTCGGCGCACCCCCGCGCCCTCTTCAAAAAAGTAAAATATGTTAATTAGTTGCATTCTTTGTAAGAATGCTTACCACAGAAGCAGCTCAGGTTT
The DNA here is from genome assembly GCF_059441005.1 of Hippichthys cyanospilos. Classification (NCBI taxonomy): domain Eukaryota; kingdom Metazoa; phylum Chordata; class Actinopteri; order Syngnathiformes; family Syngnathidae; genus Hippichthys; species Hippichthys cyanospilos. The sequence goes on from NC_142384.1 coordinate 11,336,034, forward strand.
AGCCTTCCACATAAATGCAAAGCACCCAGCTGCTAGCAATAGCAACAAACATGCTAAAATCGCTGCCAAGCTATAACTGACAACACCTCGTGTTTCAGCAAGTCTGCGACGGAAAGGATGCGCAATGTTTTAGTATCACTTTTTTTCTGATTATTTCTGATTATTTTATGTTATTATTGGTCAATCAATCTGCCACAATAATGCAATGCATCTAAATTTAGGGGATTAGTTAGAGCAATGAATTACAGATCTTGAAATAATTTATGTTTTTTTAATGTCTTAACAGCACATTCTTCACATTCTATAAAAAAAAAACTAAAAAGTTTCTGCTCGACGATTCAACTCAACAGTTACAATAACAAAAAACTATAGCTAGGATTATTTTTCCTGATCACAAAAAATGAGTTTAGAATTTGCCAAGCACAATATTTAAATTGACGAACTAAAGAATAAAGACCTAAAAGGCAAATGCCGATTAAGTGAGAAATAATGTCCCTGTGGTATAAAAATGCTTTTACTGTATTACCTATTATGTACTGTAGAGTTGATTGGAATATAAATGGAATATTAAAATCTTCCTACTTAAAGGCAACACACAACACTGAGGTTCATTTTAACTCATTCACTGCCATTGACGGCTATAGACGTCAAAGATCAATTTCAACTGAGCTGGGAGCAACTAGGATAAAATCAAGGTGACTTTTCACAAAATCTTTGAAATTAGTTGATACAATTCTTTTCCCTGAACATGTCCTCCATAGCGACCGTACGAAATGACGCTCCCGTGTCCTACTCTCCGATCTTTAGGCGAAACCTTCTCGGAGAACTACAGCCACACGGAGGAGTGCCTGCCCTGCACCCAGTGCACGGGCCTGATGCGCATGGAGACCCCATGCACCGACTCCAACGACGCCATCTGCGTTTGCCGCTACAACTTCTACTTAGACGAGTTGTCGGGACGCTGCGAGCCGTGCACGGTGTGCCCGGCCGGCGAAGGCGTTTTCGCCCACTGCGAACACGACCACGACACGGTATGCGAGGAGTGCGTGGACTTTACCTTCTCGGACCGCGACAGCTCGCTGGACCCCTGCCTGCCCTGCACCATCTGTGACGACGAGACAGAGATCCAGCTGGCGCACTGCACACCTGTCAGCGACTCCGTTTGCCACAGTAAGTAGCTTGGTGTCACGCCGTTCGAGGCCGCGCTCCGTCATTCCAACCAGAGATTCGATCATTCGAACCTTTGAACGGTGAGTTTTCGGATGACTTTAAATGCTCATCGTCATTCCTCAGTTTTCTTCACTTGTATGTCCTTATATGGGCAACAGCTGATGTTAGCTTATAAAGTGTAGCTAGCAGCGATGCTAATACAAGGGAAACATCCCGTTTTTAAAATTTCAGCAGTCTCGTATAAATTCCACTAACATGGTGTAGTGCAGTAAAAGACAAAGGATTTTTTTCAAGACTTAATTTGATATTATTTTTCACATAACAAACATTTCATTTTGAAATTTGCAATCAACAGACAATAACACCACATGTGATCAGGTAACAACCAATCAGGGTTCAATTTGCAAATGTCACATGACCAAACAAAGACAGTAGGCGAGCACATGCGATACCATTTTGAGTGTTTTATTTAAACTTTTTACTCCTGAAAATGGCCACAAAAAAAAGTATCCCTTTGAAATGTCAGTGTTCATGGCATGAAATATGGAATATGGTCTCTGGGCTCTAGTTTGTGCCAAAGTTATTTAAAATAAAATGCAATTTCACTTTATAAAACCTAAATTAGTAATCCTAATAACAAATATTCCACACACAAAAAAATAAAATGAACATACATAAAATAATAAAACACATACTAAACCTAATAAACTAAAATCAGCAGTATTTTGGAACAACTGGGGAGCCCTTTAGGGACAATTTTCTAAAACGTTCTTAGACCAAACACTCGAAAGCACTTAGAGCGTATCGCCGCCCAGTTATGTTTCAATTCAGCCATTGTGACTGACCCACTAAAAAGACATTGGTCTAATTTACGAGCTGCCGTTTTGAACACAAAGCACTTTCTAACGAGTTCCTGGGTGTAAAAAGACAACAAAGAAATTCAAACTTGCTTCCAAAACCAAGCTGCCAAAGTTTCCTAATCGATCGCTTTAATCAGCCTTACTTTGCTATTTCATCATTAGAGTGTCTCGGAACTTGAGCGTGTCCACTTTGACCACGTTTGATTTGATGCCCCGTGGGCCCGTCTTTGTAATTTACAACTTCCACTGCGCTCTTCTTCTGAGTGGGAGAGCAACACATTCATGTTCCCTCGTCTTTGACCTCTTTCACGCTAAAGACTTTCACTTCCTGCCATTTGAAGATCTGACTTGACAGCAACCGACCTCAACAAAAACATCTTATTAAAAATGCATGAGGAGACGGTTGGATTTTTTTCTGGTAGTAGTTTTTACAATTTTTAAAGCGCATTTGTCTTACATTTACTGAAATACAGCCTCTTTCTACAATCTTAGAAGACAATCACAAGTATACAATGTCAAATTTAATTTTATACTTCTGCGTAATTTGTGTCCCAAATCAATTATTCAACCAAATGTACCATTTAAAGAAAGAAAAATTGCTCAATCATTCTAATATGGTAGCCAAAACTATGACATAACACACTAAACCCAGTCCACAGTGCCAAGCGTGCATGCAACGCCGTACATTGGTTTATGTGCTCCAGTGGCACTTGACTGAAATAAGCAGTCATGTGCCCTAGGGAGCATAATTGTGTTTTAGTCTTCAACCTCATTCTTGAAAAGTGCATATACAGTGACGGTTACATTTGAGCATCTGTCATATAAACTACAAGTAAAAAGCAAGGTTTTGTTGAGATAATGCTTTTTGGGGGTGTTCACTTTGCAATAAGCTCATTGGCTCCTATAACACCACCTTGCCCACAGATAGGCAACCCAGAATACTTTGCTCAACTATGTGCAAGCAATTTATTCGTTCAAATCATATCCAAAGTGTTGCCCAGTGTAAAATCATTAGATACAACTTCTTTCTTAATAGTAGCTACTGAATACGAATGCTCTAGGACTCAGCTAGTATTTCCATGGTGCGGGTATGTAAATGTTCAACCGAATTCACATTTTAAAAGAACACAAATACACCCCAAAATAAGCCATGGCAAAAGCTGCGAATCAATCACGCCGTGTGGCCATGAGGAAGCGGAAGCAATATGAACATCCCACTACTCTATGATGTTGATGATGATGGGTCGATCAGTCATTGGATTCATGTGACCGTGGCTCAGGTTTCGCCGAGTGACCTCCATCAACACAGTCACACACACAAACACACACAAACAAACACACACTTTTTATTATGACACCTAAAATCAATAGGCACCACACTTTCTCCACCTAAGCATGATTTAACTTTGGAATGTTCTATTAAACTCATCACATGTGTGAGCACAACATCTGCTGCAACATCATCCTATGGAATAGGGGCAAAAGTATTGGGACAGGTGGATGGGAGTGGCAACAAATTTAAATATAAATGAATACTTTCTTGGTTTGAGAGCTGTTCACACACCAACGTTTAAAAGGTTTAAAAGATCAATTACAAATCTAGAGGAGAAACCATGAATTGACCACTAATCAATAGTCAATTGAATTGTTAATTAGTTTTGATAAGCGATTAATCATTTGGAGACCTAGAATAATCCAAATTCTAAGAATCTAAATTTAATAAATTTAAAAATATACAATTGATGTTGTTGGTGCTCCTGGCTTGGCTTTCAATGACATCCTTTCACGTCAACGGCATTCAAAGTGTTTCTGCTTGAAGCAAAAATATGAATTTTTGTACATGTTGTGACAGAAACCTATAGGAGGATTTCTGATAAACAGGGACTTCGAGAGAGCCTTTGCAATCCAAATGTTACACCACTAAAAATGATGTGGAAAATCATATGAAATTACACATCAAATGAAAGCCAGTGTTGCAGGCTTTGTGGGGCTGTCGTTATTTTGGAAAAACATCATTCTGTGATGACACAATGACCAGAAAACATGGAATTTGTGTCATTTATAAGTATAGTTAAGACCTTGGCATTGATACGGTCTCACAGCGAGCAGGTGCTGTGCCTCTCCCAATCTCTCCTTCAACTTTAGCCTTCATATCACTTTCCCCACTCTTGGCCGGTGCCCATTGAGCATCCTCAGCTAATCGGGAACCTGGACAGCAGCTCCTCTGTTCATCAACACTCCCCTCCTCTGTTAATCATCCTTCCTCCTCTGGAAAGGAAGACGGGACGCGTCGGACGAAGCGTCGCCTCCACAGAGGGGCGAGTGTTCTCCGAGGGGCGGAGGGGGTCTGATAAAGATGCCATTGTGCGACCTGACGCGGAGCTCAACACGGCTCCACGCCCCGCTCATAAATGTGTTTCGCTGGGCTGACAGCAAAAGACAACTAAAGACGAGCTTACGTTGTAGCCCCGTAGAGGTACGAGGACACGTTTTAACCATCAAGGAACGCTAACGTAATGTTGGAAATTTAACAAACTCCAGCGGAATTTACTGGGCCACCACCCAGCTAGAGCTGCGATACGGGCCCTTTGGTCCCAGTAAAACTGGTAACTGAGTATGGTCAGCTGTGCTAGCATTGAGTTGGATTCATTTCCAGGCAGGGTAGGACCCCACAGAGGTATCACTTTGTCACAAGCTTTTTGGAATTTCTGTTGAGGTCTGTTGTTTGGTAGCAGTACTGTTACAACAGATTTTTGTCTGAGTTGTGTTGGCTCGCACTTTTCTCTGGGTGAGGAATAGTTAAGGCAGAGTTAATCACAACTAAATAAGGACTCTGAAACTGTAGGTCTCGAGATCAATCATGGTCTCAACACCAATCTTAGGAGCACTTGTAAAGGGTCTTGTTCTCGTCCTGGAATTGAAGGTGTTTTTACATGGTTTTTCTTGGTCTTGGACCGAGTTACTTGGGATTTTAGCTCTGCTTCCTCAGAGGAAGACATTTTAGTGGAACTGAGGAGGTCTTCAATGATATTTTCCCAACTGGAGGTCAGTAGTGCCCCATCTCCACTGTAAACAGTGTCAATGATGGACTGCTTGGATTCAATCTTGGTAAACTGCACACACACTAACGTAACTTTGCTAATGCTAGTTACCAAACCTCTTGAAACTCAAACAATCTTTAAAATCAAATTAAGTCCCTCCTGTATAGTTTTCAATCTTGCATTTTCAATCAGTGATAACATTATATAAAGGCAGACATTTCCATATTTGGCATTATTTTTAAAAAAGTCAATGAATAACAAACTTGGCTGATACCTCATGGTACTTCTGTGCTTCAGACTTGCAGAAATACATTACCAGTGTTCGCTGTTAACACACCTTCACTGTATTCCATTTGCCAGCTTGTGTTACTGCGCTAATAGCATTAGCCGGCCGCGCATTAGCGAGATGATGCACGGACTCAGCGCAGGAAACCTGACGATGCACGTCAGAAAGGTCATGAAACTTATGCCAACTGCCCTTTTTTCTTTTTTTAAATATATTTTGGGGGCCAATCAATAGCTTTATATAGCCACGTTCATGATGCCTCACTGTCTGCGAAGGATATTTTCTACCCGTTCTGTAAAACGATCCGGCAGGCAGGAATGCCCTGTCATCAACCACCCGTGAGGGTGTCTTCATTTTCTTGAAATACATCACTGGGCTTCTTCTCGTCGGCGCCCCCAGTGGGAAGCCAGAGGAAGCGTCCTTGTGTGAGCAATGCGGCAAATCAATTACAAAGTGGAAACAGAAGAAGACACACATGACATGTTTGGGACCACATCACAGGATGCTTAAGGGGGCGCACATTGCAGAGCATTGTTTGTGTGCTCAGCCAATGACACACAAGGAAGTCGCACACAAACTTACAGCACCCTGGAGGAGGTGAAGCTCTTTAACAGAGTAAATAGGGATAGAATTGTTGTTGGGATATCAATCTTTTAGTAAGTCACACTCACTTAGCTGTTTACATTACCCGCTAACTATCAGTCAGTGTCGTAAGTACAAATAATGAGTAAAACTGGTTTTAAAGTAATCCTAAATTACAAAATAAAAACAACACTTAAAATGAACTAATTTAACATGTAATAATAAGCTAATAGCAGTTTTTACGTATGTGATACAAGCGAAGAAACGTGGAGGCTTTTTTTGTGTTTTTGTAGATAGTTAGAAAGTGGCGTATGCACCATTGTGGGAGTGAATCAAGTTGACTTAATTCCTGGCCAATTAAAGCGGATTCTTTCATTCACTTCTGAGACTTGGTTTAATCCCGTCTAAAGTCCAGTTTAATTTATGCTATCAGTGCCACTAATTTTCAGCTAACGCTAACTTGTGTTTTAATCCAATCCTACTAAGTATGAATGACCAAACAAAAAAAAAAACTGGAAAAATGTACATGTTGGTGTACGAGGTTACCAAAGGAAATTGGAATCTGCAATACATGTTCAGGAAGAAACCCTCCGGTACTGTCACTTATTTTTTTTTAAGGCTTGGATACCAAATGATCCAGGTTGATTTATCGAAACTGAATTGGAAGTCGCAAAACCCCTGGGATGAATGTAGGAAATTGGGATGTAAATTTGTCGAGTGTCTTCTGTAATCCATCCAAACCGCCAAAAATTTAGCATTGTTAAAGTGTGGTCGGAGCGTTGCCGTGTTTGGCTTTGAAGAACTCTTGGGAGGTTTCGCAGGGTTAATCCCTTCTGCTCCGACTCGGATCTAATGAGGAGCAGTCCCCTACTAACCCGCCTCCGCTCCAATCGCTTCGCACTTGGAGGGTTCTGGCACACCAGAGCCCTGAGGGGAAAAGAATCAGAAGCAGGCCTGACAGCTTCACCGCACTGGACTTTAATGGCGGACGCCCGGAGCGCTCATTGTGCTCTGGGAACATGGAAACTACGACCGATCATTAGTTGAGAGAGAGAGAGAAAAAAAAATGGATGACAGGAACCAGACATTCTCTCTGCCAAACACCCTTGCCCTCCTCAAGCCGCACGCCCAACGGATCCATACGGTCGTGATCCAGGCGGGAGGCGGGGCTGAACGGGATCGCTTTGTACAACATCACAAGCGGCACTCAAAAACAGCTGCGACAAAAATGTGCTGCAAAAGGAAAAAAAAAAAAGATCTCATTGCAAGAGCATTTTGATTGCGGCCATTATTTAACACAAAGACACTTGTTGCCTGGCAGTTTGCTGCCATGCTCTTTCCTCGGGGCACAAGGCGAGGATGTATCATGGAGATTAAAGAATGCTACTAACGGTGGCTTTGATGTAAAACAAATGGATTTCACATGAAATTAAAAGTTGTTTTTATGTAATTATGCTGACAGAATTTCCCTGCCATAAAACTAACATTTTCTTTCATCGTGCGTCTGTAGGAAAATGTGAACCTTTTCATGACTAACAGGTTGAATAACAAACTTAGTGTTTATACACTGAAATTAAATTAAAAATAAAATGCTTGCTAAATGATATCCTTAGGTAATACTAATTGTAATGTACTTTTGTAACATAAAAGTGAATAACAAAATACGTTCTTGACTCTTTCAATGCCAGGGATGTATTTTTACATTTTTCAAGACATTTAATCCCAGATACTTTAGTATCGATTTAATACTTAAGCATCTGAGATTTAACATCCAGACTCTTAACTCATTCAGAGCCAAGGACAAGAATTCTCATCTTTTAAAATATTAATAACAATAATAAATAAAATAATGATTACCTAATGCACCCAAAAAATGTTTTGGAGCTGATTTAGTTTAACAGTTCATACGTTTGTGCTTGATCTCTGTTTTTTGGCGCCGCCTCTGGCCGTTGTTGATATTACATACATAGTGAGAAGGATGATGTGGTTTGCTGTGTCCGCTTTCAGATCCCCTGCTGCCCACCTATTTCCCGTCCGTCTCCACCGAAACGGACCCTACGTCGCCCGCCTTCACCAACTACTTCCTCCCCGATGGATCCGAGGGTCCGGGTCCAGGCGACGAGACCACCACGCCCAGCGCCGGCTCGCCGCGCTTTCTGGGTCACGGCTTCAATGAGAATCTCATCCCCATCTACTGCTCCATCCTGGCAGCCGTGGTGGTCGGCCTGGTGGCGTACATCGCCTTTAAGAGGTCAGCTGCACGCCGAAACAAAAGCCGGAGAAAAGCGGAGATGAAAGCAAGGCTGAGGATGGCTGACCCTCAAACACTCAGAGCCTTTTCAAACACACAAAATGTGTTCAGGTGAAAAGGATTTTACAAAAGTAGTTGGAAACCAAGATTAGGCTTTTGAAATAGCATTTCAAACCTGGGTTATGGTAAAGCTTTTAATCGAAGATTGGGTTTTCAAATTAAGGTTTAAAGCTAGGATTGGGTTGACAAATAAGGCAAGGAAGATTAAATGGAGTAAAGTTGAAAATGTATCTAACTGTTTTCTAATTTTGGTCAGGTGACATCAGCAAGCTGAACCATGATTGGTCATTAATTGAGACCTGAGATAACAACCAATCGCGGCACAGGTTTCTGAGTATGGCCATGTGATGATCGTAGACGGACACATGTTCAGAACCTAGAAACAGATGACCTTCATAAAATGATTCGTCACTCATGTTCTCCCCTGAGGCGGAGAAAAACTGGTGGATCATGCTGCTTAATTAATATTCCACACACCATAATATTGATCAGGAATATCGTTTTTGGACTAGAGGCCGCATAAAACATAATTTTTTAAATTTAAGAATTGTAAGTAGGGTTTTGAGCCAAAATTAGTGATTTAAAAAAATAGTTATTATTTAAATTTGGGTTTGAAGCCATTCCTAGGGTTTTGGTTTATATTTAAGCTTTCAAGCCTTGGTTGGTGTTGGAAATGAGTTGGGTTTCAAATGTGACTTACAAGTCAGGAATAGAGTTTGCAGAATGATGTTTAAAGTCAGCTGGGGTTTGAAGCAGGGGTTAAAGTTTGAAATTAGGGTCTTGAGAGTTTTGAAGGATTTTTGGATCTGAGGTTTTTAGTCAGGAGTTAGGATTTAAAACAGGCTTTCAAATTGCTTTTTCCAATTTGGGTTACGGTTTCAAATCAGGGTTTGAAACCAATGTTGGAGTTTCATAGTGAGGTCTCAAGCCAATGTTAGGGTTTTCAGAAAATACTATGCTTTCAAATTCGGCTTTCAAGTCAAAATTTAGGGTTTGAAGCCAGAGTTGGGCTCAAAATTACGGTTTCAAGCCATGGCTAGCAAAGACACAGAAAACTGAAGAATAATAATAAAAGCATGCCATAATAGAGAACATGGTCCTTTTCGGGTGACTAATGCGTCCTTGGGCTGGAGGCTCTGACCTACTAACACTAACAACCTTTTCAGAACAAAAACAACAAAAACACTCCCCGCCAAATACATTATGGAGGTCACACACGTGTGTGGGCAAACACACACACACACCCACAGGCTCTTTACACACATTGATTATTTGAAAAGTGCCAACCAGGGGAAACTCAAGTGCCACTTTTATGAGGCTTGGGGTGAGAGGAGGGAGAACACACACACACACACACTGCATATATTCCTCAAGAATGACGATGCAAAGATTTACTAGCAACGAAATCAAATGTTTGCGTGTGTTAATTTTACAACAGAGGACTTGTAAAGAGAAGCAGATGTGAAGAAATTCACCAGCATACAGCAATTGTTTAAATTATCACATGAATCCATAGCCACACACACATTTGTTTTTTTTTTCAGTACAAACAAGCCAAAGAAAAACAAATGGCCTCAGGCATACTCGCTATAACATGATCATCAAACGTAAACAACATAATTGTTGCTGTAATAACAATCAGCTAGAGAACGTCCCGTTTTATGGCAGAATAAGAAAACATGGTGAGGGAAAATTGTCACGGTTGTCTTGGCGAAAATCACTAGAGGAAGCAGATTACGTAAACAGGTCGTTAGAAGTTTGTAGTTTTGTAGACTTTAAGCAATCGAACTTTGGTTCATGAAAGCCCCCGTTCATGAACAAGTTGGTTCGGGAAGAAAATATTGCTGCCGGGCTGGCAATGTCGAAACTCACTCACTAGGTGAAACACATTCATTCCATTTTCATTCATTTTAAATGAAAAATCGCTTTGGTTTGCAAACATTTCAATTTATGAACAGGAATAGAATACATGAAGATGTGGGAACAGTTTGGCCACTGAATTTACTTTTAATTGGGGATTAGAAGCAAAGGTTAGTGTTTCAAACAATAATTAGTGTTGAAAAATAGGGTTTCAAGCCTGGGTTTAGTGTTTGAACACGTGTTAAGGTGTCCAAGTGTTCAAGAGAGCAGTAACACTTTTAATTTTGTTAAATACCTGCTGGATTTAGTTTTTCATCACACTGTTTGTTGTGAATTAAGGCTTGAAGATAAGGAGATAAGGTTAGGGGTTTAATCTATGGTTAGAGGATTTAGAAACAGTTTTCCGGCCAAGAATGATGATCCAAAGAATCGGTTTTGAAGTCTTGTTTCAACTTATAGTTTTGAAACATGGTTAAGGATTTAAATTGCGGCAACATTTTCAAAGTAGGGTTGGGGTCTTCAAGTCTGTTTAAAGTTTCAAACTAGGGTTTCAAGCAAGGGTTTGAATTTTGTTTTTAAAATTATAATTTCAAATTAGCATTAGCAATTCAGAGTAATGCTTTCAAAGCAGGGATTCAAGACTGAGGTGATAGTTTTAGTCTAAGGTATAGGTGTCAAAGTCCATTCCTTGAGCGCCGGTATCCTGCCTGTTTTCCCTGCTTCTCAAACACGCCTGATTCAAATGATTAGGATTGTTTTCAAGCTCCCGCAGAGCTTGCTGATTAACTAATCATTCCAATCCGGTGTTTTGAAGAGAGAAACCCGGGAAAGGGGCAGGAAACGAGCCCTTGAGGACCAGAGTTTGACACCTGTGGTCTAAAGGTTTTAAAGTAGGATCGTCGTTTCCAATTAGGATTTGAAACTAAGTGTCGGGTTTGAAGTTATGGGTATAAGCAAAGATTCAGGCATTACACTACGGTACGTTCAAGACAAGCTAGATTTACAACGCCTCTGCTGTCCACAGGTGGAACAGCTGCAAGCAGAACAAACAGGCGGCTAACAATCGTGCTGCTGCGGCGGCGGCGGCAGAGGCGGCTGCGACAAACAACCAGACGGTGACGCCGGAAGGAGAGAAGTTGCACAGTGACAGCGGAATCTCTGTGGATAGCCAGAGTCTCCAGGAACAGCAACAGGCCAATGTACAGCCACCGCGGTCACGCACGCAGGAACACATTGGTGAGTCAATGTCTGTCCAGCGATCCATTCCAAGATTGCATATACCAATAAATCGATTAAAAATCCACCGTCGCATACCATGCCCCGACCCAATCAAACCCTCCATCTATCATCCTTAATATGCATCTATCCATCCATCCATGTATATCCACTTACACTAGCTAAAATACTTCCTAAAGTCCTAAATCTATCCAGCCACCTAAGAATCAGTCCTACTATTCAGGTTTCCCAAAACCGATCCGTCATCCATTTTGCCAATCAGCCAACATAGATTCTAAATCTCTCCAAGCAACCAAAAGAATTGATTCCTTCAGGCCAGTGAAAGCTATCAATCTTTCAGACCCAAATTCAACATCTCTCATCCCTTGCACCAACTCTCATCCACTCATCTAATTCTTACCCATCCTAGCATCCAAGATCCATCAACAAATCCAACCAATATCTGACATCTTTACAAACACCAAGTCATCCAACATTCATCCATTTTCAAACACCTAGCCCACCCCGGATGTCGAAACATAAATTATGAAATACCTTGACGTTTGTCGCTATACACTGCTGTGAATGATCAGTTTCGAAGCAGGGACTTAGCCCAGAGTACTCGATATATTAATTGCTCTGGTTTGTTGTGGTAATATTGACAGAATCAAACCTCAGCACTGACTTGTGTATTTTGTGTGCACCGGGTCAAATGTAGGACAGAGATGTGTCAGCTTGAGCGCGTTCAGAGTCTTGTTTAAATGTTAAATCCATTCAATATGTATGCGGAGGCTCTCCGCCAAGAGAGGTGCTTCTATTTAATGGAGATGAGGCGCGCCAACCCACATTATGCCGCACGCCGCACCGGCCCTCTTTATACCGCACCCCCATCGACCCTTCCGTGGTGACTCATGCGGGGAAAAACCCTTTCTGCATGCGTAAAAGTCCGGCCAAACATGTTTGCATCGGAAATGTTTACGTTAAAGAGGAAAAGGAGGTTCGCACTCAGAGCTGGGCCTAATAGTTTCGATTAGGGCTTCAAGAAAGACTGGGGTTTCAGGCAGAGTTTCAATTGGTTTTCGGACAACAGGTAAAATCTCGGATTTTGGTTTCACTGTAGGATTTCGAGAGGGTTGGGAGGGGGTTTAAATTACAGTTTTACACTAGAAAAACCTAGCTAAGGATGAAAATGAGGATTTTAAGATAGGGTTAAGGTTTAAAATTAGTTACAACTCACAGATGGACCTTTGGGACACATTTTGGGTATTAAATGTAGATTTCACAAAAGAGTTAGCATTTCAAGGCAAATTTGTTTTTTTCAAAATATAATTGAAGATATGGGTAAGGTTTTAAATCAGGATTTCAACCCAGTGTTTGTGTGAGGTTCAGATTTCCTATCAGAGTAGGATTCCAATTCATGGTTCTGGGTTAGAATCTAGGATTAAATTACATTCAAACAGGATGAAGTTAAAGTTTCAATTTCAAACAATAAGTAGGGATTCAAGCTTCTTGGTTCTCGTTTCCAGTCGTGGATAGGGTTTTAAGTAAGAGGTTCAACAGAGAATTCATGTTCAAACATCGGACTTAGAGAATAATTGTTTTTACAATTGAGTGTTTGCATAAGATTTACTCCGAAGTCCTTTCCTATGAATTTAGATTTGTGACCACGTCCATTCATCACAGAATAGTCCAGCCCAGCATCCTCGCTCACTTGTTTTTAACGAGTTCCGCTGGTGTTCGAGCCAATTAGCATGCGCTAAACGCTAAACGGACTGTGGCGGTGCGCGAGCCGCAGCGGCCTGTCACAATTCTCGGACGCTAACGAGGCAAGAGGCACCACAAGATTAGCCGTTGAGATAATGCTGAGACCACATTCATTATAGACATGCAACTCAGAGGTGGCTGGGAGGTTATTAGTTACCCAAGTGACTTCTGCGTCTTGAAAAATTCAAAATAATTTGTCAGTCCTAAGTTAATGTACCAAGAGAAATTCTAACAAATGGACAGTAAAAAATTGCCCTATTGCAGTGCTTCTCAAATAGTGGGGCGGTGCTGATGCAAGGGGGGGGGGGGTCGCGGATGATCCCAGGGAAAAGGATTTGTTTTTGCCATGTGAAGTGTAATTGTGATAAAATAAGGCATTTTTTTTCATGCACTTGGGTTTTTTTCTGCTTAGACAAACCCTTAACCTGTATAAATACTGTAACAAATAGTTAACAGTTGCAAAGTTATTTTATATATAGCCAATGTTAAAAATGATAGTTTTAGGCATACCTAAACAATTTTTATAGATAGTCAGCGTGAACTGTTTTCTCTTTCCTGGGGAGGCTTTACAAAATATAATTGAAAAGCACCGCCCTGTAGCAGGCGTACACAATATAAATGAATAGCTCTTTTAACGTGTCCATCAAAATCATCAAATTATTTTTGTTAATTGGTTTCACATCTCTTTTGTTGCTAGCACTGTTGGAATTGTATCCAATTTTGTGTTCTGCTAGGGTCCAGTCACATGCAGAAAGGATGACTCACTCACTATGACGTTTCCTTTATATGCATGTTGCTTTTTTTTTTTGTCTTCTCTCCACTGGCTGACAATCAAAAGCCCACATTTGATATTTTATCGCTAACATTTTCAAAGCAAAAAGATCATGGCGCAATGATTAAATAAATAAAATCGAAAATATACATCCTGGCGGGAATGAAGTGTAATAATACTACAATGAGAGAGGTTGCCAGAGAGAACAAACACATGATGTAGTACTTTAATTATGCGCCGCAGTCATAATAGGCAAGTGTATTATTTCCTCTTAGCATGAAAGCATCACTTTTATTGTCAGCCGGTAAGCACTGTGGAGAAGGTGGGTGTGGGGGCAAACAGTGCGTAACAAAGCTTCTTTTTGATTGAGCCACTCCGAGGTGGATTGCATTGATCGTCAGGATGGTGCAGCCGGCAGCCTGACTGTTGTTATTGCTCCGGCTTGAGCACAAAGCGCCAAGTTCCTTTCTTGCGCGATGGCTTTGCTTCTTCATCCTTATTATTATTCCCAGGTCAAACTAGATTTTGTGGGCGGCAGAAAAAAAATGTACAATCCGGCCCCTTAAGACAGCGTTACCTAGCAACCTGAAATTTGGTGAGGAAGTATATCATGAGTAGAGCCACAAAACCTCTCTAAACTTTCTAAAAAACAATACTTGGCATTCCAAGTGAAATACAGTAAGTCATGTAGTAAGTCAAAATAGGCCTGGAGTGAGTAATGTGAACAGTCTGGTGAATTCCCGCCGGGATAGGGACTCGATGAAAGTTGAATTTTAAAAGTCACATGACTGCCCGGCCCCCGATCAGTAGTCACTCTTTGGAAAGGATTTCATTTGCAATTTAAGGTCACTTGTTTTGACCTCCAGGGGACGATGCCATACGCTAGTGAACGCCAGCTACGAGGATGTTTTTTAATTTCACGAAAACTACTAAATTTATATCGGTCATACAAGCATACAGTAATATAACAAAGAAGGGCGTATTCTGTCTAGCTTCCAACTTTGCAAACTCTGCTCGATTAGCATGGCATAAGAGGTAAATAGTGATGTCAAAACAATGGCTTTGATGAAGTATTACCGGGCGTTGGTAAAATAAAACGGGAAAATTCTGAGACGGTGTTTGTTGCCAACAGCCAATTCGCTCCTCAAATTGAGTCAGCACTGATGCTCTAATGACTTGCAACAACACTGTAACTATAATACACCCCGTCTCAAAAATTACACGAAGAAGAACAAAACAGTCAAGAGTGTTACCCATGTTTTGCATTTTTGCGCATTGTCCCTTTGCCCAATTTTACTCTTTATGTTCAAAAACACATCGTTCTCACCTTGTAAGAACATTCACTTGTGCTTTTGAATTCAATGTACGATTATGTGGGAAGCTGACATTTTAGAGTGAATATCAACATTCTTTCAAAATTAAACTCATCCTCGAGTTGTTGTTCCATTGCTGCCAAATAAGAACCACACATGCTAAACAGATGGATGGCGCTAAATTGAGAAAGTCATGTTTTCCTCATTGCGTGTGGGGGAGCATGTCGGCGAATTTCAATGAATAACCATAAAGCAAAAAACACCGCTCATGGCTGAGCGCAAACCCTAGTTGCAAATTTCACAAAAATCCCAGATTCACACATATATTACAAAATAATGTATAAACAAACCAATCCCGCCGCTTTCAAATCATCTTTTTTCGTGTCATCCTTCAAGGACCAGAAGCAGAACTCCCGTATAGTTGAATGAATGACAACATATACGTGGAAAACCGACAAAAGCAGCCCCCACACATAAATGTCCATGCAACTCCTCTTTGACAAAATCGTGCATTGATAAAGAACGCCTCTGCATTCCTCGGCTGTTTCCATGGCATTAGCAATGGTGGTTAAGCAGGTTAAGAGGTTGGTGGGAAAAAAACAGCGTTGGATTCCCATTCTTGTCCGGCTAATGATGCCACTTGAATATGTTTGAATGGAGCCAGTGAAAACGCAGCGCCCCCTAGGGGAAATAGCACAGATTTTACATAACAGGAGAACCCAGGGTTGCGCATATGGCACATGTAAAAAGTGATTGTAGTATTGTAGTATGAAATGTCACATGAGCAAAGCAGGGAGGGACTATTATCATCAATCGGGGTGATTATCGGTGCTGATATTGGGCATTTTGTTGAATATCAGCATCAGTATTTTATTTTATTTTTTTTATAATGTGAAGGCCCATAACAGGTCACATTACAACTATAATATGGAATCTTGATTAAAGAACATCCATCTTAGGGGATGGCTATTTTTTGACTTGCTGTCGCCTAAAAATGGCCGACGTTGCTCAGGGCTTGGCTAGTGACCAATCACAACTTAGCTTGAGAATCTCCCATAAGCTACCTCAAACAACTGGCGTCTACTCGGTTGTTATCTAAGCCCTGTGGTGACATTTTCAGTCAGCAAAGAGTGGCAAAATGGCCGTCCCCTGAGATAGCTTTAAATGAATATATGTTGCAGATTAATCCATATTTGGGTTGACTTTCTCTGTGATAATAACATCACTGTGTTTCATTTTACTGAAAATGATCGGCTCGAAAAAATTGGTATCGGCCCCCTTGACTATTAATTATTTGTATCTATGCAGAAAAAAAAAATCACATATTGGTCTATCTCAAGAATATTATTAGTAAAACAATCATATTTTTCGACAAAACATTTAGAAAATAACTATATTTTAACTATAACTATATGTTACCAAAGGCTAGCAAAAGAGCAGTGTGTTAGCGTATTAGGATGGAAAATAAAACATTTATGGGAAATGTTCAGCTTTTCTTATATTTTTTTAAGTCGTGCAAAAACTAATGTAAATAAACTCACATACAAATTTGTAACTGTAGGGTCAATAACTCTTCGCAGGTCTAAAAAAGATGCTAACGATCCCTTTCTAGAGTCTAAGTTGTCCTTTCTTTTCCCTGCAGTGGTGAGGGTTGACGGCAGTCCCGAGCCCGTCACGCCTCCTCCCCAAGTCTGAGAAAGAAGAGGGCCACTTAAAAGGTGCTCCTTCATTCATGAAAGCAGCAGGGGGGGGCCACATGGACTTGGAATTGGCGGCCCCCAAGGCTTACCGTAGACGAACCTCTTCTTGACTCTTCATCCCTGCATGCGGAGTCTTATAGAACCACGTGCCTGGACTCTTAGACTTATGTAGATAAAGATAAAGTGCATCTTAGAGAATAGTCCCTCACTAACTCCATTTTTTTTCCTGTCAAATCCACAAGGAGTTAGCCTCGAAACCCACCGGTGCCTGGACGGTCCGACTCATCTTTCTTTGTTTGGATTCTCAGACTCGCGTCAGACCCGCTTTTTATTTACGCAAACATCCCGTCGTCGCGATGGAACCATTTCTGCTAAATTCCCTCCGCTCGGAACTCCTGCAGGAGTCCAGTTTCATTTTTTGTTAAGGCTGAGTCAGCTGGGTCAGTTTTTGCTGATCTGACATTTTGTGAGTGATGCATTCGGTTGAGCTATAAGCAAAGACCCTGAACGCAGCATCTTGCTTGAAATTGAGTGGGCTGTTGGAAGGTGAGCATGATGTGTTCAAGGACTAGCTTTGACCTTTGCTCATTACACTTTAAAAGTAGTAGACTTTAAAAGAGTCCAAAAAAAAGAGTGCAAAATTTGTAAATAATACCTAATATCAATTTTGAAGTTTTCAAAATGTTTCCTTATTTTTCAGACTGCAAGAAAATTAACAATCCAGTGTGCAAACATAGGAGACAAACCGTCTTTGTCTTAACCCAATTTTTTCACCTTTCTTTTCTTCAATTGCAAAACCAAGATATCCCCACACACGCGATTTGAAAGTAATAAAAACACACATTTGAATATGCCTAATTTGTTCAGAAGTGATCAGTAGAAACAGTAACTGTGGTGAAGTCAGCGTCAAAGTGTGCAGAGGCGTTTATGTCCATCATACCAGCCGATATGGAGAACTCGAGCATTACTAGCTGGTGTGTAAATTAAAAGAAAATAGATGTTTTTCTGTGCGGGGCCGAGAAATCTTGTGACGTTCTAAACTTGCAAGATCTCAACGTACAAGATCTTGCATCATCCCCACAAGATGTGCAGCTACCTTTACCTTGGATGAAAACCACTCATAATCCTTTTAAAGTTTCTTCTCCATAATTACATGAAAAATACTAAATATACAGTAATCCGTATATAGAAACCTAGTCCTCTTTGCTAATAGCTAAAATTTGAATTCACTGCTATCAAACCAAACCTACAGCTGATCAAGCTGCAATTTGCCTTCACACGGACGATATTCTACAAAAAAAAAGATAAAAAAGATCTGTCTTACACGTGAAAGCACTGACAAGCCTATTCACTATAATTCAAAGCTGAGTCATGATTTGTGGCTGCCATCTATGTTAGCTTGACAGAGACGAGGTCCTTAATGTGTGACTGTGTCCATTAGCAAGACGTGGTAACGGCAGGTAGCATTTACCATTACGTTGCGGCATCCTTCACCCACTTGTCGTGTGTGTTTGTGTGCGGTGTGTGTGTTCCTGTATGGAGATTTCTACCAACATAGTGAGGATATTTTGGAGAAGTGAGGACATTTAGGTCAGTCCTCACTTGTTCAAATCTCTTCTTGAGGGTTAAGACGTGCTTAGGCAATCATTTCTGATAGATAAGGTTAGCATTGGGGCTGGGAAATGCATTATGTCAATGGATGTCCTCACAAGTATAGCTGTACAAACGTATGTGAATGTGTGTGAGACATTCTCAATGTCTTATCCACGCCAGCAGCTGCTGACATTTACTGTATGGACGCGCTGATATGAAAGCACTTCACTTCAGACACAACCTTTTATCACTTAAATGCCGACCCCCTTCAGTGACGGATATAAATACCTTTTAAAGATCAAACACCAAAATGGCACGATAAAAGATAATGCATTACAAATACATTTTTTGGTACTTTGATACCTGTTATGGTCTTAGTAACGTATGTTACGATGCATTTTAAAACGGTGGTGAGCAGGCATCAAGCATTGGACGGGAGTCAAAAAGTAGGTTTATCCTGGTTAATATTTTTTAATTTTTTAATTCATTAAATCTGGTGAGGCATGTTTATCATGGGTGGAGCCCTCAAAGCCTGCCATTTTCATTATAATTTGTTCATAATTGTGTTTTATACCAAAAGATAACAAGAAAGACTTTAAAATCATTAGAGATATCCTTTAACGTATTAAAACACACACCTTTCAAGTGTTCCCTACCGTCTATTCTCACTTGTCCTGCTCCTACAGTTTTCCAAGTCAAGCGTGCTTGCTTCAAACTGCTCATTTGCCAAAAATAAACATTGTGTGTTCCAACCATTCAATTTAATCTAACGGTCAACTAAAGAGCAGAAGAAAGAAAATTAGCTTTAATGCTACTACTACTCTGAAGTCCTACAATTCTAAATTCAGACTCGTCTGTATGTTTTAAAACCCATGAAGAGAAATCCCGTAAAAGCCTGCGACACAACGGAAATACTGTAATATCCAGTACAATAAAACAAACCTAACCAGCAATGCTGGTGAGGTTGAGCTATGAAAAGTGAGCTAACACACAAGAGTCATTTAATGGCTCACGTGGCCACCAACATCGCCATACAATTAACCTTCTGCTCTTTTAGTTCTTCCATGGACTAGTGATTCATGCATGGCTGTGGTCAAGTTGGAGGCGAATAAGCAGCAGCCACGTGCACGCACACACACACACACACACACACACACACGCACACACACACACACGAGGCGAGGATATGAATCACACTCCTGTCGAGAGGCAGCGTGGGCGTGATTCATCCGCATCTTTGTGCCATTCAAGCAGAAGCTGTTACAGTGTCGAGTGCAGAGCCCAGCTTAAAAAAAAATTTAAAAAACAATGCCGCCTAAAGCTTCAGAATAAACCTGAATATGTCTACAGCTGCTCGGAGTAAAAACTTGAGTTGGTTTTGTTTATTCTTGTTTTATTCAGATTTAGTACAAATCTCATAAAATGGTATTCATATACCCTTTAGTGAGTACATTTAAAAATGTCCGCTGTTTTTCTTGATGATTAAAGCTTAAAGACTCAACTGGCCCAAATGGTTAAAAGCATTTTATCCAGATTGATGACCAAATTTTACGCAAATGCAACCAAAAAATCCATGTGCTATGAAAACAAATACATTTATTAATAAAAAAAGGCATTTAAAAAAAAGTCACGGAAAAAAAATGTCCATTTTCAGTTACAAAATATCACCAACAAGAATTAAAAAAAAAAAATTCTTAACAAGGAACATTCCAAACAACCTAATTTTTAAGAAGAAATCCCCAAACAGTAAAAAAAAAAAAAAAACTTTATGCTGAAGTATAGCCAAATTTGACATCCGCAAAGCTCCTTGAAAACCAGTGTTGACATCAACAAAAAATGTGCTACCAAAACAAACAGAAAAATCTTCACAGATAAGCATAAAACATAACTTCAAATAAAAAACAAATATCCACATCAAAACTCTCAGCCACAAAATTCAACCAACTGCAGCAATGATTACAAACCCCGTCGTCATTCATTGTTAACAAGTGACAATTTTAAGTGCATTAAATGTTTCATCGTTTTGCCACTGACTCATGTCTGTCACGGAATTTTTGTTCAATTATTTTTGAAGCACTTATTAGACTATCGCACTCAAAGAGTCGCACCGCAGTGCCTGCGAGCTTTGTCTTTTTTTTTTGTAGCTTTTTTTTGGATCTGAATGTACATTTTGTTTACATGGCTGGGAGTAAATACACGTCATGTGACTCTTCACTGTGATTGTCTCCCATAGTACAGTAATGTAATTATTATAATGACCACAAGGGATATTTGTCACTGTACTGACACACTAATAATGTACAATGCTTTGTGTAAATGTGAATTTCTTAGAGTTGAAACGAAATACAAAAACAAATGTACAAAGTGTGCTCATGAAATGATCTAGAATAAAAAAAAAAAAAGAAGAGGTACTTGCATAATCAGTCTGGTGTGTTTTTTGTCGAAGTAGAAAAGACAAGCCAACAGAGGATGAAAACGCTATTCTAGCATTTTTCCCCTAGTCTCGACTTTTTGGGAAAATTCCCATAACCTCCGAGAAAGCCCGACCGGCCAAACCACCGTTCAAATGACAAACACGTGTATAGGCCCAAAATATTAGGAACAGCTCTCACTGCAAAGAAATGGTTTTCATCGAGCAATGCAGAGTTACTTCATGTTGTACCATTTGAGACGTTACCACAAATTGCGCCTCTTAAGTTGCGTAAAACGTCACAATTCCAAAGTTTTGACTACAGCAAGATAATTCAATTAATCTGACTGAACCCACTTTGATGAGATAGCCGACAATGACAGTTTTGATCCATTACTGACTCGACTTAGCATACCCGAGTAATCACAGTGGTATCACATGGTTTGGGTAAATTAGGAGATAACGGATTCGTAGTGGATAAGAAAAAATGTCAACCAAGTCGGGTAAAGCAACTTTAAAATTGGCTAAAACTATATGCCCAAAACCTCTAACAGAACCATATTTGCGCCACTGTTTTCTCCACGGACCTTTCTTGCAATGTACGCAAAATGCAGATGTTCACATATGGCTGTGTCCCCCATGTCATGGTGCACCACCTAGTGGCCGAATGGCGGATGCAATTTGTGTGCTTATAAACAGTTTCTGATGCAGTAGTTAGGGGGCAGTCAAGCACAAAATGTGCCCAGTCTGCTGATTACGAAGAAGAACAGGAAGTTATTGACATCATAATAGCTAACAGCCAACTCCACCCTCAAGTTTACTCATGGAATATTCTTGAAGCATCATTTGTACATATCTATACTGTACATGAGGAAGCTATGTGTAATGTTAATATAACATTATGTAGGTAGGAACATAATGGTAGTTAGTGTTTCTCAACCTTAAATGGTGATTACTCGTGTGCTAATGCGAACCACAATTGTGAGTCGGTTAGCAAAGGAAAATTTGGGGAATAGATAATAAAAATTAAGCAGTTATATCTACTCATTCCAACATTTTCAACCTTAGTTTATTATTTAAAAAAAAATGGCGGGTGTGTGGAGGGGAGATTGATTGTTCAAGATTCAAGATTTATTGTCATATGCATAGTAATACTCCACAATGAAATTCAAGTCAGATGTGCAGAAAAAAAACATCCAAATAATGTCACTCATATGACCTATTTCAACGTGTGATTACTAAAGAACAGAATATGGTAGAATCTTACTTTTTCAAGGGAAAGAATGGAATGCAGTCTTATATATGTATAGACATAAGACAATATTTTCTTGACAATGAACGTTCCATCAAAATGCTCAAAATCAGCTGGCACTCTAGGGGTTGGCTTTTCCGTTAACACCTGGCACTGAAAGAGTTAAAGATGGAATCACTTCTTCATCCTTGGCATGCTTTGATCACATTATGTCAAACTTTTCATGAAGACACGCGAGAAGCATTTTAATTCGAAGAACAATCCAGCGCCAAATAACATGTCTTCTATAAAACAATCCCATCCTTCTTGAGGTAACCAAAGCCCATGCGCTGACACGCGGCCAAAGCCCGTGTAGGGGACGGCACGGCAAATGGTTTCCATCAAGCCAAAAAGTAAGATGTCCTTCATCACACCGAGTCAGCATAATCCACCTCAACACACAACACATTCTTCTCACCGTGGTAACGGAACCAACCCGGTTGCAGATGTTCGGTCCGAGATCTTCCATAAACGTTGAACCTGCTTAGCGCAACACATCGCAAACACGGCAAGAGTGTGTACTGTAGGTAGAGTACCGTAGTACGTAAACCTAAAACAAAACTAAAACAAATACACGTACTTTATATAAAAGTATGAAAAACCCACACAAATTTGTAGTTCTGTGAATTATTATATTTTCAGTGTAAATTTGGTCATTTTTTGGCATCAAATGTTTTGGTGTGTAGTTTATGATAAGTTAATACAAACAATACTTGAGAAGAAAATATGGTAACATATGAAGACTTGTAGTCATATGTACGGTTTAGGTATTTAATTTGTGCTTTTAATGGAAAATGGAGAAAGAGTTACATTGCCTAATTACATGACTTTCAAGGTAAAAATAGATCTTATTTCGGCAGCAAACGTACAATTTATTATATGGTTATTTTCAGATGAGGAAAAAACTATATTCAGAGACATCTCAATGGGATTGTATTTATTTTTATTTTTATTTTATTTTTTTTAAATATTGCCTATTTTTGTCTTCAGATGTACAGTATGTTAGGGGTGAGTGATACATTATTTTTTATGGAAAAATAAGTGAAGATTTGTAGTTGGATTTATTATTTATTTATTTATTTATTTATTTGTTTTGTGTTTGGGGGGAAAAAAAATGGAGAAAAAAATGACAGCAAAAAAAAATATTATTTTGGCATCATATAAAAATAAAAACCCCATAAAGACATGCTAAAAATAATTTTGGGGGAGAATAAAATACGACTTATTTTTGTCTTCAAAAGTGCAGTGTAATTTCAGGGTGGATGTTTCAAAAAAAAAAAAAAAAGCTTAAAAAAATGACTTTTTTTACGTAAAATCAGGACTATATTTGTAGTCAGGTGTAGGATTTACCTACATCTTTGTTTTTTATTAGAATCGACATTTAAAAACTTGTGAAAAATTTTACAGTTAAGGGTCATATCATCATCACTTTTAACATTTTGCAGGAATTTTATTATTGTAAAATATTGTAATAAGAAAAGAATCCTGTCTATGTCACATGTTGAAGAAAACAGCATTGCGTTTCTCAATAGTGACACATCATTAGTGGCGAGTTGTACAGAAGACACAAAACGCGAGCTCGGAAGAAAGAGCAAGAGGCGCGATGGCGTCCAGCTGCGTGAAACGCTGTCGCACTTGAAGCGTGCCCTACAACAACAAGCACACATGCTTTCATTTAGCTCGCTGACCTGCCTGTGCACCGACACGCAGAAAATCACTTTTTGGAGGTAAACATAAGCCTCTTGTATCCCAAAGTACTCCCACCTTTCTACAAGCCATTTAGCATTTTTTCAGAGTATTTTGAGGGACACTTTACCAATAGTGTAACTTACACAATTCATCAAAATATGCTTGAAAAATGACGCTGGGGTTCTGCTGGTGCTAATTTTGAATATTCTCAACCAATTTTATAGCAGATTTAACAGGAAATGATACACAATATAAAAAAAATTGACTAACATTTTGGAAAGACCCAATAGTGTTAGACAAACAAACATTTAAAAAAGAAACAAACAACAAAAGAGGAAAAGAAAAACTTCTTTCTTATGAATTCCGGTTTGTTTTTGAGAACGCAGTTTCACAGGCCCATAATTCATGTCAAATACATTTGGAAAACGAAAAGTGGTGTGGTCCCGTGGAATATTAATATGGAAGCACACAACATTATACAGCAAGCATATGTCAATGTTTTATATTTTTTTTTAGTGTGACAAATTTAGCAGCCTATTCCGATTTATGGCACATGAAAGTGGAAACTATAAGTGGCAAAGCTCCCAACGCATGAACATGGACTTAAACAATGTTGTGTTGACTCTGCCAACTACTAGCACAATCATAAACATATTGCAACTAAATATTTTTCTGCTTTTAAAAAGCCAAGTCTTGTGGCGGCAACGGATTTTCTCTTGTTGCAGGTGTACCTAATAAAGTGTCCGACGAGTAAACGCTACACTCGGATCCTTCAGATGTAGACATTTAAAACATATTTATGATGATGAGTTGGTGATAAATGACTTTTGGGGTTTTATGAACAAAACCTTAGTGCTGAGAGAATACTGGAGCGGTTATAAAGCGTTACAGATGACCCATGCTGATGTATTCATTGGAAACAGATGATGTGAACCGCATACACTCAATATTCTTCTTCATTTATAGTATATACTGCGGATGAGTTTGTAGTTTAATAGAGCCAGCAAAATTTGGTTTGGTTTTTACCGCCAAGGCTACGTGGGTAACTGCATAGTTTTCTTCAAAATGTTACATTTTTAGTACCGTATTTTCCGCACTATAAGGCTCACCTAAAAGCCTTATATTTGGAAAAAAAAGCTGAAGGTGCGCCTTATATATGGATCAATATTGAGATTGGGATCCGTAGATGGGGAATGAATTGATAAAGTAAGCTTTTATTATTTTTATTTATGCGTTATTACTTTGAGTATTACTATATTGTGAATGAAAATGTTTTAAAATATGTCATCAATTGAGGGTGCGCCTTATACTCCAGTGCGCCTTATAGTGCGGAAAATACGGTAATTATAGGGATGGGCCAGTACTTGAGGTGGTAAAATTTAATAATTAATCGACAACTGATCAATATCGAATTAATCAACAGCTATTTTCATAATTTAGAAATTGTTTAGAGACATTTAATTTGAAATTGTACCAATCCACCAATTTCAGCCTCTCAGATGTAATTATTCAGATTGCGACAGATTCCTTTGTGGTGATTCAAAATAAGTTGTTTACAAAGAATCGCTTTTAGTTTGGATGAAAAAAAACAAACAAAAAGAAAAGCATTTTCTAACAGTGTTGTGCAATCCTAAATTCGTAGTGGTATTACTAGGCATATTTTCTCCAGCCACTCCAGAAGTTAGACTGTGTAACAATTTATGACAATGTGCTACTGCATATAACTTCACAAAATATGTGCCAAGGAGTCCTTAAAAGACAATTTAGAACTAAGTCGTTTTACGTTCCAATTAATTTGCTCTTAGTTTGAAAAGAACACTGCAAAGTAGATTTATCCGGAGAAACCATGTTAAATCTCATGTACTCCTTGGGGTGCCATCATGTACCCCCAATGGAGAACCACTGTGTTATGAGAAATGTTTTAAATAACTTTTAACATCGTTTTGTGTCCTGATGTCATGTGTAAATCCAACTTTACACAACAATCCTCCTTATAAAAGTAGATGAAAGAGGCTGCTGGAGGGCTCATGGATCTTTTGTTTGTCATGGCTGCCCTCCCTTTGCACTTGAACAAAAACACACAGGCTTTCTTGGCTAAATCATCAGTTTCCGTCAGACTGCATTGATCCCATAATGAAAGCTTGTCGAAAAAAAGAAAAAAAAGAAAAGCAGACATCTGGATATGTGCTTGCTCGTCAAATCAAAGTCAAATGTTTGCAGTTTTGCCTAACAAGCAAGGCATTTATTTGTGCTTAACCAATAGTCATTTGTCTCCCTTCACCCCCACCAACTTGTCACTCTTACTTACAGGAGGCCTGCCTCCTCCTAACTTATACGGACTTGCGGGTGGGGGGTGTTTACCGAAAATATACCGTCACCCAAGCGAAGACCCATCCGCGTTGTTGACGTGAGCTCATTAGAAACAGCGCACAAGCACGCATGTTAGCAATATCGCTAGGCTTTGTTCATTAGCGGTTGCTGACCCCACGCCTTTTGAAAATCGTTCTCTGAAAAACACGCTCAGCAGGGAGAGCGCTTTACGATAGCCGCACAGCGCGTAGCATGGAGCCACTTAAATGGGATGCAGCCTTTGATTGATTCCTACTTTGCAACATCAATTTGCTCCGGAGGAGCCATTAGTCAAAATGCCACACAGACCAGACGGGACACTTGTAACGGATAATTACTGCGGGATAAAACCGCGTTTCCGTACTGTTGCCCTGATATTTCATAAGTCACTCTGTGCCCCCAATTCTCTGCTGACCGCTGTTTGCTGACTCTTAATGAGATAAAGTGGTGATTAAAGTTGAGGTGGACTGCGGGATCCATTAGAGGGAGAACCAGAACACGAGTCTACGCGAGGAAACTTTGAAAGAAACTTGTCTCTCTCGGAAGTAAATATTTTGTATTCCGTGCGAGAAAATGCTGCGTCTCATCTTTCTAAATGCCTATAGTGTACATCGCTGATCCAGCAAGTCTCCAAAGACCTTCCAGTGGACCCAAAAGGCTGCTGCATGACCGCTGACTACAACTGTTCTCTACCTTCTCATTAATTCACACAAAAACTCCTAAAGCTTTTTAAAGAACGTAAAATGTTTTTCTGATCATCGCTCGTTATTTCTAGCCCAAAAACTTGTTAGAGTACCTAGGTCATTGGCTCTTAATCTTTTTTCAGTGATGTACCCCCAGAGAAATATGAATACAGCCAAGTATCCGTGAAACAGTGCAAAGCATTTTTGGGTTGGAAAAAAAAAGACTTAAAACCTGCCGGTGTCTGATTTATGAAACTTTAAACCCTTTCAAACAACATTTGTATTGGTCTAAAAAAATAAAATAAAATAAAATTTAAAAAAACATCTACGTAAAATTTCCTCTTTTGGACCATAAAAGAAATCATTTAAAAAGATAAATTATTAATATTTTTACACAAAAAATAATCAATATAAAGTGATCTTTTCTACAAAAATATATAAATAAATATTTGTCCACAAAAAATATTAAAAAAAACAACTTCCTGTTTTGGAGTTACAGTACAGAGCAGTTCACAAAAATAAAATAATTAATTATTAATAAATATTTGCTCACAAAAAATAATCAACATAAAGTGTCGTACTTGTTTTCAAAAAGCTTCTTTCAACAATAGGCCATGAGTAAACCTGTTAGCTGCTATGAGGTCAATGACTTCCTGTTTTTCTTCGTCTTTTTGCTTAGCAGACTGGGAACGTTTCATCCTGGCTATAATTTGAACACAGTACTTAAAAGTTAGATTGTATGGAGTGACTGGTTAGATTGTTGGCTAATATGGCCTTTGTAGGTTTTGGGAAGTTGATAACATTTTTTTTCTTTCTTTTGGGAAGCTCAAAGTGCTAATAATGTCTGATGAACATCAACTAACTACTAAATGAATGTGTTCATTCTAAAATCTTACGAAGCTTTTTCTACTAAATTGGTACACGGTACATTTCACGTTCAAAAATTACACGTTAAAAATGAAGACCAAAAGAGACAACAGTTTTGGTATATGCTATGGCCAAACTATGATATGTATCTGTTAAAAAAGCACCAATTTAGGTTGGTCTTCTTTCCAAAGATCCATCTCAGAAAGACAACACTGGATTCCCCGGTGTTAATTCCGGTTGGCTGATTACCCCATGAATGAAGTTGAGAAGCGGATCAATGCTAATCTTGATGGAAATTCTCGAGTCTGGCTTGTCAGAGACCAAGACAAGATGATGTCTTCTGGGAGTTTAGTCCCATACATAAGCAAAAACTTCAAAATGTGGTCTCAGGTCTCAAGTATTATGACACTATCAGTAAAGACGCCTCCAGAAGGTCCATATTGTTTCTTCTGACAAGAACTAGTCAAGCATTATTCTTCTGGTGAGTCCAGTTGCTCAAAATTGCTGTGGCTCAACGATATTACTGTCGTGACATCTTTGATTGAAAGTGGAAGATGAATGTAGAACGTAGAGCTGTTCTCTGTCGAGTTCCATAATGCTGCTGCTCAAATGCTTGTCGCGCTATCACACCTGTACTTCCATTCATGTACATTTAAAATGTAAACATCTGCCTGAGCAAAATCTACTCTTACAGGATATGGCAAATTCGACCCAGGGGGACGTCCGCAAACTTGAGACGACCCCCGAAAAAAAAACAGGGGTGACTCCAAACTCATCAATCAAAGTTTCGGCTATGAAGATGTGGGAGGCTGCAAAAAACCGACACGAAAGTCACGGGGAACTGTTTTGCCGGCCCACGAAGCAAGTGGCGGCTCACCACATGCTGACAAGTCGGGCTCACATCTCAGGTAACGTTTTGGAGCTGGAGGAACTGGACGCAGAAGATAATACAGAGTCGCGGCGAAATGTGTCACAGTAACTCCCACATGGAATCATCCATCAAAACCTGGGGAAAAAGTCTCGACAGCCACTAATTAGGCTTGAAAGCTAATCCAGCCGGGTGGAATCATACTGTGGGTGAATTTGTGAATTCTCTTCCTTTTTCTGTCATGTCCTCTGGTGTTCCGTCACAAATCCACGCCTGTGTGAGGCCCTTAACACGTCTGTCAGGAGAATTAGCATGCCACTAAGTGGCTTAGAGAACTTTTAATGCAAATTCGTGGTCTTAGATTAAGATAGCGCGAAACAAAGCCGCGTTATAAGCGGAAGAAAACCTTTTCTTGGTCTGACTACATTTGAATAAATGGAGAAAGGTTGGTGTTGAGACTGTCTCAAAACACAGACAGAATAATAGGAATTATTATTTCTCATCAGAGAAAATAATACAGTAGCTGTTCTGTGTGCAATGAGAACCACATTTCTGGTTTTAGATTTAGGCCACAAAAAATGAGCGATGTCATAAATGACGATGTAAGAAAACCAACATTGCGCTTCTGTTATTGCTTTTTTTTTTTGCCATGGAAAAAAACACGTGCCTGATGAGAACCCAATTTCAAGACTATTAAAACAAACAAAACTAGACTCGGGATTGACGAGGACTGCAGTCAGCAATTGTTTAAACTCATTTAATACTGAAGATGTATTCATATTTAATTTAGACATTCAATGGTAGGTACCTTACAGTATTTTTTTGTACATATGAGGTTGAGTGAGAAAATAGCTGTCACTGAATCTGTTTTTTAGATATCTTTTATCTGGGATTCTATTTGAATAAATTGTGGAACTATATGATGAAGACAGTTAAAAAGTGAAATAAATTTATGAGTAAATATAATGCAGAAAATATCAAAAAGGAATTGCAAACCTGTTCCAAATAAGGATCACAGCAAGATTTTTTTTGAAAGAAAAAGGAGATAGACAGTAGTCCTTCAACGAGTCTTCTATTAAAAAAAAAAAAAATAGATATCTAGTAGCGGAATATTTGCTGTCCACTTTGCTATTTAGTTTGTAAAGCCTCTTGAGCGATTACATGCGATCAATTCACAACGACACCATTTTGCATTCATTTTTTCCCTTTAATCTTCTCGAGTATCACATTTTTCTTTTTTGCATTTATTTTTTAGTTCCACATATCTGACCGCAGGTTGTGCAGCCAAGATTTGCAATTCAATTTTCCATTGCGAACAAAGCCCTCAGAGTCTTGGATGCCAAGCGCCTTTAGGAAACCAAATGGAAGCTAAGCTTTCATTCCGGAGATTTACGAAAATTTGCAAGTTAATAATAATCCAGGAACAGGCCTGAAAATGATTAGAAATGAGCAGATGCAGCCTGGCTGGTCGGATAAAAACACTTTGATAGCGTCGGGACTGTCCGCTGTCCAATAGGAGTTCATAACTAGCCTTACACTCGGGGGTCTTGTTTCCGCCGCATTGAAGTTTATTGGGAGCCATTAAAGAAAGAGGAGAAAAAAAAAAGCAACATAAACACTGGTGGATTTTTATTGTTGGAGTTAAACTAGCACTTTAAAGCAACAACAACACGCAGCAGGAAACTGATGGCCAAAAAACAAGTTGAGCCGAAATGCTTTTTTTTCTTCTCAAAAAGGGTTTGATTTGTGGCAAATGTCAGGCCGCGATCCATTTTTTAAATTTTTTTATGCTCCACCAGTGGAGGGTTTGGTGCAAGGCAGAATTGTGTTTTCGATACAAACGCTGCAGTCATAAAAGTGGATGATAAACACATTGTCCGTTGTAAGCGATCCAGCGGGACGAGTTTCCATACGGACCAAGAACTATGGTTTGAATCTGTTGACACATACTTGTAATTTGTGCAACTTCTGGGGATTTATGATAGTTTCATTTCAACTCCTGCAACTTTTGTGGGATTTACGGTAGTCTGGTTTTAACCTGCGCATCTTTTGAGGAATTTACAGTCGTCTTATTTGAACCTGTGAGACCTTTGGAAGAGACTTATGGTTGTCGTATAGTTAATTTAAAGAATTTGGGGGGATTTTCAGTAATCTTATTTAAATTCAAGCAACCTTTATCGATTTTAAGATAGTTGCCTTTTTAACTTTTGCATATTTTGAGGCAGTTATGCTAGTTTGATTTTAACATGTCCAAATTTGGGGATTTTTGTTGGGGGATTCAAAGCAATCTTAGTTGAATACAAACATCTTTATTAACTCAATCCATCGCAAAGAGGTATTTTATACATTATTTTAACAGACATTTAAGAACAGGTACTTACAGTATAGTGTATTTACATTTTTTTTTTTCAAATTTCTTTCAGTATTCGGCCAAATGAAAGTCTAAAAACATCCGGCACTAAATTAACTAAGCACTAAGGTAGTCCGACTGTATTACTCAACTAAATGGTTATTTTAGGTACTTAAAGTAATATTGTACACACAAAAACATTTGGATTCAATGACATACTTTAACCTACAAACCTCTTGGGATACTTTAGCAGTCTCATTTTGAAGTTTGCATCCTCAGTGGAAGGAACAGTTTGCGATTTGCAGTCATCATTGTACAACACTACAAAACAAGCAAATCCAAGCAGGCCTCATTCCCAATCATAAAGCAACACCATTCATCCGGCATTCTGAGGTGTAGTACACAAAGTGACCTTCACGTGAGTCATCCTCAGCTTCATTAATCCACTCCCTGCCTTTTCATTACCCGTTTGATTTATGGTGGCGCTCGGGCAGCCACTCCAGCACCCACGCGGACCGAGGAGCGGCTCTGTGCGCCGTGAGTACCGAGTACCTCTTGTCTCATCCGCGAGAGGTTGCCGGCTCGCGAGAATACCTTCCCTTGATTAAATATACGGTGACATCTCTTGATATTACTGGATGTATAGTCCATTGAAATGACAATTGAGGCGGGTGTAAATATGGATATGTGTAGTCAGAAAAATGTTCTATAGAAGGCAAAAATCAAGTATCTATTGTGCTTGCTGGTAGATACAAAAGATTCAATGGACATATTGAGACCTGTTTTAAAGGTAGGCCAGAGGAGGTACAAGCGATACTATATTAATAGACAGATAAAACAGTTGAAGATAAAATTGACTGAGGTAGCTACAATGTATGCGTAGATCTTTCAGTTTGATTGCCTTATGCTTACAGTAAACAACATCTATTTTGCCGATGCAAAAAAAGGGCAACAAATTAGAAAAGAGATTACAGATTATCCAAACAATTAATTAAAAAACAGATTTTAATGAATAAAAAAAGCATTTGTTCACTCTTGGTCATAAACTTTAGGGTTTCTAGTAGCTTATTTTATGTAGCACTATGTTTTTTGCTTTTTTTTTGAAGATACTGACTCTGTTGTGTTAAAATGATAGTCATTTTTTTTTTAACAATTTCAGTATCATTGCTTGTAAAAAATTAAGATTTGCTTTATTTTGGATGTCAGGTCCGCAGACTGCATCATCAACAAATTTCATATTCTATATTTAAGGATACATGCTTATGGTATTGATTTACGTGTAGTAAATAATAACACCGGTGTTACTGGCAACTGCTTTTTATGGTAAAAAATTGAAATAACTGTCAAACATCGGCTCTTTGGCCGATTGTTTTTGGTCAATGTTTGAAGGGCCATAATTGCCCCATTTAATCAGTACTTAATAGTCATGTATTATTTAATCCCTCTCACTGAACAGCTAATATTTGTGCTGTTTGAGACAATCATATGTTTTTGTACAATAATATTGCAGGCTAATTTTTTTCATGAAAATACAGGACCCTCGCGGTTTGGTTGGTTCGGATTGATCTATTCACTAATTTTAGTAGATAATGTACATTAAATAGATAGATATACAATAGGTCAACAGACATGAGTGGTTAGCTACTGTAGCTAATTGGATCCCTGTAGGCATATGCGCAGGATATGAGTGTCTATTTTGCAGACAGTAATCCCATCTTGTAATGGGTGCGTCTCATAAATATTTTACAATGATGAGATGGCTTTTTCTCAATAAGTAAATGTGTGAATGTCATCTTGACATGCGTCTCCCTCAGTGTCCACGCCGTTTCACCGAGGAAATGCACACAGGTGCTCTCGTTAAAAAAAAAAAAAAGACTAGCAGCCAGCTGCGGCGTCCACTCGTTGACCTCGCTCACCGGCGCCTCCATTAGCCAGGACACTGCGCTGTGATTTCATTACAGCAGACGTAATTGTGTTCACGCCGGGGCGGAGGGGATGGCGGCTTCTACGCGCCGGATTGAGAAAAACTAAGAGGCTTCCTGGCCTCATCCGAGGGGACAAACCACACCAATAGCAACGGTCAACTGTTGTAGTTGTCAGTTATAAAAATATGACTAAAAGCGGTTTTTGTGAATGTATTTTTAGAATTAGAATGACTATTTATGAATCATTTCTTGTTTTGACTTATGAGCAAGTTCAAAATATGAAGTGTTGGTTCGTTTTACCATCCTATTTTCTACAAAGTGCACAAGTTCCGCAATCCTGCATGTTTTCGATGCTGCACTCTTAAACAAACCTGATTCAAATGATTAGGTTCATTTTCAAGCTCCTGCAGAGCTTGCAGACACCTGGGGAAAAGGCTTTTTTTGTCATGTGAATTTTTTTTTTTTTTAATATTTTAGGCACTTTGATGCACTTGGTTATTTTTTTTCTGTTTTAGACTAAGCTGTAACCTGTGTAAATGCCGTGTACAATAATGAACAGTAGTTGAAAGTTGATTTGTACTGATTTTTCCTTCTGTTAATGTTAAAAAGGATGCAGGTTGGGGTATACTTATATGATTATTTCTAGGCAGTACGTCAAGTGTGTGGGGGGGGGGGGCAAAAGGTTTTCTAGGGGGGCTTGGCAAAATGTCTTTGAGAAGCACAGGCCTATAGTATCAACACTCAAAGTAGTGATGACATCACGGATAAGACATGTTGAACACTTTAAAGATGAACCGGAAAAAAATGAGAATTTGGAAGTCATAGCTTGCTTTCCGGTCTCCAAAATGCACCATTTTACATCTTTCCACAAAACAAGCCATGTGGTCTGGAACACACCGCCGCCGCTGGCCGGCACCCCAGAACACAATGAGATTGGACGCGGGGTCATTATATTTTTTTATGCTTCTTTTATTATCGTCATCTTGCTCCCTAAACTAATAATGAAGCTTCCCCTTTGCTTCACTTGAGATCTACACTTGGTGCCGTAACCCTGCATGCTAAATAAAGATGTAGACTTCATGTTGTCTTGAGTTACATACCGGGCGAGCAGACGGCGAAGAAAGGAGCGGAAGCGCGCGCTGTAAATCCGCCGGCTAATTTAATCAGCTTGTGTTTGATGAACAAGGCAGTACATCAGTCGCCGCTGGCCCCTGCCGCTGGCCGCCTGGGCGGAGGGCTACGCCACAATCCACGGGGCTTGTAAATCATACGGCATTGTGTTCATTTTAGCTTTGGGTCCATTACAAATAATAGAAATAATACATCACATGGAAGAAGAAAAAAAAAATGATCATATTTAATCATATTTTGCTTGTTCTTAAATAATGCAATGAAAATATTTTATTGGACTTTAAATGACTTTGAAGATTATTTCAAGTTGTGTTGATTTCTGTTTTATATGTATTACAGTATATATTTTTACTTGTATTAATATTTCTATTCCTGTTTTGCGAGTTGAGCAACAGCATGAATTAATTAAATGAGAAGATGGATAACAATTGCAATGGACTTTTTTTTTTTAATTTGGTGGATTTTCCAACAGCTATAGCTATAACATTAAGCACGACAAACATTGCATAACCGTTTTGCATGCAAGACTCCGCCCCCCCATGGACTTTTTTGGACCGCGTAGATTATGTCTATTGATTGCAACGGTCTTGTTTTCACGCTGGCTTTTGTGTCTGCAGGACAATGTCTGGCACACATCCCGGCAAAGCAGCTGCTTGGTCTCTGCTGTTTTTCCAATTCCAGTAAATACTTTTTCTCCACTACTCGAGGCGCGGATCGACCGCCGCGCCAGTTGAAAGAGCCTCCGCGGTGAGCCTCGCGGTTAGTCGCTGACGCTAATCTATCAAAGGCCAATCTTGGGGGCCTGATTTGACGTTTACGACGCGGAAGGTATTTGATTGAAATAACACGTGGGGAGATTTTAATCGCAATTCCTTTTGTGTGGCCGGTGAATTTCATGTCTTCAGAGGGTTCCAGTTCACCTTTTACTGCCATGCACACTTACCTTAATAGGGCATGTCCCTGCCTATTATATACACTCCACTTCAATGCACGATGATGCGCTTCATTTATTTCACTTGCAGGGCAACATTTACAAGCGGCACTTGCTTCAATCTGAGTTAAGAATCCTATTGGAATTCAAGGATATCCGGCAAAAGAAGTCGGAGGGATTTTAAGTCGGAGACAAGGCTGATGTTTCGCAAACTTTGGGACTGCACCATTTTTGGGAAAAATATTTTTTACGAGTGTCACTTTCCTATATGTGTAATAACTAAATTGGCCCTGCCATTCAAACTTTGACATGATGTCACCATCCGGGTGAAATTTCAGCTTCCTTTCTTTCAACGCTTTCCCTTTGATGTAAAATGCCCGATGTTAGGATCAAAGGATGGATAAGACAGTGCACACGGGTTTATAATACAAAGCCGCTCAAGAGGTTTTGTGAGTCGTTTTTAAAAATGTTCCAAATAAAGCAAGATGAAGACAATCAAAGCTTTGACAATGTGCTCAATCATGAAATCGATGTTTTGCAAAAGTGGCAGAATGCTGGACGATTGGTTGACAACATGTTTAGAATAGCTATAAATACTTTCAATACAGCTATTACGAAAGAGAATAACATTTTCAATAATTATTGCCATTTATTGCCAGTTATATCATTGTGTTGACTGGAAACCATGCAATTATTCGAGTTAAACAAGAATGCGTATAGACGTTCAAATCCCAAACAATCCATGAACCCTTGGAATGTGTAGTGCATTTAAATAAGTACGCTGCGTAACAAAGTTATTTGACTCTCCAGCACGGCCTCCGTCGCTTCTGCAGGGGCCCGCAAACGTTCAGCACATTGAGCTTTTCATCACTAGTATGAGTCTCAAAGCTAATGAGTGTCTAATCGCTAACGAGGGCTTTGAAGCAAAGTTTTGCACACAAAGGCTTTGCTAACTCTTGTGACTACTTTGCGGACTTGTGGTCGAGGACTGCTTTGTGATGCTTTCCCCGGCTGTGATTAAAAAGCGAGCGCAGGCTCTCGGGGCGAATCTCCACGGCATCCACCCGAATCGCTACGCTCCGAGCTCGAGGTGAGCCGATGCACCCTGCCTAAACAACGGTGTGGCTGCCTTCAGTGACTTGAAGCGCTTGACAAGATTCCATCAAGAATACTGCAACACAATTGCTAGCGGTACAGAGATAGACTTTTTTTGTTTTAATCAATTCAGATGGAGATATTCTTGGTTCTGGTGACGATGCTTGCATCAAGCTCTGCACTTCCCCAAGGTATGTCCTAGTGGCGTGGGCCGAAAACCCAAATCTGTTTTTATTCTAGTGACACTTGATGCCTTAACTGTGGTATGTGCAGAGCTGAAAGACAGAGTCCTCCTCTTCCCAAGGCTGAGCATCAAAGATTATGTGAAATTGAATAGTAAAAGAACAATCTTTACAGCAGCGACCGTCTGCTTGAGGTAACCGAGGCGACCCCAACCCCCCTCATAACGTGCCTCTGTAGCTTTATAGATGCAATTGCATCATAAATGTAAAACTAGCTTATACTAGGAATGGTTTTCGCTTTGCTTTTTCTTTAACAGAGCAATCACAGATACCACTGAAGGGACCATCCCTTTTGTATCTGGCCGCACCGGCGGCTATGTTGGCTTTTACCTTTCTCATCGAAAAGAATTCGACCAAAGTTGGTGTTTTCATTAATCGCAACCACACTGAAGGAATGAATGTGGATATTTCAAGCTCCTGGCTGTTTGTGCGCCACCTGGAGGTCCAAAGACGGCTACACACAGCTGAGGGTGGACGAGAAAGGCAAGATGAAGAAACTGAGCTCGAAGCAACCCATCAGCGGTCAGCCTAGCATCATCCTGGGCCAACAGCAGGGAAGTTACGGGGGAAACTTTGACTGGGATAGTAAAAGAATTTCAGTCCGTGAATTATAATAAAATCAGAAATTATTTTCTATTTCATGAAATGGGACTTACGGACTTACGACCATAGCTTGCCACCCCCTTCAAGCATTTAGAGGAATTTTCATTCCGACTGATGTCTCTCCAAATCTGATTAATTTGAAATCAGATACAGTATCACACGTTCGTCAAAATCTCAAAATCAGAGGAAGAATTAGACTCATTTTGAATGACGGACTCACAAGCCAATGTAGCAAAAAAATGTTGTCACTGACAAGCTTTGAGGGCGTCAATGTCATGGATGGGAAGGTGAAGAACCAAGGTAGATGATTTTATTTTAGTCCGACATGACTTTGTACTGGTTTAGCTACTTTTGAGCGCCTCATTGTAGCCACAGGGAGAATCCCTGTAATGACGCAGCGGGATATATTCCATCCACCAGAGGCTTTAAGCAAATACATTTTTGCGGATAAAAAAAAAATGTAGTTATGTGTAGGCCCAGGAAAAATGCAAGGGTAAGTAGCATTCAATTTTCCAGGTCAGAGAAGCAGCTTTTGATAGACAGTTGGCAGCTGCGTGCGTCTCTGTGGCGTGTCAAATGTAGAAGACACTTATTTTCACTTAACAGCGACATTAAATACGAGCGGGATATTGATTTTGAATTTCATTTTACGTCCCTAATGCAGGTGCAGGCATTCTTTCAATTTCAGTTTTTCTCAGCGCAATATAACCTGACCAGGCTTTTGGTGAATTTTGCACCCCCTCTCTCTTCCCAAAAACAACTCCCACATGGATGTGAGAGTGATTTATGCAGACATTTCACACTTTTACAGCAGAAAAATAGTTTTTTTTCCTGAAAGATATTTTTATAGAGGCTTCAGATGGGAGTAAATGTCAAAAAAAAAATTAATGACATGACAGCTGCAGCAGACGTCCGACTGACAGTTCATAAAAGTACAATAAAAAATGGTAATAGTGAAGTAAATAGAGTAGCAGATTCCCAGACTGATGAGACCTGTTGTGTTCCCCGCCCTCCAAAAATCTAATGGAGAGGGCACATAATACAATAAGGGGAAGAATTGAACCCACCCCGTAAGAGGCACTCTGGATGGTGCCGGAATCCAGGAAAGGCAAAACACTTAAACAGCTGATGGAGAGGAACAAAGGTGCTGTCGGCGGGAATTATGGTCACGGAACGCCGTCCAATGGACAGAGGGAAAGGTGGGTGGTGGGGGTTATGGAAACACTTAAATGAATGGGATCGAAGGGGGTCGTGGAGGTCGGGATTGAGCAAAGATGAACCAATCGGGCTCATCCAACAAAGGGATCAATATGACTTCAAGCGCATCGCTGTCATTGGATCCGACAGCGCAGTTGGGGGATTAGTTATAATCGCATTCATGATACCTCCAAAATTGGATTACGTTTGACTTTGGAGCCATCTTACATGTTTTAATTCACCATTTATTTACCTTCTCTTTTCTTTGGGAGATT
Organism: Hippichthys cyanospilos; assembly: GCF_059441005.1. NCBI lineage: Eukaryota > Metazoa > Chordata > Actinopteri > Syngnathiformes > Syngnathidae > Hippichthys > Hippichthys cyanospilos. The sequence goes on from NC_142384.1 coordinate 11,374,407, forward strand.
TGTTTACCTTCATCTTTCCTAGATGGAATGTATTCATATTACTTGTTATGTGTCAGAAAAATATAAAAGGTTAATTATGTGGTTTTTTTTTTGTTTTTTTTTGACAAAACAAAAAGATGCTTTTTGGATAAGGATGCATTTGACAGCAAAACATGGCACCAAAGGTGGTGAGGAGGCCAGCCAATGCTTTAAAATAAAGTATGGACATGAGCGCCTTTGGATGTGTTTACTTTGAAGTCCTTCCAGGAAGTATGTCGCAACAACAGTGAAAACTTTCTACTCCACAATCTGTTTAAACCTCCCGTCCAAAATGAGTCGCCACTCCTAATGTAAACAAGACGGCGTTGCCAATTTAGCACACTATAAAACTCAATTACGTTGATATTTTAGTGTACGCCGACTGTTGCCAGCTTTGAGGGGATCGAACAATTTAATAGATATAAATCAAAACTGCACACTTTAACGACGAAATCCTGACACAGTTGCAGTCAGTGCTGATCTCTTTGGTACGTATCATGACGAGTCAAGCGTGTCTTTTATGGGTTTCACGTCACTTGGAAAGAACAGTCTAAAATCTGTGTAAAATTAGTTTTAGTTAAAAATGTTGCTCCTCAAAAAAAAAAATACAAAATTCGTTCATTCGTTATTAAATGAAAATGTGTTTAAAAGTTTTTTGAATCACGAAAAATGTTTCTATTTTTATCCAAATACCAAAATACTCAATATAAGCAGCCATGCAGGATAAATATAGATTACTTTCAAATCACCATGTGCCAATATTTTACTTTTTCAGTTAAAATAATGAAATGACAGTTTGTAAACATTACAAAAAAAAAAATACACCAACCACCACATAACATGAGCTGTATTTTCTAAACTACCGTAGCTCAAAATGAACCTCTAACAAAAGTGCTTTCACTGTTTATGTTTACATTTGCACGCTAGCTTAATATCTGGCAGTCCGTGCGATGTAAAGACCACTAAAATCTTGTCTCGTTCTTGTAAACTCAATCCCGTGAGACATTTGCTCTCGTGGGATTTGTGTCTCGTCTGTCCCTAGTTGTGCATTCACCTAAATTAATCCCTGATTTGACTTCATCAAGAAAACCATCTGGGGACTCGCAGACAGATGTGTATGTAATAATACACTTTTTAAAAAAAAATATAATACATCATACTCACCAGGGACCCTGAAATCTTAAGTGTGCAGATACCTTCATAAGTGTCAGGCTGCTAAAATGACTCCAAAGAAAAATAATTCCAAATGCTTTTTCAGCAAATAAACAACAAAACTAGCTGAAGCTGCAAGTCAATGAGAGCAATCTGACACGCGTCAAAAGTTGTAAAACCAACGTTGCGTACATGATAATCCGCATTAAAGCGAAAATTACACATAAAGCCGCCAAAGCTGGTTCCAAATGCTGATTCGGGCTTGTTCATCCAAAAATAACCTTTCCAACATGGCCGTAGTTACACTACACTTATGTACTCAACAGTATGTCATTAAAATAAAGTCACCATTTGTCAAGTGTTTCCAAATGTGTCATATAAGATTGCAATCAGCACGCAGCCATGTCACAATCCAGCATCACGTTCCGAAGGGACCTTTTTCCTTTTTCTTTCCAACATTCCAACCGCTTTATGGACGCCACAGAGAATTTCAGGCGCCTCGAGAGCACCGATGCGAGGTTCCAAGCCCTTTTTTGGGTGCCTTTTAGAGGCTACCTTCACCTAATTGGCTTATTAAAAAAGTGGCAGACATGCCAACATGCAACTTGTGGTTATGACAGAGTAAAAATGGCCACACGAGCGCTCTTTGGACAATAGGCTGATCAGCTTTGGAGAAAAACTGGAAACATGCCAACTGCAACCACCACTTGTTGGATTAAAATCAATTTTAACGCTAACAGATTACAGCATAGGCAGGCAAGCAGGTAATTTACATTTTGCAATGTTATTACGAAGGTTGTCAAAGTTAAAGCATTAGAACATACCACGAAAAAAATCACAATCATGTATTAACTCATATTAATCACAATATTTATTTTGACTGCACATGCCAATTGAATTTAATCACAGACGATTACAAAAAGCTACAATTGCTTTGCTCGGTGCTTTGCTTCGCTTCACCCAACAGGACATTGGATAAAACCATAGTCATTTGCATTTATTGTAACTATCTTTTCATCGAACTATGGTCAGTTGGACATCGATAATTTGGAGTCAGCTGTTAGCATGAGAGCTAGTAGTGAACCATCAAAAAATGTAGATATAGCTTGGGTAAAAGTAATTTTTCACCACAGTGTGTCTGTGATGGAGGCTCACAATATTTTCTCAAAAATATCTTCACTGCTTGCATCTTGACACATGATCGTCAGTCTGGCTTCTCCGTTTACCGTCACTGTTTTCCTTCTCACCTTCGATAGTTTTGACAAGTCGGCTCGAATTCATTTTTTCCAAGAGGATATAAAATATTCAAACAACGCATGGAAGTATTGCCCAGATTCAACTGGGAAAGTTTTTATCAATTGTGACACTTCCTGGCATCAAAAAGACCACCAACCATGGCTCAAAGTACGGAATAATCTTACCAAAATTTTCATTAGCAGGCCTACTGTTAGTGAAAACACTTTGAGGACAGTAGTAGGGAGTCCTTGTATTTTTGTTCCGGTTCCGTTTTTTTTTTAATACAAATATTTTCTGTAATTATGACTTTAATTCTACATTTAGTAAATCATCGCTGTTGGAATGAAATTCATTTAAAACGAGTACAATCCTGCATTAGCCATTCCTGAGAATCTGTTTTAGTAGACAACAAGAGCAAGAACTGTTTTTATCGTTTCTATTTTTCAAGATTTATGTCTTATTTAGACAGCGGAACAGACACATAGAAAGCCCAATAAAGCGCAAAGTGTACCATTTCCTGTGCGAGAGGTCGGTGTCGGTAACATACGGCGTTCGTCAGCCAGGAGTTACCTGTCGGGATCGTGTCATCGCGCTCTGGCATGTGTTTGGCGGCACCCGACGCAAGACGCGGAGCGGCTGTCGCGCTGCGTTGTGTGGGGGTCGTGAGGAGGGAAGCGTGCTGACAGTTGGGGCTTCATTTGTCTTTTCGCCACTTGGCCGGTACCATTCTGGGTCAGAGCAACTGGAGGAGACCAGGCTTTACTGCAGAGAGCTTCTCCGTACTCGCCAGCCTGACTTTATTAGAGTCCCCGTAAATTTTAAAGCGTACCCTCACCTTGTTTTGTACGCGGGCCAGCTCGGCAGGAGCGCTAACTCTTAAAGATGGTTCTGCGAATGCCATTAGGAGGTGTGCCTGAGAACAGCCAGCCGCTGCCTGGCCCATAGGGGGCTCGGGCTAATTGCTGGACAAGGCCCAAACTTGCTACACAGCCAGTTACAAGATGTGAGTCAGGGTAAGGGTCCTCAAATACGGGTAGGGTTTCAAAATGGCAAAAGGGTTTCAAGCTAGAGCTACCATCTCAAAGTAGGGTTCTAAGCATTTAAGCAAATCTTAGTTAGGGTTTCAAGCTTTGGTTAGGGGTTCAAAATAGGATTTGGGTTTACAGCCAGTTGGCAGATGAAAGCAGGACTGGGGTTTTAAGCCAGAGTTTTAAAAAAAGCAGGGTTTCAAACCTTGGTTATGGTTTCCAACTAGGAAAATTAAGCTATTGACAGATAACTTATTATCAAATGAATTGAAAATTAACATTTAATAACGGAGTCATCATTTAGTCATTGCTCATTGAAATCCTCAAATTTGATATCCTCAACAGTAATTATCCTGATTTCTGTGGTCCTCTGTGAAAATGTTTAATCAAAACATCTGAGTTTACTTCAATCAAATACGCCTTTTTGCAAGCAGTTAGGAATGAACACATGGTGCCATTTTGAATCTCCGTTTTGATAATGCATTGTAATTTTCAGCCCCTTAGTGTTGAAGTGTCTTAGTGCAATTCGTTAGATATATCAAGATCAATGGCCCAAATCGACTTGAGATTGACACCGAGGGGTTACGAAGGTTTTGAGTATGATTACAACTAAAATTAAAACCGCATGGGACAAAACATAAAAATGTCTCAAGCCAGTGTTAGAGTTAGAAACTAGTGTTTGTACCTACAGTTTGCGTTATAAATTTAGAGTTTTAAGACTACATAAAAATCGTTAGGTTTGGGTAAAACATTTACAAATAACGTAACAAATAAAGAAGGACTTCAAGCTTAAGGTTTCAGGTAAGGAATTCGCTAACAGGACTTGTAGTAAATGCATGCTTGGTCAAATTATTAGATCGAACAGGGCTCTACCGCTTGATCCCAAGCCAGATGTTACAAGGTGTCATTCCACCCCCCTGCTGCAATCTGTGGAAAGATTGCCACTTTCCAAGAGAGCTGTTTTATTTTTTATTTGGGCGCGTCGCCACATTTCTGTGATTGCCTTGTAAATCCGTTAATGATGGAAGGCGGCATGTCGGGCTCCGCAGAGGCTCTGCAATCGAGGACCACCGACGAGCCTCAGCTGCCGAGAAGACTTTGTGGAGCTGACGGGTAGATGGCCTACCGTCATTTGCGCCCCTCGTCCCGAGTGGATGCCCGAGGGGCAGCTGGTGGGTTGGCCGCTGTTTACATGTGAGGTGCGAATATGCAATTTCAGTTGCCATTTTTGGACTGCGAGAGCATCCCCGGAGATGGAGATCATCTCACTGTCATTTAGGAAGGACGGAATCCAATTTTAGGACTACTCAGAAGAGTGCAACACTACGCCCAGGCTGAGAAAGAACCCAGGTAGTGTTGAGTTGCCATAAAATTGCCACATTGCAGATGTAACAGGCATTCATCTACCTGCGCCTTTCACACAAAACCCAAAGGAAAACGATTGCCGCAGTATTTGGGTGCGCTGTACATCCTGTAAAGAGATCATGAGATATCTTTCACAAACACAAACTTGACATCGTCAAGAAAAAATAGACATGTTTTGAATAGCAGTGAGAAACTCTTTCAAGAACCGTTCATGACAAGGGTAAAAAGTATTGTAAAAGCTGGCTTGGAGAGGCAGCGTGAAAGGGGCTGACATTCTTCTCTGTACAACACCTCAAAAGACTAATTAAGAAGCTAGGAAATTTGTGATGCCTTCCTTTCACTTTCATTAACCTTCCCACAGAAAATCCGCGTCAAAGAAAAGAGTCTGGAAAGAAAATGGTATTGACAGACAGCGTGAAAAGGGCTATGGATTCATCCGTGTCAAGTATAAAATAGATGCCAATTCCACATTCCGTGAAAGGTATCAATTTTCAACCAGAACAAGGAAAAGAGTCAGTAAAACAGACGACTTGGACAGACAGTGTGAAAGGGGTCGTACATTCCTTCCTAACTCAAGCAAGACCATAACCTTGCGCTTTGTGCTTGGCTGAACTATCAAATAGATCAGCTCATTAAACGCAACAACGTGAATTACAAACCCTTCTGTGACAGTTCAGCTTCCGAAAATTTGTTAGCCACATAGAGGCCCCATCTTAAGCCTGGGAAGCTTCTGAGGAAATCCGGGCTAAGCGATCTGGTAGTTCACAGAAAGGAACGAGACGTCGGCGGTTACGGTAACCCGTCGCTTCCTGCTCGGATGCCGCGGCCAGACTCGACCCGAGATGCCCCTCGGAAAACCTTAAAACGATTAATATGTTTACTTAAGCTGATTGAATCTTTGATTGATCGAGTCATGGAGAAATTACGCGAGTCAAAAGATCCAAAGAGTGTAAACAAGCCATTAGTCATGAGCCTTTCCTTCCTTGCGAAGGTCCAGTGGAAATCCCAGCGTGTCTCACTCATTTCGCATCCTTTGCACTCCAGCTTGTGTTCTTGTTGGTCTGCAAGTCCAATCCAGGTGACCTCTGTAATGGGCCGAGGGCAGGCTTGACAGATTTTCCCCGTCGGTTCTTCATCACAGCGGAGAAAATGACGAGGAAGGAAGTGACAAGTTGGAGACTTGATTGCTAGCACATGTTTGAGATGTTGACCACTGCTGGTCCCTATGACAGTGATTCCCATTTAAGATCACCAAAACACACAAGAAACACGAATGGATGATTAAAAAAGGTCTTTAAATCAATGAACGTATGTAGACGGTTCGATAGATCTTTGTCTGATATCGTGGCAGAATATTCAAAGGAAGTCATGAAAGATGACAATGCATCCCGCTAATTAGCAAATGTTTACAAGCTGTTAAAACACGTACGTTACATCAGAGTTTATTTAAGTTCGCCAGATGATCGCAGACATGTAGTTTAGCAGTGTATTAATATCTTAAATAAATTATCAGTATTTATAGAAGCACCCATTGTCAAATTTGAACAGCCAAGTTAAATTGGCTAGCAAGGCGGCTGCCATTTTGGCTTTAGCAAACAAGTAAGTGATATCTTTTGTTTTCTAATTGATTTGAACACTTGCCAGGTTTTTTGAGTGTACATCAGAGTTTTGAACAGGAAAGCTCTTTTGGGGCATATTTGTCGGCAGGGTGAGCTAATCAGAAACCAGAAGCAAGAATATTGTAATCAAGAAATGGTAAAAGGTGTTGACAGGTCCTCATCATAACACTCTTCCTATCAAAGAAAAGTGATAAAAGGATGAAAAACCAATAAGTGATGTGGTAGATAGTGAAGCCGAGTCGGATCATTTTTCAAGCTATTTTTGATGAAGAGCGAAATACAGAAAAAAATGGAACGTTACGCTGCAAAACTTTGTGGGGTTTCCCAGAGGTATGGAGTTAAAAAAAAATCCTTCAAAGAAAAACAAAACCAAAATCTCAACCTCAAGTTTTCAGCACAACATTTTTCTATGTACTATGAACAAAGAAACTCCAAAAAAAAAGAAAATGTCACCAAATGGCCCCATTCTATCAGCCCCTGAAGACAACTTCTGAATTTGCAAATTATTGGGGTGCAATTTTATGATGTTAATGTGTGCACGTGTTTGTGTCATCTCATCTCTCCAGCTGCTTATCCATCGCGGTCCAGCGTAATTGGATGCGCGTGAAGGGAAATGGAGTCGCAGAGATGCGACTGGGATCGATATCGGCCGCCTGTGGTGCGCCTCTCTCTGTCGTTTTCACAACCTCATCATCATCTTAGACTCCGCGTGCGTGCGTGAAAGAAAGTTTGTGTGTGTGTTTGTTAATGTGTGAATGGCGGGAGGTTGATAGCAGCCATTAGAGGAGACACCTGCCTCTCAGCCACCATACACATTATACACAAACGTAGCATCCAGTTTATGTCTTCTATCATATCTAAAGTGTCTATTGGAGGCCTCAGGGATATACTAACTACAGTGAAAATTAAGTAAAGTGACAACTTCCGACAATCATTAGAATAAAATTGACTCTTCTGTACATAATGTCAGTTTTTTAAAGGCGTTTTATGCGAAGAAGGGAGAGAACAATTTAAGTATGTGGATTGATATATTATGTATAATTTCAAACACGGTTTACAGATGAAGAATGAACTTTAAAGGAAAACAAGAGTTCTAAAACTAAAGTGTCGTCTCGAATACAGGAAATATGTGCATGTTCTTCATTTGCTTGACAAGGAATTCATTTGCAATGCTTATTACTGCCATCAAGAAAACGAGAGTAGAAAACGAAAAATGGCAATTTACGTAAATTAAAAAAGTGGCCATATATGGAAGAAACAGGCACATAGGAACAGACAGCAGTTTGAAGTTGGAAGTTCGGTGTTGAAAATATTCGCTCGACAACGGAATTTTTTTGTGATGCTCTTTACCACCACCTAGAGGCAAGGTGCAGCATTTTTCCTTTATCGGTAATTCTCTTAATATTCTAATCTAAAATCTAGTCAGAAAATTTGTAGCATGTGTCATTGAAGAGTCTAAACATTTATAAAATACTAAACTTCTTGCTAAACTGCATAGGCATTATTGTCCCAACTTATGAGGCAAATGAAAATGTAAATGTAATGTAAAGAAAAACCAAAAACCAAAATGTGGCACTCATAAGTGGCGGTGCATTGCATTTATGACGAATGCTTTCCCTCCTTTTGGGTCTATCTGGATGTCATTTAATTCAACACAATGGCCTCATGTCCTCCATTGTGCTTTTCTGAGAACCAGAACCTGTTACATGCACAATTACAAGCCAGACAGCAGAAGTCAAGCCCTTGTGGCCCAGTCCAGATAACCTTATTACGTGTTCCCACCTATATATCACACAAGCGCCTCAATTTCAAGGTAATGTCTGATCACGCCATATGGCCCGGATGGTTCTGTTACACCATCAAAGTACAAGCGTCATCAGCTGGGTGGGGTCAGAACCGCCGGCGAGGGTCAACGGCCAGGAGGGTGTCTGACTTCAAGGCCTCGTGCAGGGGAGCTTTCCAGGTCTATTGTTGCGATTCAAAGACCAACGCCGCCTTTGAAGCGGGCGGGTTCTTGAATTGGACCTACGCCTGAACCTCGCCCTCCATATCCCCCGTGTTTCACATATGGACACCTCGGGACAAATGCACCCCTGGGAAGCATTGGTAACCCAATAGCATATAGCAAGCAGCCTGTGCACCCCCCTGGATGGTGGATGGGGGCTTCCCATTGGTGTGAACAGGAAGCCACCATGAACACACTGTGGAGCAAAGCTTCGTTTCTTAGTCTGTGACAGTAGGGTTAGTGTTTTGCAGAAAAGACACATTTGCAGCACTGGGACCTCATTCGTCTTCTTAAAATTGATATTACCTCCTTGCATTTTTTATTTGTCGCTCTATGGCGAGCGATCGATACTTTTAAGTGGGTGACTCATAATGTCTGCTATCTTTAACGACAATTTATTTGTTAGATTTTAGCACCAAACACACATGCGCACAAACGCACTTTCGCTTTTGGGCAAAACTGCCGTCTCCATTGTAAAGATAATTTAATGCCTATGGAACCGCTTTGCTTGTTTTGAGTGTATTGCCTTCATTGTTAAGCATGTGCGTCTATGTGTGTGTGTCTGTGTGTGTGTCTCAAATCTGCACAATGGCATCAGACCGAGCCAAAAGACCTCCCTTTAATGCCTGCCATAATTAAAAAAGCTTTTAGACGAAGGCGGGGGCAAGCCACCAAAAAGGGAAGGGAGAGAAGAGGTGAAGAGGGTGGGCTTTGATGGTGGGACGGCCTGCCAAAAAAAATGTAATAAATGTAATGTATTCTTACACATCCCGCCATACATTATTTTTATACACCCGCACAATTGTATTATTGTCACTACTGTCACATGTCCTATATATATATATATATATATATATATATATATATATATATATATATATATATATATATATATATATATATATATATAGGGGGCCAGAACCTGTCCAATTTTGGTTGAGCATAGGACAAATAGTAGACAAATTAACTTTTAAAATGTGTTTCTAATGTTGCAGTCACACTGGTGTTGTGTAAACCACGGATTTTATTTCTGATCTGCAACCTAGCGACGTTTACGTTAGGCCCTATTAAATGAGAAACAGGCACAGACAAATCTCTGCTGGTTTGGACGTCTTTTTTTTTTTTTTTTCGTTTTTCCATCGTCCACAATGCAAACATAAAGTATCAGGTGTCTCGGTGTTGTTCGGTATCGTCAGTTCCCATAACAAACAGCCAAAGGGTTGGGAGAGCGAGTCGGTGGGGGTGCGCTTAGGTTGTCAGGAAATGGATGTGGCGCAAGTGTTTCAAGCTGTGCGCTAATCCTATAAGAGATGTCACCTGGAGGCTCTCATTTGCATGATTCAATGTATTCATGTCATTATAATACAATGCCGGCGTTTGCTCGTCGGGTATAAGGCGCGTTAAAGTGGAACCCATCAAACGAGAATGGAAACAATTACGCGTCTTACGGGGCCCCCGGTGATAGCGCGGTAATCCAAACGCGCTGGCGTGCATACATTTTGCAAATAGCCACGGGACACATGAAGATGCCATTAAATCAGTTTTGCCTGGACTTGGTGAAACCGAAAGATGTTTCACTTCAATGACCTCGTGTCCTCTTTTGACAAGACAAGTTCACTTTTTGGATACTATCATAATATCATTTTTTATTTACCTGAGTTGGGGAAAGCAGCATGGTCTACTGGTCTCACAGTCTCTGGTTTGGAAATTTGGTCCTCGCCTTCCTGTGTGAAATTTGTTTCCCCAAGCTTCTATGGCGATTTCGCCAGGTACTTTGACTTCCGCTCTATTCCAAGAAAAAAAAAGAAAAAACAATTGAAAAAAAATGTAAGGCATTTTTTTGTGTACAATCAAAACATGGTCAGCCCGTGCTACACACAAGGTCAAATTTAGGTGCTGTGCCTCTTGGTGTGTGTACTGTGTTTCATACAAACCAGGTGTGTGTGTGTGTGTGTGGTGTAAGTGGATCTCAGCATGTAGGCATGTGGGATCATGTCACAGTAAGCCTCAAGATTCGTGCTAATCATTAGCAGGGTGTTAAAACACTAGCAAGCAGGCTGTGAAAACATTTAGAAAACACTTTTCATTTCCTCTGTCTTCAGTTGCGGCAGCATACCAACACGCAGGGCCACATAGACATAAACGAGTGCTTCAAAACAAAATGAGTGAACCCTAGCGTAAGTCTTCGAGCCTTCACCCAAGTTCGTGTTGAATGATGGAACTGGTGTTCGGAAAGGGCACGCTCCTAGCGAGGGATTTCACTTAAAATGGTCAAAAAATGGCTGACCGTGTTAGTTTTCAGGCATGGGATCTTTGCAGGTGTCCTGTTTCAATTGTCACGTCGCCCCAATTTCATGGTGATTGATGGAATTGGTGTTGAGGGTTAACCTTTTGAGGGTCATGTTTCTAGTTGCCTTTATTTCTTTATAGAAACTGTTTACATCGGATGCTAATTTTTATGGTTAACAACACGGGCCTTGAAGAACTATCCATCCATTTTTTTTCCATAGCTGCTTATCCTCACGAGGGTTGCTGGCTTGCTACAGTCGATCCCAGCTGTCTACGAGTAAGTCAGGGACACCCTGCACTGGTTGCCAGCCAATCACAGGGCACAGAGGGACAAACACCCTATAACGCACCCAATCATACCTAAGGACAATTTAGCATGTCCAATACACTTGCCATGTATGTTTTTGGAATGTGGGAGGACCCATGCAGGCTTGGGGAGAACATGCAAACTCCAAACAGGAAGACCAGAGCCAGCTGGATTTGAATTTTAGATGAGAGATTATCACACAAATACATTTATATTAGCATTGACTTGAACTTTAGATACCACACTTGGACTGCCTGTTTGATTTTTTTTTTTTGTGTCGGCTCATTTCATTTCAAATGAAGCTAGCTCTGCTGTTCCACTATATGTAGCAAAGAAGAGGAATGGCCGAGTCCCAAAAAAGCATGGAGGGGTTCAGGGAGTCTCCGGTGTTGGGGCAGTCTGGGTGTTCAGTACCAGTGTGCAGGAAGTGAGCAGTCAGGATCTGAGCAATGTCTCGATTTGGGTTACATGGGAGTTATTTAGTTGAGGTGTGCTTCAGCGGAAACCCAATAAGCACCCCCCGGTGTGTATTTAGCCTGCGGGAGGCGCTGATGAGAAAGTCAACCAAAAAAATTAGAGCACAGATGCTGATCAAACTTGAGACTAATGACGTTTTTTAAAATGATAATCAAATGTGTTCCTGTGGACATTACGATGCAAAGGAAGCGTTTGATACGTGTTATTTATTATAAATACCCTCATCCGATTTCTGGCAATTTTGGTGGTAATTAGATAGCATTGAGGTCATGTTGGGTTTTGAACCACTCCTTTAAATGTGCAAAATAACCTTAAAAGGCACACTTAAAACAACAAAAAAATTGCATATAATTCTGAATGTACTTGCAAAAATGCTCCAACATACTATCAAATATGTCTGGATGTACTAGTCCTTCCAATAATGAAACACTTATTCAATTTCTTCTTACATATTTACAAATACATTCAAACTGTTTACCAGCCAAAAAAGAGTGTTCCATATTGGCACCATCACACGGTTATACACTTAAAACTAAAATTCTTGAATTTAACCCATGTCCAGTAGTTTGACCATTTTGGGTCATTTTCTTCCACATTATTCTTGCAAAATTTTTATCCAAGGAATGGCACACTCCTGGTGATGCGATAACTAAATGGTCATTCCATGATGACATGTCGTCACCATATGGGTGAAATTTCAGCTCTCTAGTGTCTTCTTTCCCTTTGATATGAAATGCTTTTGATTTAAAGATCCTTTAACGAAGAATTGGGCAAAATATTGCACAAGGGTTGAAAAATATGTATGCAGATTCTGGCTTCTGGCTTCTTCAGGTTTTTTGTGTGTCCGCTGATGATCAACATGTCTATAACATTTTATGTTACCAATTAAAACATACTTAAAAAAAGAGTTTTTACTAAAGTAGGATGTTCCCTAAAGTGTGCGGTTCAAATTAAAATGGCAATCTTCCCGTGTCTTCAAGAATGAAATACGTTCTCATGTTCCAATGCGATGGAGACACACGGTCTTCATTACAAGTGGAAGCTGAACATCATCATCATCATTACATATAATAGAACAAATGAAGCAGGAAGTTGGAAGGTGAGCAAATCTCATGTCGCTTCTTGTGGTTTATTTTCACACCCATTTACACCGACCGCACTTTCACTCGCCTGTTTGCTTTCCCGTCAGTCGGCCTAAGTGGCCTTGACTACATCACGGGGGGCTTCTTTTTCAGAAGCGGAAGCGAGCCCGGGTGGCCTCCAGACGAGGTTGAAGTCGAGAAGTTTGTTTATGAAAGCGAGCGGCCCGACGACGGCCTGCGGGAGACGCAATTTGTCCCGCTAATGCGGCTAATTCGGCTCCTGGAGATTGTCGTCGCCGTGACGCCTCCCGGGCTCCCGTCTTCACGTTTGATTTAATGAGCCGATCAGAGTTCTAACTGTGTCGTTCACGCACCGATGCAAAGAAAAAAAAAGTGGAAATTGAAAAAAGATTAAAAAAAAGATTTCTATTTAGAGCGAGGCAGGCTGATTCCATTAAGACCTTTAATTTCCTTGTTTACCCTGACCAAGCAGGCACCCAAAATGACAAAAATAGAAGTAATTTTTCTGTAATCTGTATAAAAATGACTGCTGTTGTTTCGCTGTAATAGGGCTAGCATAAAAGAGGCTATTATGATTGCTTTAATACAGGGAACGTCTAACTTTAAGTCATCAAAGATCCCCATACATGTTCCTTACACACCCTAAAAAAGTCTGAACAAATATATGTTGTTCATACATTGAAAATGCACATCGCTACTTACAGCGTCAAAGACGAGACTTCACTTTAATTAACACACACAGCATGAAAGACTATAACACCAGAATAAACTCAAAACAAGTACTGTCGGTTCACTTTTAAGAAGCAGCAATTCAAGTTCCATATTCTTTACACACCCCTAACATGTCAAATCTAGTTTTGTAAAGTTTACAACACATCATTGAGCATCAAAACCCCAGCACAATTCCCTACAAACGCAACATCAAAACCATTACATCAAAAATAATCTCAAAACAAATACCGTACTGACATTTCACTTTTGTGAGAGAGAGCAAAAAAACAAAAGTAGTGTAAACTACTTCATTGATGCACAGCGCATCAAAGACCACAGTACACTTCCCTTATCTTTACACAGCCTAAACATGTCAAAACAAAACTTCCATTTGTGAATTTTACACATCTCATTGATGCCCATAGAATAAAACCCACCGTCGCAATTCCCAACACCTTGGAAAAAAAACAAAAAAAACAAAAAAACCTCCTTACTCAAATACAGAACATCAAAGACCCTCTGTGTTCTCGCTGAGTGCTTGGAGCAAGAGTCGCCCTGTGATGTTTGGAACCAATCCCAAAGATGTTTTCACTTTTTCCAGCTGTCTTCACTCTCTTTGCTTTGTTCACTGCATTCAGCAAGTTACCGAACTTCCATTTTTTTTCTGCCCGCACCGCCAATCCATTGCCAGCGCTGTGTTTACTCGCAAATTTGTCGATTGGACGCTCAGATTACACAGCAAGTCATCACTTCTGAGACAAGTGTTACAATGTACTTCAACACAATAGAGGAGATTAGCTCCTGCTTGCTTACTACGAAAAAAAAAGTATGAATGACTCGATTTACAAGGTTTTCAAGATGCAAGCTATTGTTTGGCCTATTGCAATAATTCTGTTTAAAAAAATGTTAAAAACAAGTGATGTATTTTATTCATTTTGACAGCAAAAGCAGTGCATCATTTTTCAAAAAGAATCTGCTTCAAGTTGTTTATTGCCACTCCCTGTTTAAGTTTACTGTCAATCTAAACAAAGGGAATTGCATTAGTGTTGCAAAATCCCCCCCCCCCCAAAAAAAAAAAAAAAAAAACACAGCTTCGGGTTCGTTAAATTTATTTAACTATGTGATGCAAGGTGCCTTAAATGGATTGACAAAAAAACAACAAAGTTATGGGTGTTTGAACAAAAAAGGTGGTGCAGCACATGTAGACGGATAATTAGAGTGACATGTGTAATATACTGCCCCCGGTGGCCAACTCCAGCAAGCACAGTACAGTAAAATGTCCACAAAAATATCAAGTATGGCTAAAAATACTACTTCTTTTTAATGTATCCTTGTCGACAAGGCTTGCAGATGTTCTCATTGGTTATCAGAGAGCGTCCTTAATCAAGTTAGTGCCCTGCTGTGTGATGCGTCAAATCATTTGAGTTAGTTCTATTTTAAAAAAAGTAGGGCCCCAAACCAGACACTCCAAACTTTTAACTGCGTCAGCCTCAAGGTTTGAGTGTGACTGAGTGAACATTTGAGGCCTGTTTTTTTGCTTTTTCAGACACTTCAATTCTTCTTTTAAACCCCCCCGATGTGCTGACAAGTGGTGTCAAGCTGTTCTGGTCCATCATGAAGGTGAACCTCATGTGGCCTTTTCCCATTTGCTTGCGTTTAGGGCTAGACCTCCTTGAGAGGTTTTATGCGCATCACATGCTACACGTCAAACAGTCCTGGATAAGATTGTCTTTTAGATATGCTGCCGTTTACACAATTGTTTTTTTTTTTTTTTTTGATGGGTGGGGGGGGGTACTACAATAACACTCCCATGCTCAGCCTAACATGGAGTCTGAACCAGTCTAACAGCCTGTTAATAATCGGCCTTGTTCAGCAGCAAAATTGAGGCGCTTTGGTTAAAACTATACCAATTTTCCAGTCTACAATGCTGCAGTCATAGCATTATATAGGCGCAAATGTTCATATTTCATAATTCTTCATTCACACACGGTCACTCAGCTCGAGAAATTGTGTGGTACAACTACATATATGACGATACATCTCTTGAATATTTTATAGGCTTATCTATCATGAGCAAAATAACGTACATAGCTTCAGTCTGCCCTTCCATTTTTTAAAGGCTCCATCGAAAACAAACTTCTTGGAAATTTCCCCCGATGGCTACGAAAAATTGAACTACATCCAGGATGAGACAGTAGGGTAGTGTTCAATTTGTCGGGAGTGTGATGACGATCTCACCCCAAAAATATTCATATGCGCTCCAAACAGAGTCCAACTTCAATTTGTCTAAAGTCGCTCACTTGACAAGAGTGCTTTTATTCTTAATTTTGTCCAAGTGATGACTCATCCTTTTGACGGCACGGTACTTCTGTTGGGACCATGACTGGATGATCTCCGGGTCAGTTCCAGACAACTTTTGTGATTCTTGGTAAAGACAAAACACGAAAAAAATTGCTCACGATGATTACGATAATTTGTCTGACGCATGCGAGCCCACCCCCAAATCTCTCCTAATTTTTTGTTTTCCCACGAAATTAACCGGAGCGCAGAGTTGTTGGTCGTCATGGCGACTTCCTTATGCAAACAACACAAAATGTGATGAGGAGCTCGTCTTTGTTGACGTTAGCAATCGCGACGTGAGACTCGATTCGCCCACGTTTAAACTTTCACCCTTTTGCCTTCTCTCACAACAAAATGCTAGCCTTGCTATGACCTCGCGACCCCCACCTTAACCCCTTGTCACTCGATGGTTGTCTTTTCACTCAGTGCATCGTGTGAAGCTTGATGTCAAAGTGTGATAAAACACACATGTGGCTCATTAAACGCACCGTTTCAAGCTAATCAGCGTACTGTTAATCAGGCAGTAAAGATAATGGTGTACAAGCCATAAACAGTAAAAACCCGCTGTCGTTTAATACCCCCTTTCCCGCTGTCAATCAAACCGCCCCGACTGGCCAGCGGTGCTCCTTTTGATGAATATTTTAACTAGTAGTGCCAGTAGATTATAAAAAGACGGATCGATTAAATAAGGGATGTAATTAATTGATCTAAGTCGTCTCTTTTTAATCTCATCCAAAAATCTAAGCGGAAAAACCCTCAACCAGACATTTTTTCTTCTTTTTATAGTGTTATTGTAGCAGTCAAAACGATGAAAAAGTCTCGTGAAACACATTTGGTATTTTTTTTTGGTCCTTCAGATGGCATTTGATTGGTTTGAAAATGCAATGAAAATGTGATGCACTTTTATTGAAGTATCCAATAATCTTTACCTAGGACCACAGCGAAGAGGAAAAAAAAAAACAGGTGCTTCATAGGGCTTCATTTTCCTATCACTGTTAAAAAAAACCATAAATTTGATTTTTATTTCCTTGCAGAAAACTTGTTAATATCTTAGGAGGTTACAAAATTCAAAATATCAGCTCTTAAATATACAATGTGGTTTTGTGTTTCAATTCATTTTCTCTTGATTTGAAAAGAAAAATGCCCCGTTCCTGTCACAGCATCAAAAAGTAGTGATGGGAAAATGAAGCATCATGAATAATTTCTGATCATTTTTTGTGCAGTGCATTTTCCATTGCAGTAGCTAATAACCAAGAGCCCTGCCTAGAGGAGTAAAAAATATATATATCACAAGCAGTTCATGAGGTTTCATTACCCCATTACTACTTTAGTCATTTTCTTTATCGTTTTCTTAAACAGATTCGAACAGATGTGGTTGTAAACATTAATCTACCACCAAATAATTACCACAAACTTGCTCAAACACGGGGTGTTCTCAAATTTAGAGCTTTGCTATCACTTGTCACATAAGCATCCAGCTTTCTTTAGCTGGGTGCTTTGCATTTATGTGGTAGGCTCAAATTTAGCTGCTGTTGTCGTAAGCAAGCTCCTAAAAAATGCATATCAGATGTACCCTCCAAGTTAAATTTATGTTTCATTGGATGAAAAACATACTCACATACTCTTCCCTTTGTTAAAACAAATTTTAGTCAACAAAACTCCGGTTAAGCGCTCATCGCCAACTTTCAGGCTTCTTGAACCCAATGTTCTTGCAAAATGGGGGCGGGTGGCGGTGGGTTGGTGGGCTAAGCGGGTGCGTGTCAACGTAAAAAAAAATAATGGAAAGATACGAGAAATGCACTTTACACAACAGACGCATGTGAGTAGATCAAAGTCAAATCAACAATAAATCTCTTCTCAAGAGTCAAAAAGATATTTTATGACTATCATCTGCTGCACAAACCTGAGGAATACATAAAGCAAATCCTGTCATGAACTAGCATGTCATTGAAAATCAGGCATCTTGATGCTTTGATATATTGTCGGTTTACATCACCGAAAAAAGTTTGATTCCTGGTGACAAAGAGAACGTAGCGATTCCACATTTGATATCAGATGTCTCATCCATCTTGTGTTAAGTGGCGTTCCAAAGCACTAGGGCTATTGCTGTGACACGATATATAATCTTTGCTTATTGATTGATGGAAAACACATTGTCCCATCAAAAGTAAAGGAACATTAAGGTAAAATCCTTTGGTTCTTGTTGTATATTGAAAACATATGGGTATTGGGATAAATAGTTTAAATTCCAGCTTTTTTTTCTCATGGTATTTATACAAACAATTTAGGACAAAGCAAATTTAGTTTTTCAGCAAAAGTATAGGCATTGACATATATATATACTTGCATTATTTATGTGTGTCTGTGTCCTCTTGGGTTGGACGTATAGTAACCCCTGACTTTTGCTATTCATAAATTCAGATTTTGCGTTTCGTTCTAACACCATAAATTGCCATTAGATAGCAAGAGGCCGAAAACTGTTAAGGAAATGTGACTTAAAATCTTTGTTGTAAAGTTTAACCTGGGTTATTGTGGAAAAATTGACCATTTTGCCTAGAGTGAAAACAATATTCCCAAACTGAGCCCTGACAACACATACTTGTGGGAAACTGGGAAACAAGTGCAGAATCAAATTAACAAACGGAGGGTATACTTTCGTTGGCTTACATCCGACCTCTGACCCCAGCTAACCGAGACAATATTGTGTGGGATATAATTCAGAATGAATAGAATTATCGCCTGGGAGGAGGATAATAAATCCTTGAAAGTTAGACAAAGATAAACTTCTTTAATTTCTGCCCGTGTGGGCGCTCAGAGCGCAGGAAAATAATAAGAGGGAGCGACTCACGCAGCCCCCGGCGGCCCGGCCGCGGTCGCAGATTTGCGCTGCGAGCTTGTTAAACGCCTCTTTTTTTGGACGTCGGTGCCTGACCTCCTCCACGCCCGCAATTACCCCGGACTGCTTCTCCCTCGTTAAGACTCTTGCGGTGGCGCTCGTAAACAGCTGCAGCTCCTACTTAACGCGGCACCTACACGCTTGTGAGCCGGCTCGCCATTTACGCCCGCGTCACGCCGCCTAATGTCATTTTACACCTTCAGAGCCTCGCAATCACAGCGGAGATGATGGATGTAATGCCGTGACGTGGGTCGCTGGCGCCCGGGGCGAGGCGCCCACGCCGCAACATAAACCGCATCAAGTAGTCAACGTGACAAATTGTTACTCGCGACAAGCTCGACAAAGCTTTTAGAATGCAATCGACATCACTTTTGGCCCTTGAGAATCAACGTACGTTACATTTTTTGTCGAGGAGGGCTTGGCAATAAATCAAAATCATTTAATTTCTCATTAAGAATCAAAAGCAATTAAATTGGCTAAATCATGAAATGGATTAAAGCTGTCAAACTGATTATCAAATTGACAACTATTTTATTCCATTTTAATCAATTTGAAAATGTCTGGTGAGTACAACAATTTTGTTTGTGTAACATTGTTTGAATGTTTTTTTTTTTCTACGCATGATACTGAATAAAAAGTCAGCGGTTATTAAACACGATTAAGGAAACATGATTTTTCAATAAACTTTAAGGTGAAACCAAATTTTATGCAATTATTCAATTAATTGATAAGCAATAGAATTGAATCTAAAAAATCAATACTCACAGCCCTAAAAACAATGTTTTGCAAAAATGGCAGAATGCTGGAAGACTAAAATATTTTTGAAATATTTACTCATACTTAACTCATTCACAAAACAAAAGAAAAACTTGTCCATTAAAGGGGAAGTCAAGTAAAATATTGTCTCAAAATCCGCCTGCTTTTTTTCATCTAAAGAGCTGATTGAAAATTACAGTTGCCTTGGGCTCAGGTAAGGGCCAATCACAGCTCAGCTTGTGAACGACCGTCATATTGCATAACAGCCGAATCGTGATTGGTTGTTGTTAGTCCTGAGCAACTGCACTGTCATTTTCAGTTGACAGAAAGTGGCAAAATGGCCGCCCCCTGAGATAGGTAAAAACAGGTCAATTTTGCAACTTAATTTATATTCCATAAACATAATTTCAATTAGAATACTCACATTCAACAAGTGAATCCGCATTAAAATATTGTAAAGAAAAAGACTTGATTTTAAGGATCACCACGACTTCTCTTTTTCTCTACAAAGTCGTTAAAGCTGTCAAAACGACATATTATTTCTCACTAAAAAATCCACCGCAAATTTTTTTTTCCTAATGTATTTCTTATTGGAAACCACTGAGCCGAACACTCGTTTCAGAATCCTGATGGACTGAACCACAAAATAAGCCAAAGCAGACCGCGTCAATAAAGAGCCGATGAAGACGATCGATGCGGCGTTTTAGCCGTTAAGCTCCATTTAAGAAAACCTCGTTAAAGCTCATTGCGAGTCTTTTACCGCCTGATGTAAAGACAACTCATTAGGAGTTGCAATATTGAGTCTTGTGCCAGTCCATCGCAACGGGTTGCTCCGGGGATGACCCGCCCCCCCACCCCCCACCTGTCTACTTTCCAGTTCCTGATTGATGGGGTGTGTCTGAGCGGTCGCAGCTCCCGAATGGCTCCCAATGCAACCTGTCTAGTCGGAACCATGTTATTCACTTAGCTAGCATATACAAGTGCATATACATAGTGCATACATAGCTAGCATATATAAGTGCATATACCAACAAGACTCAACAACTGGCTTTCAGGGAATAATTAAATGACTACCGCAGTTTTATTTTTTTAACCTTCTTGGCATGCATCAAGGATAAGGAAGAGGCTTTTGTCTCAAATAGCAAATAACATTTTCAAAAGCAGAAGAATGTTTTTATGTATTTATTATTGTTTGTGTACACAATTCTTGATGTACGAAATATTCAATAGTTTGTTTAAAATTGATATTCATTTAGTTCAATGGGAAAAAATAGAGCTCTAACTTTAATAATGTACCGCATTTTCCGCATTATGAGGCGCACCGGATTATAAGGCGCACCCTCAATTAATGACATATTTGAAAACTTTTCCATAAACAAGGTGCACCAGACTATAAGGCGCACCCTCAATTAATGACATATTTGAAAGCTTTTTTTCCATGTATAAGGCGCACCGGATTATAAGGCGCACCCCCACTTAATGACATATTTTAAAACTTTTTCAATCACAATATAGTAATACTCAAAATAAAAACAATAACTCAAATAATAACTCTAAACTCTCAATAGCATAATAACTCAATGTCAATATGAGCAACCTTGTTCAAATGTAAACACAGAAAAGAAACAGGTAAAACTTACTTTATCACTTCATCTACGGATACATTTCAATATTGATCGTATATAAGGCGCACCATCAGCTTTTTTAAAAATGTAAGGCTTTTAGGTGTGCCTTATAGTGCGGAAATTACGGTAATAAAGTGATATGTTTGCTATTGGTCACTAAACCTTCAGAATTTCAGCTCATGCTAATATAGCACAAATTCAGCAATGGTGGTACCTTTGACTTCCAACAGAAAAGAAAGTGTGAAATTTTACACCTCGGTTACCTTTATTCCCTATTTCTCTTTCAAGATGAAAAATTACTCACTCAACCTTACCCTACCTCATTTTGTGTCAATAAATTTCACACAGACATATCTGTCCACCTTTCCCTTTCACGCAGAATACATTCCACTATTTCCCCTGAGACACTTCCGCACCTATTTTCTTGATTGTTATGCAGCTTTAAATGACCAACATTTCCCATAATTTTAGTCAAATTTTGAATTTGTACAACCTTGAAACATTAAACTAGGGTTTCATCTTTCTTGGCTTCAGCAATGTCATGCTTTTAGCGCGCAAAACCCCCAAGCCGCTTAGTTTTTATCCTGGTAACGATATAGATGTCAACAAGCTTTGTAAGGGTTAACATTAAGACATGATTTAATGGACCATGTCATGCTATCGCTAACCCACTCAAAAAGTCATTCCCAGGACGGGATTGCGAGAATAGAGACGATTGTTGCTGGGATTTTTTTTTTTCTGGGTGAAACACGATCCCGCCGCTTCGGAATGGTGGACTTGGCTTTGCCCTGTGCCTCCCCCGTGATCTCCCTTTTTGCGCTTGCCGCTTGACATGTGTTCCGTTGCGCTCGCTTTCGGATCTTTATGGCTTCCATGTGGCCCGTGAAAGCCTCCGCCGTGCGCTGGATTCACGGAGGGATTGATACGGAGAGAAACAGCCTGCTTGTATTCCCCCGAGTGGCTGATTTTCCTAACGGGGAAGAATACCTCAGGGAAGCGAGCGCCTTGGGATCCTCTGGTCAAACAATTTCAAATCAAGAGATTTCTCTTCTCGATTTGTGTTAGGAAAGTCAATTCCAATCTTGGGTTATCTCAGTTCAAGTCGTACCTAAATCAGGAGAGATTACTTAGGTGAGATATTGGTATTATTGGCAGGACTCGACTGCTGTTGACTTAAGTTATCGCTTATCGAAACAGTGACTGAGGTCCAAGTCGCAAAATCCCCCAAATGTGTCAAGATCCATCATATTGCTCCTCCACATTGAAAACCTGCGTTTGACCTCCCCGCCATGATTATTGGAAGCATCGGGGATTGGTGGGAGGAGCTCGTTCCCGGGATTAGTTGTTGATTTACAGTGAGGAAGTGATGGACTTTTGAAAAAATAAGAGTATGGGTTCAGTTTATCCGCCCTTGCGCTTGCCCTTTGTTCCCGTTCCCGCTTGTGTGATTTATGTCCCGGTTGATCCGACTCAATTGCAATCTGGGAAAGACGTTTTCAGCGCCATCGCACGCTGTCAAGGAGAAACAAGGGGTCCGACTCGGGGTCCGACATGGTTAGATGGCGGTGGGGCAGAAAAGGGGGCGGAGTAAGAAAAGGGCTTATTTTTACAAAGCGCGGCTACAAGGACAGGTGCTGTTTCACAGCTGCCGACGGAAAATAAACAGGCTTTGCCCAACGCTCCATCACGGGCAGCAACGCCGTCCAGCGCCATTACACGGGCCGGCCACTCTAAACAAAGAGCCTGATGAAAGCTGACGAGCTGATCCAAGGAAGTGGATTGCTCGTTAGCGTAACTATAGTTTGCATTTTGCGTCAGAAAAGAAAACAACCTCGGATGTCAACTTGAATGACATGGCTACCTTTGATCTTTTTCACATTTTTTGTTAGCATGAGGCTGGATTTTCGCCACTCGGTTCCAAGCGGCACTATCCTCATTCAGTGGTTCTGGTTAGGTAGCGGACGTGTGACTTCATATGCTTTATTTCTGACTCATCTGCTGAAAAATCTCATCGCTAATGACAATATGCATCCATACAAAGCTTAACAAAATAAAGGCACCATAACACAGTTTAGAAATAATTTACTTCATTGTCCAATTGATTCGTTTTTAATTTGAAAATGTAGTCATGACAACAGGAAGCAATAAATTAGATCTGATCATTTCAAAAAACTCCATTAAAGCCTTGCAAACCCCCTTAAGTGCCTTCACCTACCCCAGGGATACCTGGACCCGTTTTTGAGAAAAAATGCTGAAATTATCACACTTATATGAGTCTTATACTGGACTGATACTGGACAATATAAGTCCGCTTAGATAATTGCATGAAATAGGATATTTTCAGATGTGAATTAAGGAGAATACAAGGAAAATACAAATTTATCAGATTTCTATCCATAAATATAAGCACAATTCAAAATGCAAATCTAAACTGCAAAGCAAGGAAAAATAAAGAAAAAAAAAAGGGAAAAATTGCCCCGCACGAACAAATTCTCAGATCAAAAATAGATAAAAAAATCAAATAAAATCCCCATGGATTAAAAAAAAATGTAGTTTTATAAAGCTAAACAATAACATTTTTGTTTACTGTTTTGTGAACAATTTCCTAATTATTTTCTAAACGACAATACTCAACAATGACAAAAATCAACAATGTAAAAAATCCCAAATTGTTATAATCCAGGGGTGTTTTCAAAAATATTTGCACCCTACTTAAAAGTGTATAATCCCCCTGCCTCCTCCTAAAAAGTGTTAAAGTGTTCTTTTTATGCACAACATATGAACATCAACTATAAGAGAAGAATCAATAAGATGGCCATTAAAGGATTACGTCACATTCGAAAGTGCAGTTTTAAACTTGGCGCTAACTTGGCTAAAATTGTGTCAACTTGACTTTAACTGTGTCAATGAAACTTGACTTATTGATTTTAGATCAAATTAAGCTGATCACTATGTGCGCAGTTAGCTTTGGCTAACATCCGCCTGATGGATTGCCTTGTTTTCTTCTAAAGTGGATTTAAAACATGAGGTTCACATGACAGTAGATCACAGTGAATTCATGAGAAGAAAATATCGAGGGAAACCATTCAAAAGCACAACGGTTCAACAGCATCTTTGAGGCTTGGTTTGCCCTTAAATTCTTCTCATTTGTTTATAGAGTCGGCAATCCGAGCGGCTTTTAATTAAACGCAGACAGTGTGAAACTCTAATCCCTCACGTGTTTGAAGAAATATTAATATGTGACTAAACTGGTGAGTCATTGTTGAGAGAACCTCCTGACTGTAAAATGATGAGTGCCACTTGATCCTGATCTCACTTCGTCCTTTTAACGCGTCCTTGTTTTCCATTTACGGGAGGGTCCAGGCGACGGGCGGCTTGGACAAAAACCCCTACGGGCCTCCGCTCTTGTCATCCACCATGATGGCCGGCATTAAAAAGCAAGCGTATTTATTACCGCCCTCCTATCGGCGAGAGGTCGGGATGAGAAATCGCGCGCTCAGTCCGACAACACCTGCTTGCTAATGGCGGGTCAGGCCCGGGTCACGTAAGCTACAAACGGGCCGGCGTCGTGTCATGTTAGGCAACTTGCTTCTAATAGTCAATAGAATGGCATTCAATTTTCACAAAAACAACAACAACAAAAGTCTTTTTCCTAAAAGCCAATACAGACAGGAAGTACTTAAAGCAATTTGAAGAAAAACAATTCACCTGCCAAGAAAAGAAGGAAGCCATGAAAATCAAAGTTGTCTTTGTCGGATTAAAAGACAATCAAATCAAGTTTGCCAGGGAGGCTCCCCAATGGCCACCTTCTATTTTTTCATAGCATATGATTCCTCCCCCCACCGCCTCTGACTCATCTGCTGCCGGCGGCGACAGGGGGGCACTCGACGGAGAGTGGCAGCGGGGTGCTCACGACCCCGAGTCGAGCAAGTCACGACATGGGCGTAGGCGCGGGTGCGTGCATTATGACTTCATTGACAAGTGCACAGAAACGGACCTCAAGGGCAGAATTTAAAAAAATTAAGAAAGTTTAATTCACCAACCCGCGTTGAAAAAAACCCCGCGATCATCGTTTTTTGCAATTTAGACCTCACAGATAAAAAGCCAGCTACCAGTGCTTTCACCTAAACGCCTTTTTTTTTTAAATGATTTTGATGCACGCTGTTATCGTAGAAATTTGACTTCTTGTCAATACGTTATTAATTTCTGACACCAGCGGTTCTCAAATTGGATATGAGTACCACTGGGAAATGTGAAACCACTTCCTGGGGTACGGGACAGTTTAACAGGGTTTCTGCAGGTATCAGAAATTCTACTGTAATGATTTGAAACTGCCTTTTCAAATTAAGAGCAAATTAATTGGAAGATGACAGGACCTATTGCTAAAAAGTGTGCAGAATCATATTTGTCTGATTGATTAAACCTTCAAACCATGTTTGCGGTGGTATCTGTAGGCACACCTTACTGTAATGTAACATTATCTGCATTATTTTTAGCTCCTTTGCCAGGATAATTGTTTTCTAACGATAATGTACATCGGTATAAACCTGAAAAAAAGAAATACGTTCAATATTTGGCAAAATGAGATACTGTAACACAATTTAGAAAAACTGGAAGTTGCTTCATCTTCCAAATAATTTGCTCTTAATTTGAAAGAAAAAATCTACTGTTCCTTACAAAGCATTTAAAAGCATTACGTTTGTGAATGTAGCCCCAACCAACACCTCCAATCATATTGACTTGAGCTTGGCTGACTTCTGACACAGATTAGCTCTTGGAGAAGTCATTACCATCAGGCCTCACTTCCTTTTTTTCACCCAGCGCTGTGAATGCTTACATGGTATGTTAAATGAAAACATAAAAAGCCATAATTGTTTGTGTGGTATTTCTCTAAGCGGATTGTGTTTCTCTGTTGTTGTGACATGATGGAGACCAGACCATATTTTATAACCAATTTATGCAGGTTCACATTCTTTTTCTTGCAACTGTATGTCATTTTCATCATGTGCGCGGGTCAAAATGCAAGTTGTGGTTAGTGTAGTGCGGTTATGAGCTTGTTCTAGAACAGGACTTCTTAAAGTGAGGTACCACTAGTGGTATGTAAGGTCTCTCGAGTGGTAAGAGAAAGAGCCAAAGCCAAAACGATTAGTATATATATATATATATATATATATATATATATATATATATATATATATATATATATATATATATTTTTTTTTTTTTTTTTTTTTTTTTAAATGTATATTTTTGATGCAGGTTAGGTCAACCCAATGACAGCTAATCTGCGGTCCACTAGTCTAAAAAATAAAATAAATAAAAAATAAATACAAATTTTTTTAAAAAAAAGTTGACCAAGTTGGGTAGTCCTCACTCCAACTAGGTCAAAATAAAAGATAGAACATTATGAACATCCTAAAAAGCACCAGGGTTGTAGAATTTGAACTACAATTGTTTAGTCCTGCGGTTCAAATTTTTGCCCGTCGGGGGCAGTGACAAATGAAAAATACCAAGTCTGCTCATCAAGAAGAAGAGGAAGTATTTGTTGAGGCATTGTCTGTGCCTGACTTTAAGTACTGTATTACGTACATGTGTACTGTACATTTACGCACATATGTATTTTTCAACAAAATGGTTGCTTATTGACCTTAAATCCTAAGCACCAATCCTAATCGTGATTGCTAATCGGTTATTTCAGGCGAATTTTGATAAAAAACATTAGTATTATACACTGACAATAACCATTCCATCTTTGTTTATTGCATACTTTTTCAATTAATATTTGAGGACATTTTTTTGTCACAATAATTCTATATTCACTTTTTAGAAGTACTCTGGAGTGCAACCACCGTTCCAGAAATTAAACGCGCTTGTCTCGACTGGCTGAGATGGAGCACCTCGATGTTAGCCCTTTGCCAAAGGTCCGCAAAATGTTTACTGGCGGGACCTGCAGGAGGTTAAAGGTTGAAATACAACATTGAGGTTTGATTGACGCCGGAGAGGGGAGACGAGAGCTTCACGGAGCCTCCCGGCGGGGAACGTTAGACCCCTGGGATGTGTTTATTTTCCGTATCCATGGGAACGAGGTGGGGTGACAGTGCAAGTATGAAGAAGGTGTTACAGGGGTAATGAGTCACCGGCACCTTCCCTTCCGTGTTGTCTAAAGTTAAATAAACAGCTAACATCTTCAGACAAGTTCATTGGGCCACGAAAATTGAAAACATGCCTAAGACTGCCGTAGCGTACACCTTCTGTGATTACCTCCACCGAAGGAGTTTTTCCATTATTTTCTTGTGATGGGGTTTTCAAGATTGTGAATCTCTGTAATAATAATAATTAAAAAAAACATATATCATTTTGATGCTGATCCAGCTTGTACTGGGATCAAGTTTTGTCTTTTTACATTACCTGTTTAAGCCAGGAGCTTTTGAAACAGGATTAGTGGTCCGCATACAGTAAATTTCACTAATGCTAAACGGTACGGCTGTACAATTAATCGACTTTTAATCGAGATCACGATATTGGCTGCCACGATTCATTAAACTGATCCACGGGGATATTAACATTTAAAAAGTCAAGCAACAAGTCTAATGAAGCACCACCACTAGGGGGCAATGTTTTCCCACATGTTCGCATAACAAAACTAATATATTTACCAGTTTGAAATGGTGTGGAGTTTCTCACCTGATTCCAAATATTTACAGTGATAGCTGTCAATTTTAACAAAAAGGGCAATAGTAATAAATAGACATGTTTGACCAAAGATGATGAACAATCGTGATTTCAATATTGACCAAAATAATCTTATTTGGCCCATATTCGTACAGTCCGACTAAATGGAAAGGATGGAATGATCCACTTATAATCCACTTTGCAAATATGTACCCAGGTACATTATGAAGTGTGCACATTTGGGGTAAAATTCCACTTTCCCCTCATGTTAAACCAGTCTGGTAGAAGTTAATTTCTTGTCTTCTTCTTCTTGTCTTCTTCAATGTAAGGAGATCTTTCGGATGTGGCTAATTCCTGGAGTTCAGGAAGAGGTGAGCCCCAGTGAAAGTTATATTTGACTGCCTGTTATTAATCTGGATTGTTGGGAAAGGGGAGGGGTTGTTTGGGGGTAATATTTGACACATTCCGATGGCTTCTTTCCCAAGTGTCATTTTCTTTTTGTTTCCCGTGAGAAAGACAACGACAATGAGCGGTTTGCGGGATTCTTGTATTTTACCTCGGGTTATGCGATTGCGATGCTTGGCCTTGTGAATCGCTGCCTCGCTTAAACCACCCACGGCCGAGACAAATGTTGTAATGGACCGAAGCAAGAAAAATGAACTGGAATTAATCCAAAACAGATGCATAATTCAGTCTCCAATTTTTTTCCCCCTTTTGAAGTTCCAACAGTGCATTGATGCAGATGAGTCACTCAGGTATACAACGGAAAGTGGTAAAATGGCTGCCTCCTTAGATGAATTTATAAAATAGGTGGATGTTGCTGCTTAATTTATATTTCAAAAATACAATATTAATCAGAATGCTGCAGAAATACGGGGGTTGGCTTCCCCTTTAAACTACTCAAGCCCACTCCTGACAACGCTAGCAAAACTAAACAGATTTTGTGCAACACTGGGACAGAACCAGCCCCTCTGCGTCTGGAAGTAATCCACTCCTTCTCCTCCTACTCTTCAACACAAGAGGAAAACACAATGTGCATCCTTTATCCTGCATTCCTGCAACTCAATTTACCCTCTGTGGTTCAAATTAGGAATAACTGGGAAAGACAATAAAGAAAAGTGCTAGCATTATGACAAAGGATATACATTATTGTTCATGTTGATGCTGTCAGATTATATGGTACAAAATGAATGCAGGTTGCGGTGTTTTACTTTGTGGTGTGTGGGTTTCCTGAGTTATGGCACCCTCTTGTGGCTGCTTTGATACTACACAGACTTGAACACTACGTTTGTATTAAGTCTCAAGCTTTGTTCACTTAGCACAAAAATAAAGAAAAAAGAAAAAAAACTCAGTATTGTGCCGTATCATTCAGTACAGTAGATGGTTTTTATTTCTAAAAGATATATTCATTTTATATTGAACTATACAATCACACAAATTTTCAGAGAAAACAAAAATCACATAAACATTCTTTGACTTTGTGCCAGTAAATCTTCTTTAGGTTATGTTATTTGCTTTCTAATATTTGCATTGCTTTCCAAAGTTAAAACTTTGACAAGCGCAAACAAAACCAAACAAAATACAGAGGAAAACAATACTTACATGTGATTATTTTTCAAATTCATACCGACCTAATTTGAAAGTGCTCATTTCACGTTTTTGACCAAATCCAACAAAGATGGCGACCCTTTAATTTTCACGTTGCTAACGCTGCATGATGTGAATTATTAGCTTGATTAAACTTCCCATGCTTCAAAAAAAAAAAAAAAACTCTTATCTCTAGTAATTGAAATCAATGGACAAATGCTGTCTTTGACGGATCCATGGAAAGGGAAAAATTGGTCTGAAGGGCCAATTTAATAAAAATGACATTTTCAACCCATTTGATATTCTCATACACTTTAGCCCTGCCACGCAACGAAACTGGGACAATTTTAAAAAGCGCCGCTGGGTGGCAGCCTATACTCAACATTACAAGAGCTGTGATCCCCGTCTGCCACATCTTATTGGCCCGCAGCTTCCCATTCAAAAGCAAATGAGTGTGTCCAATCGGATTATGCAGGAAGGGAAGGCACCGATAATTTAAAGGGAATTGACGAAAGAAAACGTGCCTTCCGCATTTTTTACTGCGCGGGACAAGATTAAGATACGTTGATGATATCTGGGGACACAAGCATCCACAATTATTTCTTGCGAGTGAGTGGAAAAAGCAGGGGGCGCTCCCGTGGGGCTGCGCCAAGTGAGTTACGGCCGGGCAATTATGTGCCAAAGTGAAAGTGTGCGGTGAGAACGTGAGGCGTTTTAGGATGCCTTTTATTAGGCTCGCTTTTGCCGACAATGGTGGGCCGGGGAGCTCCAGCTCCCTTTATGGGGCTCAATGTTTTCCTCTCTCAAATAGCTCCCCCATTCCCCGGCCTGGAATTATTCCCACACACGTTCAGCCTCCGGAAGGATCCCGCCAGGGAGACAAAAAGGGGGAAAATGGAGATGATTGGCATCTTGCGCCTGCTCCGTAATGACGGGGTACCAAGCAGACAAATTTAAAGCCACTTCCATCAAATTTAAGACCTCGCTTTCACTAAATATAACCATTAGGAAGGGGTTGTACCATACAGGATTTCTAACAGTTTTTGGACTATTCTCTTTCATCCGTGCTAAAACCAGGCATGAATTGTCTAACTTTTGAAAAAACAAGCACCTCTGATAGAGTGTCATGTATTTTTTTAAGGGGTTTGTTTACCACAGAAGCAGCTCGAGTTTAGCCTACCGCATAAATGCAAAGCACCCAGCTGTGACTGCAGCTTTAGCTAACTATATAGCAACAGACAATAATTCAGTGAGCCATAACAAAGTTCTTTGCCTAACTAAATTTGAGAACAACCATTTAGTTGATTTAAAATGTGTCAATTGACAAAAGAGAATTGAACCAGTCCTGATGGTCAAAACTAAAGGTTGCAGCCAACACGTGAAACTAGTCTCAAATACAGCATGAGGTAAATCGTTACTGCTTCTATGAACAGAAATAAATGTCTGAAGCCCACTTTTTGTTGTTTAATATTAATCTTTTGGTCTTCTACAATAACACAACACAAACATCTCTGGATGAGGGTTTTTCTCAGAAACCTTTAGGTGATATCAAAATAAAATTAATCATTTTTCAATCTCTTGGTGGCAATAATATGAACATCATACATTAGCATACCCGCTTGAGACCAAGCCTATTTATTTGTGTCCACTGTTGTGTCAATTCCAGCAAGACGGCAAAGTCAACACATGAGACATCATCGGAAAGGCCAGGATGTCCTCAATCGCGCGCAGTAGGGAAAGCTCGAACGAGTCAAAAGATATAGAGCAAAAACAAACGTCCAAATAGGCTAGGTCTCAGGAGGATATAAGCGGTGACATCCACGCGTAAAGTTGCATGGTGGCACTCCTGGAACTGCTACAATGCATTGTAGATGGAGCGATGCAGGAATTAGGACAGAGAGAGCCATCGGGGACTGCCAAGATTTTCTGGCCCGTGATAATGACTGGAAAATAAGCCGATTTAGATTCCCGAGAGCTGTGCTCCTGGATCTATGTGCTGAACCCGGTCCAGCATCGGTCCACCTGATGGACCTGCTACATCCCTGTGCGCCCAATAGTTGTAGCACGACAGTAGTAGCTGCTTGCATGTCGCTTACTTTCTCCTGTGTAGTCTGTTGGTAATGGTGTGGGCAAATTTCCATGTCTCCCATGCATAGGGTACACCGTACAGTATATGAGGACTGCCTTGACATTAGTAAAGCTTGACCTTGTTATGGAGGTACAAAGCCTTGAAGTTTCAGAAGGGTTGTCTCGTTTTGTTTATTTGGCTCTTGATTTCCCCGTCTCATTTGCAATTTCGGTTGACTATGCTTGCCAGATATTGGTCAGTTTCTTCAAAAGCGTCCTTTAATCAAAGCTTACCGCATTAACAGTTTCCAGTTTTTTCTTACTTGTTTTCAGGCCAGTTTTAGCTGCCTGGTGTCATCTTGTTGTGAGGGTTGAAATTAAGGATACGATGAATGACTCTTCTTAATTTCATTCTCTAAAGTGAAAAAAAAAGATTTTTTTTTTCTCCATAGAAGCGCTCAAGTATAATTTATATCATAAGACAACCACTCATTTCTTGATACAAATCCTTTCTGTGACCATCATTTTTGGATCCCTAAATAGTATTCTCCAAATCCAAGAACCTTTAGTAATTTTTGTGACGTACAACTAAACTGCAGAGCAGGACCAAATCGATGAGTCGCTAACAGAAAGCTGAATACTTTATGATGTCAAACCCTGTAAAAATACAAGGACTGAAAAGGACTGTCTGTATTGACCCTGACTGATGGTCACGAGCCCATTTAAGTTAGTGCTCTGTGTATTTTTGCATCATAAAGCACACACCAAAAAAGCAAAAGTGCTCAGCGAATGTGGTTGTTTCTTCCGTCAGAGATGGGTCGATGCACCAATAGCATTAAAAACGTAGCCCCTAGTTCCTGGAAGTCTCAAAAGCCCTAACTTTATAGCAAGGTCTTCTTTTGGACCGTGAAACTCCATTTCTGCCTGTGGTTCTCAAATATAGGTGTAGGAGTACCCTTGGTAGTATGTGAAGACGGTCTGAGTGGTAATTAGTTGCATTTATTGCCTTGATATGAACAGTTCGTTTAGCGTTTCAAATTAAGAGCAAATTAACTGGAACATGAAACAACGCAACTCTAAATTGTGTTTGCAGTGACTCATTTGCAGAATATTGTATGCCACTCTCATACTTTCTTTCACCCCCCACAAAATTCTTTGCGCCGGTTCGGTATACTTGGCTGAAAAAACAAACAAACAAACAAAAAAAACACAGAGGGTGTGTACATCAGTTTTATATTGCCTCAAAGGCTTGTGTTCTGCAAAAACTGACTCAGCTACCATAGCAGTAAAATACCCGATGGATTGTAGGGAATAGCAAAGATGCTAGCAACCCCCCCCCCTTGATCTCTCGGGATGGTGTCTCTTGGTGTTTGCTAGGTTGAGCCAATTAACCTGTGGGATAGCCTCAGTTAACCCAGCGCTGCGGCATCTGGTCCTCGGGCGCAAGAAGGTTATTCTGAGCGGGGGGAGGGAAAAAAAAAAAAAAAACGACCCGGCCCGACCATGTCACGGCCTCCCTCTCGAGCAGTACAAGACAAAACAAAAGACCATCTATAGTTCTAATTAAGGCGGAATTGAGCCGTAGACACTCGCTAACCTGCCGTTAATGAACTGCTGTATTAAGCTGTTGTCTTTGTTCATCACGGATCTGCCGGGAGGAGATACAGCACTCCGACAGCCACGATATGTCACTAAATGTCAAACATCCGAATTTAGTTACATTTAAATAAAACCAAGTTCAATGGAACTTTGACGTTCTTAGTGCCAATTTAGGATTTTTTATTTTTTTTTCCTTCAGATCACAAGTCGCTGCATGGTCTTGTTGCTGCAATTATTTGAGGTACAATCAATACATCATTACGGCAGCACTCCAGTAAAGTGAAAAAAATAATGAGAACAATTAAGCTACTGTAATGGCCTTGCACGCGGGCAAGAAAAGACACTGATGCCGATGCACTTACGGACGTTTATGGAATAGGACAAACAGTCTCAAAAAGATAAAGAGCAAAAGCTTATGAGGATCTGCTGTAGGTCACCATACACAGCCAATACTTTTGCACTTGGTGCAGTACCTCATTTCATGTCTTGTTTTTGTGCTTTCATTGATGTCCAAACAGTTTTGATTTTACCCGACAGGTGTCCAAAAACTTTTGTGCACATTTCCCTGAAATGTCCCTTCTTTGTGGCTTTCTAATAATTTGTCATTTTCTTCAATTCTATGAGAAAACTCCACATGTTCTTCACTTATCACGCACTGTACCTGTCCCAATACTTTTGCCCATATTTTCTTCACTATAAGTCTTTTTTTTTTTAATATACTTGAACTCAAGTGTGCAAGATGTCCTCTTTCCCCTGAGTATTCTGAAAGTCAAGTCTGTCCGAAGAAGGAGAAAGCCTTTGGCAGGATTACGCCGATATTTTCAAAGCAAACATTTTTTTTCTTACGCTCGCAAATGAATCCAATAAAAACGATTTAATCAGAAAATCGAGCTTTTTGAAGACCCATCAATTAAAAAAAAAAAAAAGAATATTTTGCGACAGATATTTGAAATCAATTATCCTCGGTGTGTCGCAACATACAAATTAAATGTTTAAAAACGTGGTTATTATTTCAACAGAATTCATCAAAGGAGAAAAAGTCAAGACGTCTAAAAGGAATTCACGGACAAAGCGAGTGCTCAAACAAGAAACGTGGAGGTGGAAAAGATAAAGGGGCGCCATGGAGATCATTTGTTTTCAAATTGAGAGAGTATGCGTAAAAATCTTATTAAAGTTTTGAGAAATGTTTATTGTACATTCTGAATTAGAAGCACCGTGTAAGCTTTCCGGAAATTTTTAACAGTATCATCAGTAAATGCTGGATTTGAGGTTAGCAAAACGCTACAAATACAGATAGCGTGAATTTGTGGCTTCCTAGTCTTGCGGAACGACAGAGAAGATTGATAGGCATACATGTTTTTTTTTTTGTTTTTTTTAAGATGTTAGCGGATACGCTTGTATGTTCATACGTTAGGTGTTCATTCTAAGATTTGACTCCATTTTGAATTTCCTGAGATTTAAACTTTCTTTATTGCACTCCATCTTTATCCTGACACGATTCAGAATTGTCAGGATGATTCCACTTCGATGAAATTAACATCAACTTCCTTGTGGCTGTCCCAAATCTAAGTTTGCCAATCCAGTACAATTGTCTAGAGTTGCACTAAATTTTTGTCACTGAAATTTTTCGGGCGATAATTGCAAAATTTCCAGGGTTTTAGCCCAAAGACGACCAAAACCCCAAAAGTACAATAAAAACTAATGTTGTGATGATGTAAGACTCGGGTAGCATCTGTCTGAGTTCCACAAGAGCACACAGGAGAAAAAGAGGGGCGTGGCTCGGTAGGTAAATACTGTAGCATTTTAGCAAGTTGAAACTTTACCTACGTACCTTAAAGTCCGAAATCTATACTTTAGTAGTTTTTTTTTTGTTTCTGTTCACCATGCCGCCTTTTTCGATACTTTTTAACCTATTTTTTTTTCATTTTCCACTCTTTTCCTGCACGTGTCCCATAACACCCGTCTAAACACCGCCGCCGTCTCGTGTATTTTAGGTGTCAGGCACATCTGACAAAAGGCGGAGCGTGTTGCAATCCTAATGAACGTGAGAAAGCGGAAAGGGAGCGAGCGAAGGGGAAAAAGGAGGCGGCCTTAAGATGAGAGTGGCGGGAAAGCAGAAAGTGAGAGAGAGAGGAGAGAGAGAGAGGGGTGTTAAAACGAGTGTCGGCTCCTCTCAAGCTCAGCGCCGCTCAGTCCGAGCCGGGGGCTGCGTCTCAACTCCGTCGTCGTTGCCAGCGTTGCCGGTGATGCGCACCACGCCGGGATCTCTTGCCATGGATGATAACGCCATGGAATTCCTCAGTCACAGGTAACTGGACTTTGATGCGCAGGAAGAGTAATAAAAAAAGGAAAAAAAAAAAAAGGCGAGCCCCAAAAAACGGACATGACGGGACGGCGCGCCAGCCGGGACGGACCCCGCGTCGAAGGCTCGTGAAGAAGAAGAAGAAGTAGAAGAAGACGAAGAGCGGGAGGACGCGGGAGTTGATTTTTTTTTTTTTTTTTAATAATTAGGAGGGAAGAGTTGTGGCTTTTCAAGCGTGGCGGAACAATGCGCGGCTTCATCCTGCTGCTCCTCAACGGGACCGCTTGTTTGGTAAGGACCACAAAGTCACACTAGGAGGGACTTATGACGGGGGTCTTAACGATGCACCAGAGGTCGTGGGTGCCTCAAGCTCATTAAAAAGTTTACACGTGCAAAACCGAAGAATATTTGGCAAAGGCTTCACGTTGAGCCTGTTCAGAAAGTCAGTGTGGACTTAAAAGCACACGTTTTAATATGGAATACATTCATATATATGAAAATGGATCCTGTACTGAAATGGCTTAAAAAAAACTGCAGGTGTAATAAGTTTCAACTAACAGATACATGGTAGACTATTGGTAAGCATGTTTGCATCGGAGTAGAGAGATTCGGGGTTCAAATCCCGAGTTTTTACCCGGGGTGGGGGTTGGTTCGTTGAAGGGCGCAAATATGGATTCGGATCCGGATTCGAATCTCCCCTACCTGTCAATTGTTCATCGGTACTTTTAAAGTAAAAGGTCATTTATTTATATATGTGCCTGTGACTGGTGACCAGTCCAGGGTGCACCCGGTCCCTTTTCCCAAAGCCAGCTCCATCCCAAATGCCACCTTAAAGAAAACAGACATACGGATTTAAAAACAAAACAAAAAAAAACACTATCCTAGTGGTCAGCATGTCTGCCTCACATTTCTGAGGCTCGGGTTCAAATCCGACCTTGATTCTTGGGGTTTTGCACGTTCTCCTCATGCATGTTTGAGTTCCGGCTCGCTGGCTCGCTCGCTGGCTTTGATGTGCTAAATCACAGCTTTAGCGGCCAATGAGAAAAGCCCATGTATCACATGATCAATCACGGCATTAAAAAAAAAAAAAAAAAAAAAAACCTACATTCTATGAAAGACAACAGAAATCAAGACATTTACTCTCAACAGGCTAAAATTAGAAGATTTGGACTATTTTTAGTTCAACAGTTTTTTCATTTTAGCTCATTCAAACTCAGATACATATTATATGGTTTTTCAGAGTGCAGACATACCTGTACATTCCCAACACTTATATATATATATATATATATATATATATATATATATATATATATTAGTGTTATGGTAAAAATGGCTGGCAGTGGATATAATTAATCCGTTGTCGATTAATCGATTGATACATCCAGCCCAGCAAGAAAATAGATGTAGAAAAAATGAGACTTCTAATGAAAGTGAAAACCAATTCTGAAACAAACAAAATGTAAATAATGAAAATAAGATTGAAGACTACCCAAAAATACACAACAAAAATCACAAATTGACATGAACTGAGACTGAAATGTGACAAAACGCCAAACAAAGGATTGTGTGATATCCTGCTGTTTTTTTTTTTTGTTGTTTTTTTTTTTGCCACATCCTCTCCTTTTGTTCACACTCAGCATTACTTATGAATAAGGTTCAATGTGACCCTATCAGATTTTTTTTTTCTTGCACTTCTTGCATGAATACATTGGACTAAAATGTAAGGCAAATGTGTCGGGCCGCGGTTCCAACATCAATGGCATCAAATTGGCATTCAAAGGGCATTCAGGACGCTGGAGTTTACCTGCAATTTTCAGGCACTTGAACTCACCGTGCTAAGTCATTTTTATGCAACCATCAACTTTTGATCGCCGATATCGTCGTGAACACGGTAAGGTTTGTATAGTGTACATTTATATTTGATTTCACGCAAAGTGACTCCTGTTATGAAGCCACCACAGCAGCAATAATAATAATTTGAGCTGCAAGCAACAATGAATTGGCAATTAACCCCATGATCTTGGGTTGGGGGGGGCAAAATTCAGGAGGCAGTGAAGATTGTTTGTTGGGCACTTTTTCTGCCAGCAGGGGGCGCCAATGACTCTCATCATCTTTATACACAGTGCAGCTTTGATTTGTTCATTTTCTCTTTCACGTTTGACAGCATCTCATTCGTATTCACAAATTAGAGTTAACAATATTCTTGGAAGACTAAATTAATTTTTAATAGATAAAATCTTGAAGGGCTCTCAGAAATTGGACAAAATGCTTAAAATGACAAGACTTTGTTTTTTTCAACAACAAAAATGGTCTTGGAGTGCTAAATTTTGCACCGATGCAGTGTATTCAAATTTGCAGTACCTGATATGGTCCCTAGGAGAAGTCTATTTTTCAAAAAGTCTAAACTTAGTTTAAATGTCAATTTCAAACTAAAATGGCAGACTTCTCGTGTATTTCTGGGTTCACCTCGAGACTTTTTTTTTTTTTTGGTCGACTCACAATCTACTTGCCGACTAAATTTGACATTGCTAACGTAGAAAGTAGCTTTAGAGCCTGAAATTTCAGATCATTTAATTTTGTGTCATTAGTAAGTTTTGTTCTTTATTTCTGTGACTTTTCAGGCACGGCCTTCGAGACTTTTTTTGTGGGTCTACTCACCATAAACAAGCCTACCAACTTTATTTCTGCTGTGGAACTGGCTGTAAGGGCCGGGGCACTAAACATTTCCGGGCTGTAATAATAAAATGTGGATTGTTTGAATTTTTTTTTACGTACGATACAATTAAAAATGTCCCAAAAAAAATTTTTTTTTTCCTTTTTTAAACCCCCTTGCATCTCAAATTGGGCTCACCCACTCGCCTTTCATGTGTGCTTGCCCGAAAAAAAAAGGTCTAAATAAATAAATAAATTTGCCTTTAATGAGAAATCAGCTCTTTAGTCACACGAGGGAAGTTGAAAACATCCTCCTCCTCTTCTTGCTCGGAAGCCCGCGGGCTCAGCTGCCTCATTACGGAAAACCAAAGAGGAGGGGGGGAAGGAGAAGAAGAAGACGAAAAAGGGGGTGGGAGTGGGGGCGCAAATATTCCGGTGATAGTAAAAAGAAAATAAGACTACGCACTCACGCACAATGTGACGAGACGATTAACACATTTTTTGTACCAATCTTTTCCATGTACGCGAGAGGAAAATAATGAACACATCAGCGGGGCGTCACAGGCAATTCATTAGCTCCATGACATTGATGAACTATGGAGCAATTAATGAATTAAATCAATTAAGAAAAAAAAATGGGTCATTAAAAGGGGATGATTTAAAATCCAATCTTTTCTGTCGCAATGGTGTGCAATTCCCTCTGGACTGATTCTCTGGGGACCTTCTGCAAAAATACACATTCCGCGGACACTTCTTTAGGTACGCGTGCACTGAGAGCCCTTTGGAGAAGTCTACCGCTTAAATACACCACCCCCATTCGATACTATTATATTATATATATAAATATATATTTGAAATTGATATGATGTCTTCCCTGAAGCCAGTATCTCTTTTGATCTCCTCCAGCGTTCCTTAAAGGTCGCCAGAGGTCCTTACAAGGTCAGCTGCTCTTGTCCCGAGAACATGTTGAACATGTTCAAGAATTTCTTTGCAACAAGAGCGAAATCCTGCCGACCTTGAAGGAACCCTGGAGGAGATCAAAAGAGCCGCTTCCTTCGCGGACACTCGCCAATAGCGGCTTTAATGGTCTATTACTCGATCTATTACTCGTGCGCACTTCCCACCAAATTTCAATGTGTTTGTTTAAATCCTCTTAGAAAAGAAACTCTCTTTCATCAAGCTTGTTTGCTAACCGAAGTGGGCATTCAATATCGAAATATTTCAACAAGCAACAGTTTGTTACGAAGGAAGTTCACAGCCAGACTTAGATGGATTTATTTTTATATTGCTACTTTCTATCCTTAATTAAAGCTGCTGCTTTTGAGCACAGTGGGAGTAAGCAGAACAATTTGTACCCGAACCGAAACTGCAATTTAATGTGCTTGTTTGACTATCACAAATTGCAGCCAGAGTTATTTTTAAGGAAACCATAATTTCAAACAAATTAATCGTGACTTTGACGAACGACACTGAAGGATTTTTTTTTTCGTCAAAAAAGGCACATTAACGGCAAATCAGCATTCGATTATACATATGAGGCAGCTCTGTGTAATTAAGACTCTTGTTTTTTACATCTCTATCACTAAACAAGCAGCAACCTCAATATTACAGGGCTGATTAAAAAAAAAAAAAAAGATACAGGGTTTAGAACATTCCCAACATACACGTTTTTCAGTTGTAAGAATGTATTTTTTCACTTGACCATTTTATATTTATAGTCAAAGTATTTCCAATACAAATATTCACGGACATTAAGGCTGATTTAGCTTGGTGGTGTTCTACAAGGCCGTTTACCACGTCCACCAATGTTTGCATTATAAATAGAGGGATGGATGTCGCAATGACTTTCCGTCACAATAGAAAACTTTTGGCATTCCACAAGGCTTGTTATTCTGCCCACATTTATCCATTATACAAACGGGATGGGGATTGAACATCGTATACATTAGTGCTTCCTAAACAAGGTTGTGTGAGAGACCACAAGATATGCCGCTGTAAAACATCCAATTTCACCTAATTTGTCAGGAAATTCGCTTAATTGCAAACATAACCTTTTCTTCTATTTATGCCAGCAAATTAATGAAAAAAAAAAACCCAAACAATTAAAGGTTCAATTAAACATAAGAGGGAAAATGAACCCGTGTACCACTCTATTAACATTTTAACAGTGGATCTGCAAGTATCAGATTTGAGTAAATTTCTCACTGATCAAGTCTGTTTAGACGTAAACTCCAGGCATGATCAATGTTACTCCCTTATTTTTGTTCTGAAGGGCGGTGTGAGAATTACATA
This sequence comes from Hippichthys cyanospilos, assembly GCF_059441005.1. Classification (NCBI taxonomy): domain Eukaryota; kingdom Metazoa; phylum Chordata; class Actinopteri; order Syngnathiformes; family Syngnathidae; genus Hippichthys; species Hippichthys cyanospilos. The sequence goes on from NC_142384.1 coordinate 11,414,508, forward strand.
TTTTTTTCTTAATGTAAAATCAGTGCTTTACATCAGTAAATGTTAGGAAACACTGATTTGTGAAATGAATGGAATAACAGATAGAATGGAATAATTCATAGAGGTTATGGTGGAAAAATAAAAACACGAGGTAGTAGAGCTAAAAGTGAACAATAGCGCGAGATAGTGAGAGAGAACATAGAGCTAAAAATGAACAATAGAGTGAGATAACGCAAGAGAGAAAGCGAGACAGCGCAAGAGATAACATATACCGAACGAAAGAGAGATAGAAGCGAGGGATACTTAGAAAGAAAAAGAGAGAATAGAGCAAGATAGTGAACAATGAAGAGAGAGCGAGAAAGCTAGAGATAGAGATAAAACAAGCGAGAGAGATGGGAAGCAAGAGAAAAAGAGAGTAAGAGATAAAGAGATAGCTTGAGACAGGAATGAGAAAGATAGAGAGAGATACATATAGTGTGAGAGATCGAGAAATGGAGAGCAAGACAGACACCATGAGAAAGAGACAGACAGCAAAAGAGACGCAAAGATGAGAAAGCAAGAGAGAGCAAGAGAACAAGAGACATATAGATATGAGAGAGCGAGAGCGAGAGAGAGAGAGAGAGAGAGAGAGATCGCGGAGGTTGGACCCCTTCGATATATGGACAATACCTCTTCTTTTTCTACATATGTTACGACCCAGAGCGATCGCTGTTATGTGGACCGCGGCAGACGGCTCAAATGGGCTTTTTAAAATAATTGTTGTCGCCGCTCCATATATCCTCAATTCCCCCGCAGGAATCCCAGAGCACCTCTTAAAAGTCATCCATCCAACTGAGCTCCGGCATTTTAATTGGAAAGGCTTTGCTTTGAGGCAGGCCCCATCAGCTCAGAAGATGAGGAGCTGGGTTTTAGGGCGTTAAACGGCGCCGACAGCGGACTACAAACCGGCCAAACAGGAGCGGGGCGGGAACGGGTCGGGTGTGCTTCAGCTACTTGTGGATTTTTATTATCTCCTCCAGGAGACAGTGATTGTAATTCGTATTCCCTGGCGGAGGTGACACCCCTGCTTACTCCATGAGGCTATGAGGTGATGCACTGTAGTTCACCCTTGGCCCTCTAAAAGCAACAATTGCAGTCCCCAAATCATCATTTGTGCTTTGGAAGAAAAAAATTGCTCGCACGTTGACTAAGTCTCACTCAGAAATATGCCATTCGGAATCACATATCCTAGCATCTGCGTGATGTCACACGATCTGCATTCGGCCTTCCAAAGTGTCTCACGGTGAAGTCGACCGGTTGCAAGCTATTGATGCTTGGGTGACAGCCCGGTTTGGGAGTCCGAGTGGGTGCAAGAGGTCGGGTGGTGTATGATCTACTCTGAGGCGTGTGTGATTTAGTCAGCATCAGCTTGGTGGTTGTGCATGAGTCAGACAGATTTAGCCCGCGGGCCGGACGTCTCCATTAGCACAGCAGCAGTTGTGCTCACCTGCTGAGTTATTCTTTGGGATTCAAATTGAAAAAGAGTGGATAAGTGTGTCTACAGTGCGCTTGAAGGTTGCCAAAGAGGGACAGGATACACATATTGCATGATATAGTGAATGTATATAGTATGCTCGCATGAAGAAAATTACATGGATTTTCACAATTAACAAAAAAATATTGCTCGACAAAATCAAGTTACGATTTTGCTATGGCATGATCAATTTTTCTTCGACAGTGATTCTTTCTCACCGTTTTGTGTAGTGCACAAATACAAAAAAAACCCTCCTGATTTAGCAGTCTGTAACTTGCTAGCAATGTCTATGAGTGGACCCACTAAAAAGTGTCAAGAAGAAATGATCAAAAGGGTACTGCAAGTCTGCCAATTTTCTCTGAAATTACCATTTGCATGTGACTGATCATATATATACCAAATTATGTATGATGTATAATAAAAATGACATTTTAAATATTGCTAATATCGTCCGATAAATAACGTATAACTGTCTATTGGAATAAATGTATTTGGAAAATTTGGAGGAGTTGGAGGGGGGGGGGGGGGGGGGGGGGGGTAAATGGTTTGTAAACTCCCAAAAAAATATTAAAAACAATGATAAACCGCCAATACAGATTTCCCACACAACAGATTTCAACACAAATCAGAATCTTGAAAAAATTGTGAAAATACGTCCCTGGCAATGAATGAGTTAATAAATCAGATGGCACAGGACTGCCATACATAGCTGAAAAAAATTGTTTGCAAGGGGCAGGTGACCGAAAAAAAGTTTGAAAACCACAAGTATAGTCTCATTTCACACCTCATATGTTATTTTTCATTTCTCCAATGCTACAGAGACTGATTAAGGAAAACGTGTGAAACCTCCTAAGTTAGCAAGTCAGAGTTGCGTCCTTTAAAGCCGCTTCCCGTCGGGGGACATACCTCGCCGTCGTCCCTTGCCGCCCTCCGCTAACTGGTCGATATCTTATCATGCAGAAGCGTGATAGCCAATTGAGAAGCCGTCGCCTTGCCGAGCGTACAAAACGGACCCATCTACGGGGACCACGGGATGGCGAAACAACGGCGGCTGAAGAGATGAGAATGTAAAGGTGGCGGGTGCGTTAACAAAAAAACAAAAAGAAGTAAATGATTCATCAGGAGTCAAATGTTTCTGTTGAAATTACCTTTTTTTCCCCCCCTCCTGCACACAATGCAAGGAATAATTAGTTCTAAGGGCAAAAGCCGTTTTCAGACTTTTAATCGTGTAACACGGGAGCGCTCCCACGGCGAGCTTATTAGACGCGCGGGAGAAAAGCGAATAAAGCTGCTAGGCCGACACTTAAGACATCTGAGCCGCGCCGCTCTTTAATTAAAAATTGATGTCGTATTAGAGATGAAGATTTGAGCGCGACGGAGACGACAAGCGAGCGCTTATTCAACTCCCCGGGACCGGCTTTTCAGTTTTGCCCGGGCGCACTGTCAGCCTTCATCACTTCATCTGTTCCTTTGATGGACATATGAAGAAGAAGAAGCGACATGCAGATTTGGAATCATTATCTCAACAACAGAAAAGATGAGTACGGCTTATTTTTTTCCCCCTCAAGATAACAGGATTTACCGATAAAGAAGATGCGTCAAAGAAGCTTCAGAAGCGGACGGCGATGTCTATTACCGCCGCTAAGTACAAAGAAAGGTTGTTTTCATCACCGTATTGCAACGGATTACAAATATTTTGTGACCGGATGAAAATTTCACTCAACTAACATGTCTCCCTTCAACGTTGATATTTTTTCTGTTTTTCAAACATTTTAGTACAGGCGGCTGGGTGGCTGAGTGGTTAAGGTACCAGAGTTCAATTCCAGCTAGCTAGGGAGTTTGCATGTTGTCCCCGAGCCCGTGCGGGTTCTCTCCGGGCATGGGATTGTCCTTACGTGTGATTGGGTGAGTAAATGGTTGTTCGTTCCATTGCAACTGGCTGTTCCAGGGTGTCCCCCCCCCCCCCCCCCCCCCACCCACTGTATGAAGACTGCTGGGATAGACACCAGCAAGCCCGCGACCCTTATGAGGATAAGCGGCTCTAGAAAATCGATGGATGGATACTTTAGTACAGCGGTACCCAAACTATGGTCTGCAGGCCAGCTACGACCACATTTTGCGCAGCTCATCAATAATACACATCAAGTTGGTTGAGTGTTATCATGACTATGCTTTCGGCAAGAACTTCAAAATAAAAGCGTACCAATGCCGTTTGTGTGTTACTTGTACCATAAGTACAGTTTATTTTGAAGGATTGGCTTTGACTCGAGTAGCACTTCTAACCTGCTGGAAAAGTCTATCTTGGGGCAAAAAAGTTTGAGCGGTCCTGATGTAGGGTATTTAACACACAACTTTGTACAAAACGGGTCCTCTGTATATTTGCTCAGTTATTTATTGGTAAAAATCAGACTCCATAGGGAACTTATTTTGGCTTAAAACTCATTAGAGCAAAATGTTCGCAGCAAAAACCTAAAGTAACCTAAAACACAGGTTCTTTAAAAATTGGTTCGAATCACACACAGTGTTGTCTGTTACATCCACCGAGCACATGGGGGTACAAGTAGTCCTTGGGGAACGTAAGGGCATTTCGGCATTTAAATTTTACAGGGTTTTTGCAGATATCTGCAAAATATAAATTCATGCTTTTAATGCTGTTAACAGCTACAGTAAGTTCTTTTTTTTTTAAGTAAGAGCAAATAATCGGAACGTAAAACAACTAATTGGTATTTTTAACATTCTATGCTAATCATTTTGTTAAGTTTCATACAGATGCACTTTGTAATCAGTGCTGAAATTTTCCTCGAGAGGAGCCAGAAATAAAAGTGATGAAGTTATACAATCTAGCTTCTGGAGTTGCTGATTAAAATAAGACGAGAGATACATTTAGAAATGGACTTCCAGTTTAATAAATCAAACATGAATGACACAACAGTCCGTTTCAGGCCCTTTTTCCAATGTCAGCGTTGCTGACCAGGCATCACTATCGGGACATATCCAGTAGCTGACGACGTGTTAGCATGTAGCGCTTACGGCTGATCTTCACTATAAACAGCGGCCTAGGCACCGAGCCAGTCCAAATAATGGCATCCTTGCCCATGTTTAGACAGAAGACCAAACACACCGATGTTCAGAAATGCAGCACAAACAAAGTAAACCAAAAAAAAAGATGGGAAAAGTCCATTTGGCCTGGAGCTACAGCACTAAAACAGGCTGCCACTGTGCATGACTCTGATTTGCGCGACAGTTATACTTAATTGCAAGATAATGTGCTAATTACGCGGGATGTTTGACTGGTTGACACTCCGACTTGTCAGGCGTCACCTGCTTGAGCTGAAATGATGGCTCACATCCCACTTAAACGTTCCCCCTCCCGCCCGTGCTATTTTATGCCGAGCGTGACCCTCGCACGCCGCGGGAAGCGGCGTTAAAGCGCTGTCGCTGTCACGGTAACAGGCTGGTAATCGCCAGCCGGAGCCGGGGGAGGGCCGGGGGAGATTGCGCTCCCCGCCGAGAGTATAGGGGCCCGGGGGCCAACGCTCACTCAGGCTGAATGACTCGCAATTACCGCCGGCGACGGAGCCGGCGCCGCCTGCCCTCCGTCGTCCGCGGCTCAACTAAGCGCATGTGACAAACGGCAAAATCGCAGCCAACCGACACCGATCGCGATTTGTTTTCGGATAGTCTTCGCAGAGGCCTCGGGAGTGTTGAAATGAGCCAAGGACCCGCCTTGCTTATTTGCATTTTTTCAACTAAACACCTTGCTTGTGTTTAAAAAAAAAAGACAGTTTTAAGGGAGTATCAATTATTTGCAGATCACTACGCACAAATTTCTCGATTCATATTTTTTTCCTATGGAGCCATTTTGTGTGCTCTTTTGAGAATGATCCAAAATGCCACAAGAAGGCACCAAAGCTCAAACTAAGAGGAAAGTAGTAACTGGTGTGAGATCATATGACTGCGAGACTAACATTCTTGTAGTCGAGGAGTAGACTGGGATATCAGTGGAGTGTTATTCAGAAATTGCACATACAAGAGCTCAAATAATCAAAACAACATTTATTTAAAAAATAGTAGACATTTTGGAGGAATTGTGGGGTTTTGATATGTTTACCATTTCACCTTAAATTGGTCATTTTAAACATTTTTAAATGGCCCTGAGAACATCATCTTGTGCGAAGAGCAGGATTTACTTTTGACAAGATTTCGTCGAAATGTACTGACAAATTTCAGTAGTTTTAGAGAGGTATCACATTCATTTATCACAGCTCTTCTGTGTGCGAGTTTTGTCATGTGACGTTCACAAGCTGAGCCTCAAACGGCCGTCACCTGAGCATTGAGCATATCTGATGTCATTTTCAGTTGAGACCAAGTTGCAAAATGTGTTCTTAAAAGTTATTTGTCGCAAATGAAAATTAATTTAGTCACTTAGTTGGATTAGTAATTAGATTAGCAAAACAGATGCACACAAACTTGATGCAGTACTCATGCTGACCTGTGGGAGGTACCAATGTGCCACAGTGCTTCTAGACCACCACAAAAATGTAAAAACGAAGCTAGCTAGCTAATATCCTTTCTGACAATACCAATTTGGTGGTTAACTTCTTCCTTGTAATAAAATCGAGTGTCTCAGATCATCATCTAAGACCATGCTTCTCATATAGTGGGGCGGGCCCCCCTAGGGGGGGGCGCAATGTGAAAAGGCTCTGTTTTTGTCACGTAATCGAGACGCACTGATCTAAGCTAATGTTGATGCACAGCATTTTTATTCATCGTAATTGTTAAACAAATATTTACACTACAAATCAGACCGGTATAAAGTATTAATAGGGCCATGGCGGAGGTCTGCTCTCCACTGTTAGGATTCCTAGAGGTTCTTTCCCGAAGCAATCCATCCTATCCCATTTTGCTTACTTTGCACAAGTAAAAGTTAGAAAGCGTGCTGCTGATGGTTAAATCTTACACCTCATATACTCCCCCGCCGCGCTTAAATGCAAAGTGGCGACAAAGTTGTAGCCGTGTGCATTCTTTCCGGAAGGATGTAAAGCATAAAAGTAATGCCCGTTGTAATATTCAACAATAAAAAAAAAATAAGGAGGTGTCAGGCCACGGCGGCGACCTTTTTGAGATGATTCAGCGTTCCGCGGGGATGGAAACTCTTCAAACGCATGCAAATGAAACATAAAAAGACAAAAGCACAGGAGGCGAATTAAAGCGTACTTCAAGGAAAAACACGGGTGTCCTTTTACAAAGCCTTTCATTCTGCTTCTTCTATGGAGATGCTTTTCGCTCACGTGCGAGACGGAAAAGCAAATTTTGCCATGAGCAATCAATATTCCAGAAATCTATCAAGTCGGAAAATTTTGCGGGTCTCCCTTGGCGAAAGCTGAAAAAAAAAATGCTCGGAGGAAATTGACAGACGCGGGTTCGATGTCACGTTGTCAATGTCAAACGTTGACTGATCGCCGATTAGTCGTCGATTAATCGATACAGCTCTGCTACGATGAATGAATAAGATACAAGCACCACTTTTTGTATAGAAGCCCAAAAGTAAAATTCATGAGTGCATTCACTGTCTATTACTCATATTGGTAAAATGGTGAATGGTAAACTGCCAAACACGATTACATTTCTTACGTTCGCACAAAAAAAGCGAGCGAATCGTAAGCCCTGTTTTTGTTTGGCTTGCCTGTGTGGGATATTTCAGACCTCTCACTAGGAAAAGTAGCAGAGAAAGCTGCGACTTCAGGGCAAATCAACGCATATCAGACTTCCACAGCAGTCTGACGACAAGCTGTGAATGTTGAACATGAAAGGAGCACGGATTTACATGTATTTGTTACACTTGTTTTTTGCATTTCAACACATTGAAATGTGTCCATGCGAATATTGCATTTATTTTAAATGGTGTTACGGCGTAAAAGAGGAAAAAAAAAGATTGTATTCCTTTCTTCACACACAAAACGTCTGCATTGGAGTTTTCGCCCAAAGTGCGATATTTTAAACATTCCGTGTAAAAACTGTGCCCAAGAGTACAAAACAATAAATGTTGAGCTAAACTGACATAGGACACTTGTGCAGTATTTTGTCCACTTTTTGGACCCTTATATAAAAGGTGTGTTGCTTCAACGGGAAAGCATTGAAAGACAACACTAGGGAGCTGAAATTTCACCCAGGTGGGTGACGATATGTCAAAGTTTATCATGAGTAGACCACATAGTTATAACACTACCAGGAGTGTTCAATCCTCTGGCTAAAATACTGCGAGAAATATGTGGAATAAAATGACCAAAAATTTGTTGAAATACAGCATGTTTAAAAAAAGACTGGCAAAAGTTATCCATTTTGGGGGGAGGCATGTTTTAATGTCATTAAATTTGTCTTGTGTTGACATGTATTCGTTTGTTTAAAAAAAAAAAAAAAACTATTCTTGAAGATTCTTCAAAGAGCTAACATCTGCCAAATCAATAAAGTGGTGGATTAATAGTATAAACTTTACTACGTTAATTTCACACAGATGTTGTGGCAGAGCTTAGTTCCTGATCTTTATGAAAATTTTGTTTTCTTTTTTTTGTACCTAAAGCACTGAAACGCGTTGATACAAAAGTGTGTGTTTCCTTTAACACATTTTATCTGCAAGGCTCCATTTGTTGTCCTTACACACAAACATAAGGCACAGCAATCATTGGCCATGTTTGTTTGTTTGTTTTTTTCTTTGACAATGGGCTGCTCGCCTTGAAGGATCTTTCAGATGTCGTGCAAGGACAATTTAAACTGCTCTGAGCCAACAAGCAGCAGGAAATTCATGTACATCGGATCCAGCAACTTACCTCTCGATGAATGTAAAATATCAAAAAAGAGTGATCTATATAATCGTTTTTCACATTTAAGGCATTTAAATGATTGCATCATTAAATTTAACCGTATAAAACATTAGGATTCTATTTGTTGTGAGAAAACATCAAGCTTATGCCCTCCCACTGTTCTGACATAATACATTATCTGGCATATATTAAAAGTAAAGCCACAAAAGATGCAAATTTGAAATTTCGTAACTTGGTGATTATGATCAATTAAACAATGTAGCATTTAACAGCTTCAAACGAAAAGGCAAAATGTGTCAAAAAAAAAAAAGAAGAGGACTTGACGTACCTCATGAATGGAAATCCAAATCGGTCTGCATTTTCATAGACTTCAGTCCAAGTGGGGGTCAGGAGAGGGACATCGATGATCGTCCCTAGAACAACAAATTAAAACATGAGGTCCACATTGAATCTTCTTCTTGTGAGCGTTTATTTTTTTTCTTTTAATATTTCCCAAACGCTGTCAAGGCAAAGAACACATTTTTGATGGGGATAGTTCACGCATTCAGTCATTTTACCAATTAAAAGTGAATCATTTCTCAAGTATTTCAATGGCAAAATTATTTTTCATGGACAATTAATACCTTCATTTAATACCTTCTTTTCCGCTTTCTGAATCAAAACAACATCAACTGAGCTGAGAAATTTCATTGGAAGACATTTTATTTATAACTGGGCACTGGGGGGTATGTATTTTATTTTTATCCCCTGAAAAAAAAACAGTGGGTATGTCAAAAAGAGAATAAAAACAAAAACAAGGTAAATGTTAACTTTAAATAAACCGAGTGAAGCATAAAAATATTACAGAAAAATGTGTGCCTTTGAAGGGTCTTTCTAGTAATTAAATACAAAATATTTTACTGCTGACAATTGGTAAATACGTGGGCAATTGCTTTTTAAACAAACCACCAAAAATTTTTAAAATACATACAAAAATTAAAAAAAATATATATATTTTTGTATGTATGTTATTTTTATCCCCTGAAAAAAAAGCAGTGCATATGACAAAAAGAGAATAAATAAAAACAAGGTAAATGTGAACTTAGAAATATTACTTAGAAATACTGGAAATATTACTTAGAAACTTAGAAATGTTAATTATACAGAAAAAATGTGTGCCTTTGAAGTGTCTTTCAAGTAATTATACTATTTTACTGCTGAAAATTGCTAAATAAGTGGACAATTCCTTAAAAAAAACACTCAAAATGTCTTAAAATATATACAAAAATATATAAACGATTACATATAAAAAACATCACAAATGCATTTATAGTATTTGGGCCCCTCTGGAGGCAAGGGCCACTATATATATATAAATAAGAGTCTGGTCATGACTTCTTGTTAAATAGGCAGAGCCCATTTGATTGACCGGTAATAAGAAGACTCCCGATTAGAAGAGGGGGGGGGGGGGGGGGGGGGGGGGGGGGTGCAATCCTCTCATCTGTGACCAAAGGGCAAAACGGCGGGAATTCCTCGCTGTTGTTATGAGAGGAAATCCCGAAGTTTTTTAGGCAAGACAGAAAATCGATAGCAGCCCGCCGTCCGCGGCGCGTCGGAACAAATCCAGCCGTCCGCCTCGGATAGGCGGAATGAAAACGAGTCGGAGTTAATCATCCCCGAGGAAGCTGCTGCTGTCAGGACAGTAGACGGAAGAGGAGCGTAGACGGAGATGCATGCATAATGCATTGCGGCATCCACGTCTCTGCGGGTTTACGCACGCGCACGCTCACACACCTTATATTTGCATCGCTTATCATCTAAGTGAGGATTCAGAAAATGAGAGTGCGTCTCGCTCCCACGGGACGCCATCATCATGGCCGCTGGCGCATTACATGCAAACTACCTGCTAATCCAGGGGTGGGCAAGGTATGGCCCGGGGGCTACACGTGGCCCACAGAGTATTTACATCATCCAATGAAATTCTTTTAAATATGTCCATTGAAATGTGTTTATTTACTGTCATAGGGTTTTTTCCCGTTAGCATCAAGCTAGAAGAGGCTATATAAATGTTTGAAATACACAATATGTAATTCTATTTGTTGCATGTTTAATTGAACTGGAACCATTAAGTGTGGCGTTGAACAGCGTGAAACATTTTTCTTTTAAGAATATTTATATTTTTTATCTGCCAAATGGCTCCTTTTGTGAATTTGTTGTCACGGATCTCTACGTGTTGTTTACAAGTCAAACTCAGCAAAAATTTCAATTGGTCACTCATAATGCAAAGCACCGTTGTATGTACTAGGTATTTGTGTCTTATATATATGATTACGTGAGTACATCAGTTTAAAAAAAAAAAACAATCATGAGGCATTTTCTTCTCGCCCCTCCGTATTTTTGCGCGTCCATGTCATAAAAAAAAATAAAAAATACCAAGCCAATCGTAGCAACAATTGTAAATGCTCTGCATAACAGTAAAATTCAAATCGTTGCTCCCAACAATTCCGAGTGCTAACAAACAACAGGCATTGACAATAATATTGACATCGGGCATCTGTTGCCAATCTTTACCAATGGCTACGGCTCCAGCATGGACTGTGGTATCATAAACATAAATGACAACCTGACACAGTTGCTACTACTACTGATAACATTCTAATACATTTGGCACACAGACCAAAATTTATGGGGAGAGATTTGGAGGAAAGGATGATAGTGGTGTGCTGCTAAACAGTATAAATTTAAATAGAAAAAAATGCGCTCACCAAAAATTTAGAAAACGTGGTCATTCACAATGAAGTGAGTGTGTTATTTGGGCTTCTGTGTTTATCATTTTTTCACCTAGCGGAAACATTTCCGATTTTTATCTGAATACTCAGTATTCCAATTGAGTTTTCTGTATGATAGCAAATACTAAAAATACCCTAGCTACAACCCTATTTTAAATGACTAAATACTTGTTTTTAATTCATTCGAATTTTCTAACACTAAGCATACATCCGCTTTTATTAACCTCAGCTGTAAATGGCCCATCTGAGCGTTTGAATTGCATTTCATATACACACACAAACACATTCTCGCACACTGCTTGTATTTGCATCACATATCATTAAAGTAAGACAATGTGCATCATGGTCCCCGAGGACGGCGTCATTGCAGCCACTTTCCACACAAACCACCTGCTAATATAGATCATTATGGCAGAATAATCCATCGTTATTCTGTTGGAGCGTTCGCACTGGGCTCAAAAAGCCACCACTGTGCGCAACGTTGATGTCTCTTCTCTCGACCGCCACTTTTTCTCTTTTAATTAGAAGCCTGCATGTGCTAATTGGACATGAAGGCTTTATTCCTTTGTATGTAACCCCCATGTGCCCCCTGCCTGTCTTCCAACACTTTGATGCTCCAAACCCAAATATTTTGAGGGGATAAATGGCTTCCTCCTGCTCATCTTATAAAGATGCAAGTTTGTTCTTTTAAGATTTTACTTGAAGGAACTAACGATGATCTTCGAGTGACCTTCTCGAGCTTGCCCATTTTTCAGTTACAAAGTGTCGGGGGTGCGTTTGGCATTAAAAACATGCATGCAGTTGGGATTTTCTGCTGGCTAACAGCACGAAATCAGGAAGCAGGATTAGGGAAGCAAGACTAATTTAAATGGATGTGTTTTTGTTTAAGTCACTCCAGTCCAGAATACACACAGTGAGTCCAAATCCTATTCATAGCAAGCTGTTTTTTTTTTTTTTCTAATGAGCTGAAATAAACTCACTTAGTTTATTGCAAACAGAAAGGCAAAATCGTGTCGTTTTAGATCAGGAACGAGCAACGAATGAAATTGAATTCCAATGGCCTTCAATTATGCTATTCGCGGGCTGGCCTGGTTTTTAAGTTGTAATATCGCACCCACCACTAGATGGCAAGTGTACTGCGTATACATCAACCTCTCTCGATTTAAACTAGCCCACGGTAGCTCCTAGATGCTTCATCCTTACATCTTAATGCGCATTTAAGCTCATTTAAGACCTACTTCATATGGTGGCGCTCCTTCATACTGTATAGCATGAAATCAACATGAAAATTGCATCTGGCATGTATTTTATAAGGTTCTGGTGTTGTAGTTTAACAAAAATCATTTTTCCCCATTGTTTTGTAGGATCAAACAAGTCCAAGTCATGAAAGTTCCATTCAGACAAATTGAAACCGGGCTACAAAACTGAGCTAACAGGCTAACTCGTAATTCCTGCGAGCAACAAAGCGCTCCACTGTAGACGTGATAGGTCATCAACGCTCTGTAATGGCCTCCTCTAAACGGCCTCGTGCCCAACACTGCAACATACGAGATTAAAAAAAAAAAAGGCAGAAAGATCAATTTTACGAGCATTTTACAGCGGTGCCTCGGATGAAGATTTGTAAATGCGCCTGCGGACCAGGCTCATTGACGTGTGAGAAACACCTTTGGAGAGCGTTTCTTAATAGCACAGCTTTATTGTTTAACAGGATTATAGCCCGCCCTGGCGTATATATCGACCCCACTGCCAAAGACCGCGAGGCTAACGGACCTTGAATTTCGGATTTTCTGTCTGAATCAATCGACGGATCCCTCAGGGCATCTCTGGAATTCCATTGCAGGAGTACTCTGGGAATAACTCACACCAGAGATGTTTTTATTTATTTATTTATTTTTTGCAGCTGATCTAAACAAAGAAATGCAATACCTACGAAGTTTGTAACATTTATACACGTTATACAGTATCACATTGATCAAATGTCACCGACACCACCGCGGGAGGTGTGAACGGTAAATTAAATATTGATTAAACCTTTCATTTGTTTTCGTGGCACGTTCCTTACCCCCTTGGTAATAACCAGAGGTGGGAGTAAGTCACATTTTGTCACGTTTTGGGCAGGGGGGCGCGCGCTGTAGTGGGGTGCAGGCGAACAAGGTAGTGCAGGAAAGCAGGCAAGAAAGTCAGGACTACAGGAGTACCTCTTCACTCATTGACTGCCAGTCCAGGAAAATTGAATCTTTGACGTCTACAGCTGTCAATGGCAGTGAATGAATAGGCAAAATGGAAGGTGATGGAGCAGCAGAGCTCATAACCATGTACAGTAAATGTAAAGCACCAACCAAATGAAATGTATAGGGACACAGAAACAAGAGGGACGGACCACAATGGATGACAATATTGGGCAGTGACCCGAGATAGGTAAATCCAAAAAGACCAAGGAAAGGACATAGAACAAGGGACACTAGCAAACTCCTGTTGAGTCTTTCTTAAAAGTTTTCACAAATCAGGTCATAAATCTGGTGACTTCAGTCTGACTCAAGACAAGTTTTACAACTCAAGTCCCGCATTTCTACTCCAACCAAGTTTCTCTCTCCATTGTTCCAGGTGGCCCTGAGTCAAGAGGACGACTCCACGAGCCCCAAGAGCTCCTCAGGAGACTCCTCCAAGACGGTGGGCCTCCTGAGCAGCCAGGCAACCCTCTCGCCACTGAGTCGATGGATGTTTCATGGCAGAGGGCGTGCGGCAAACACCACTTCGCTAGAGATCCCCTACCGCACGCCAGCCGCTTTCTCCAAGCAGGAGTTTTCTAAGCAGGAATTCTGGGAGATGCTGGGCAGCGACCTGCTCAAACCGGATTCGGCGGGCTCCCGGGTCAAGCGGCGGCCCATCGTCAAGACGGGCAAGTTCAAAAAGATGTTTGGCTGGGGAGATTTCTACTCCAACATCAAGACGGTGCGGCTGAATCTGCTCATCACCGGCAAGATCGTGGACCACGGCAATGGCACGTTTAGCGTCTACTTCCGCCACAACTCCACAGGCCAGGGCAACATCTCGGTGAGCTTGGTGCCACCCGTCAAGGCGGTGGAGTTCGACTTGGAGCGCCAGAGCGTGGTCTACCCCAAGGACTCCAAGATCTTCAACTGCCGCGTGGACTATGAGAAGGTGGACCGCAGCAAGCGCACTTCGCTGTGCAACTACGACCCGTCCAAGACCTGCTTCCAGGAGCAGATCCAGAGCCACGTATCTTGGATTTGTTCCAAGCCTTTTAAAGTCATCTGCATCTACATTTCATTTTACAGCACAGACTACCGCCTGGTTCAGAAGGTCTGTCCGGACTACAACTATCACAACGAGATGCCCTACTTGCCATCGGGCTAGGGGACTTGTCTAAGTGGGGTAGGGGGCAATGGTGGAGGTGGATTGCGGGTTCTTTTTCAATGCCACTGTGTAGCCTGACTGGAGTAAAAGATATATGCAAAAGCCAACAGCATACATATGCACATAACACGGCAGTCGAGTTGAGACATTCGCGAAATGGTAGAGAACGTCAGCGTTAACACACAAGTTCTTACCTCAAACCTATTGAGTCTCCAAAAGTCCTGTCACTGTCCAACATCCACCGCTTGAAGACTCTGGATTTAAGGCTAGCCCCCTCACATAAGATTTTACACTAAATTGTAAATCCTGGATCGATCTGCTTTTGCCTTTCCGAAATAAGCGGGACATTGGATGCTTTAAGTCTAAACGTATCATCCCGATCATGGCTTTTCACTCCTCCTTTCGCACAACCGCTGTCTTGCTTCTGATATTAGATCCCCCAGACCCGACGCCATCATCTCCGCCGAATATCGATGAGCCCGTGTCAAAAACTCAAAAGCTTGTGTGGTCACAGAACTATTTGAGCATTTACTTTCATCTGGTTGAATGTATGAATTGTTTGCGTGACACTTTCAAGAAGAAACTGTCATGTTTTGATAACTTCTGGTGTTAAACACATAATGAAGTCTTTAATTATGGGGGGGTTGACCCCTACTCAGAAAGAGGCAGCCGTGCCTTATCCCCCTATCCTACTGTGGGGCGAATGTTGGCAAAGGTAGCGGTTCATTTGATCTCCAAAATATGGTGTGTGGGTGAGATATATATATATATATATATATATATATATATATATAACCTGAGATGAATGTGCATTTGCCGCCTCCGCCAAAACTCACGAATGTTTGCATTTTAGCTAGATATGTGCTTTACATCCAATTCAAACATGAAAAATGAATCAGCATAATGGCAAAAAGAAACTTATGCGAATTGAACCCATTGGTCCTATGAATAACTGTTTTATTTTGAAACGCTGAACAGGGGTCTTTGGTTTCGAACAGACAAGAAGTTTTAATCGTACGGCGGCGACTTAAGCCGAATTGTTACATTAGAACACAGCGCACAAAAGACCTATGTCGGAAATATTGTCGTCAGTCACTAGTTGCGGGTGTAAAGTCATTATTTCAGTAAAATTCTAGACCATTTAAACGTAATTCTTGTCACACATGGCCTATTTTGGAACCTTTAAGACATACAAAACTAAAATAAACCAAACCATTTTGGTGGAAATGCGTCTATAGTTGCAGGCAGCCCAGAACAACTAGCTCTCATAATTAAAGTAGAATGTAACAGAGAGTGCGGCTCAGCCTTTTGTCCCTTTGCGTGTGTGGGGGAAAAAAGATTACATTTTGTTGCTGTCAGGATTTCTGATTTCACGCCTCGATAACTTTGACTGTTACCAGCGAGATTACTCCCTCCCGACAAACATGCTCGCTCGCCCCGTTATCAGCTAGAAAATGAAAATATTATCATAATAATTGCGTATAATTTAATCTCCCTTAAAACTAATTAAGCTTTCACCGAGGGGCCCGGACGAATTCTTCGATGGCTGGCAGGACGTTAACGGCGGGGATGTTTTAGGTCCAAGTTCAACTGTGAGTTAAACACTCTCATTAAGATAAATGGCGTTCGCCTGACGCGTGTCATAAACAATAGCTTAGGGCAACGCACAACGGAGCGATGAATTAGTGTGGACCTTCCACTGCAATGGACAACTTACCATCTGTTAGCCGTTTGGGTTTTAATTTGAACATTAAAAATACGCATTGTCTTTTACGGTGCGGAATCATCTGATTGACTCGATCCGATAACCGTGACTAAACGTCTAATATGAGGGAATTAAATTCCAAATGAAAGTAAATTACCATAAAACTGCCACCTGACTAGATAGGTTACTGCTTGTTTTGTTTATTAGTCCAACTTTGTTGACAATTACACATTTGTTTCCTTTTCTGGTTTGGAGGCAGAATCAGCAGGAAAATAAAAAGACGTCTGGGCAAAGTATGCCGCATTGGCCGAGGAACAACCTAATAAATTATGGTGTATATCTGCTGACTGGAGCTTTTTTTTTTCCTTAAAAAAAACAAAAAACAAGAGAAAAAAAAAAGTCCTTTCCACAGACTTGCTCCTTTAAAATGCCTTGCTGGCTTTGCAATGGGAGATAAACAATCTTTGGTTGAACCCTAGCGGTTAAAATAAAAAAATAATGTATAGAACGAACTCAAATTAATTCATTTTCAAAAAGAGATCTGAAATATGAAATGAATAAATTCAGACGCTTGGGAAGGCTAATGAGCAGGTAGAAGTTAGGGTTTCAGGTGATTAGGATCAAAATTAGGGAGAATTCAGGAAGGTTCAACGTTGGAGTTAATATTCAAATAAATCAGAACGGCAGTTCTCAAATGAGGGCAAGAGTACCCCGAAAGTGCGTGTAGCCATTTCAGGGGGCTTTGGGTTTTTAACAGGCTTTTTGCATTTATCAGCAAACCTGATTTTATGCCATGACAGGGTATTTTTTTTTCTTCTCAAATTAAGAGCAAATTAATTGGAACCAATCACAATTTATTAATTTGTTTAATGGTGAGTCCTTGGCAAAATTTTGAATGGTTTTATTTTGGTAAAAATTTATACAGATGTGCATTGTGATTAGTAACACAATTTTCTAGAAGACGAGCCAGAAGTAAAGTGCTGATGACGTTACTCAACCTATTTTCTTTAGTTCCAGAATAAAACACACCCAGATAGACTACTACAAGTGGCGTTCAAAGTCTATCCCACAGCTCCGTTTGTTTTTTGTTTTTTTGCGGAGGTTAAGTGGAGAAAATATTTCACAAGGTTGAGCACCACTGAAACAGAATGTAGTGTTAAAGAGGTTTGGGTTTAGAAATGAAGCTTAAAAAAAGGAGACTGGAAGCGTTTCAGACTCGGTTTTAAGGATGGTTAGGGAAAGGGCCTCCCGAGCCAAAGGAAGATCGATATGGAGCCTTGCGGAACGCGACACCTCTCCCGAGCTAAAGATAGTCCCATCAAATATCGAGGAAGAAGCCAAAGCCTCGGGGAACGTTGGCGCACATGCGCATTCATCTGCTCCACACGTGTATCCCTTTTCCAGACGTCGGCATGTTCCTCAGCCATATTCCCCCCGTGACCTCCCGGTGGCTCCCGTAACCCGCCCGTGAACCTCCCCGTGCTTGCCCCTCACCACCATCCGACCCGCCCGCCCGCCCGCCCGCGATCACTGCAGCCGAGCCAGCTAATCCCCCGGTGAGCTTAGCAGTAAGAGCTCATGGTTTTCCGCCTTTTCCGCTATCTAGCCCATCATGAAACAGCCCCCATCTCGTCCTGTGTTCAAAGTATCTTGGGTAAGACTGGATTGTGAGGATGTGGTACGTGCGCCTCTGTAACCTGGAAATTTTAAAGCCCGCAAAGAAGCTGGCATCACATATTGCAGGAATGCCGGGTAGGAGCCCCGGCTCTTTAGTCGGGCCCTGTAGCTACTTGCTCAGATTAGCAGCAATAGGCATTCTCCAGAGCTCGGGCGGTGGGACTAAAAGACACCGGGGGTGACCCGCCCCCCCTCCCGCGCTTGGCAGATCTACTCGGCCTTAGAGACTGCAACACCTCAGCAAAGGACAGCAACAGAAAATCTATAAACACACATATATGAATATAGATATATAAATATATATAAAGACTCAGAAATGAACAAAGTGGTATTTAAATGTGGGCTTTTTTGTTTTGTTTGTCACGTGGATGATGAAGTATAATGTGCAGATGACATGGCATTTACTGTGTTTTTTTTGGGGGGGAAAAAAAACATTCACATTAAAGTGCTGAAAACCTTTGTCATGATGCAGTGATTCATTCGTTTGACGGGATGGATTTCGTTCCCTCTCGGGGACAGCATGAACGAGCTTTTCCGTTTTCTCCTCTTCTTGTTACATCCCCCCGAGGAATGAAAAAGGCTGAATACCGTCCTGTACTTGAGCTTTAACACTTTCAGTGCCAACTTTTTCAGACCCTCCTATGATATGACATTATTTTTTAACTGGAAATCAGGGCTTTTATCAATGACCTTTGTCTTAAAACGCTTATCCATTCTTTCCCAGTGCTTGTTATCACTTGAAGATTACATTTTCACCATCGCAGACCCTCAAAAAAAACATCTCCCGCATTCCCCGATGCGCCGCAACTGGTTATTTTCTCAATTGAATTCGCCATTGCTCACACCGAAATGCCCCATTCCCGCAGCGAACGACAGCGAAAAAGCCTTCGACTTGGCCGCGCTCTTCTCCAATTAGACGACTGCTCTGCATCTTTTTGCTCCCTGAGGCGATTCCCATTTGGGCCTGCTCTTCAGAAACAATAGGGAAACGGGAGGTGTGTGTGTGTGTGTGTGGAGGGGGGTGAACCGCCACTGCCGGCCACGCCTTAATCGATCTTGTTTAAAGCCGAGCCGAACTCCTGTCTGAGATTTAATTAAGAAGTAAATTGAATTCAATGTCAGTTAGGCCATAAAGTGTCGGGGGAATTGCCACAAAAGAAGGGAGAGAAAGAGGATGCTCATTAGGAATGGCGTTGACCGTATATATGAGCCTGTTCTCAGCTTTGCCGAATTAGTCTGAGCAAGATGTTGTGTGTGAACAAAAAACGTTAGAGATGTGTGTGTGTGCCTTTTTTAATCATAGTAAAATAAAGTGTAATTGCCCATCCGCTACAGTAGATGGCAGTGGTGTTCTCATTTATTTATGAAGAAGTTTGGTTCAGGCAAATGATGTACAGCTAGACAGCAAAGTTAATTGTATCCCATCCAAACATAGGAGAGATCTTTTGAAAGGCCAGGATGTCCTCTAATGAGCACACTAGGACTTAGTAAGGTAGAGTGTCAAAAGATATAGATTAAAAAAAAATGGTGGACAATTGACTCAATTGAAAGGGTCTCAGAAGGCTATTTTCCTTTGATATTTTAATGTTATGATATGCATGCAATACTGTGCAGTTTGAGTGTTTTTTTTTTCAGATTTATTGTTTTAAGGTTGAAAGAAAATCACTGCTGGAAAAAAAATAAGGACCTGCCGGAGCTTGGAGACAGGTAAACGGGAATTATATGTAACAATGAGCTGGCCACTCAGCCTACTGCTTGATATAATCGTTTTTGTTTTTGGGGGGTGGCTAAAATGGGGCTTATCACTGTCAGCCATTTTGCATTTAAAAAAAAAAAAAGAGCAGGGAGTGTTGTTGCCGGGTGATTATCCAAGCAATTGATGAATAATCAATAGGATGATTGATTTGAAAAAAATTCATTAGTAACGGCCATAAAACTGACCCTTTAGGGATACCATAGGCCAGTTTGTTTTGAGCATTGCAGAATGAGTCAAAGCACATTTGGCACAGCCTAAGTGTCTTTCTGTCCACTATTGACATTCGTTGACCTGACCGCAGTGCTTGTTTTGACCCAAGCGCTGCCTTGTTTGTGTGCTCGGGAAGAAACCCGAAGAGGTAACCTTGAAGCGGAGGCCAGCGAATGTCTGGGAGGCGAGTGGACAAAATATGCGAGGAGAGAGGACGAGTGGGAGAAGACAGAAGGGACGACGCTGACTCATTGTTAGCACGGGCAGTCTTCTGAATAACAAGATGCTACTCTTACATCCTTCCCATGACAATTATTAGGTTTTTCATCTACTTCTTCCATTTTAGGGCTGAATCCTTTCATTTTTAATATCACAAAAGTCTAATGGGTCACCCCGCATCTGGACATTTCATTAGTCTGCCTTGTATGAGGCCCTACTAACTTATTATTGCATGAAACCAACTCCGGGGACTTTTTTCTCACCTTTGGAATTTTTAATTCCTGAAATTAAATGAATACTGGAGGGCATCAAAGCATATTGGATAGCCAATTAATACGGATCTCATCCCACTTATATACATGGGTCACATAATTTGCTGTACTGAATGAAGTCGCCCAAAATGCCCAACATTCAACATGCTAAAATATAATAATTGGCGATATAATTAAAAAATACAATGTAGCTTGAAGTCTAAGTTAATACTTTGACTAATCAAGTAATGCGTTCAAAACCTCGTGTTCAGGTACTTTTTAAACTTACCCTTCAAACAAAAAGGATTTCATCATACTCACAACCGAGTGTGTGTTTTTGTGTATGTGTTCCTGTACGGCTATACTTGTGAGAACAATTTTGAGTTTTCTACCGACATTTTGGAGAAGTGAGGACATTTCGGCCGGTCCTCGTTCACAACTCTTTCCGAGGGTCAAAACTTGCTTTTAGAGTTTGGATTTGAATCGAGTTAAGATTGAGGTTAGGGTACGTGACGCAATAATTTCTGACGGTTAAGGTTTGCGCCGAAGAAAAGCATCATGTCCTCAAGTTTGGACACACAAACGCGTGTGTGTGTTTAAAGCAAGACCAAAAGCTCACTGGCATTTTGTAAAACTATCTCACCGACGTCAGTCAATCTACTTGCAGCTCGTGTCGGACACACAACGATGGCGACGGCACAGAAAGCGCTGATGGGCTTTTTGTTACCTGGATACCACGTCCATCCAGATGCAATTTATTATCATAGCTCACCCTCACCGCCACCGCTGCAGCATTTTAATGCACTTCTTTGATATTCCGCGTTGCAGAGTTCACACTCATCCTCTTTACTACAGGCAAAAATGTTTAAATGCAAATGTGGCGCGGCCGCGTATGGAATATACATTTCCGGGCACAAAAAGAAAGCCATATAGGTAATTTAAGTGTTTGCGTGGGTCGCCATCTTAATGCGCCTTGATGGTGTGCTCGCAGCCTTTGAGGTCGTCGATGCGTCTTGATGGTACCGTACATATACAAAACTATCAAAAGATTCTGTTTTTTTCACTACTGAAACCCTGGATGAATAGCAGATTAATATTAATTACAAAAAAATAGAGGTTTAATGATCAACAACAAATCAATTATCAAGTTAACTGCTGATCATTTTTGATAATTGATGAATCATTTTTAACTTAAAACTGTCCAAATGTTGGTAATTGAAACTTTTAAATGATGAATATCATCTGCTATCTGTAGTCCGATGAAGGCAGACTAATTAGCTTTGTGTTGATTCAGTATCAAATATTTGCATGTTCTTTCCGAAACAAGCAACATTTTTGCCTATTTTGTCACGGGATGAACCAAATCATTAAGAAAATCATAATTAACTTGTGCTTTTGCATTTTCTGCAATGACAATTTGCAATAGTCCTATTTATAAATTTAAAAAAATGAAAATTGAAACATTTTTCAAAAAATGTAATTCAGCGATTATTTAACAACATTACAATTGCTTATTAAAACAATCATTAGTTGCAGCTATAATTGAAATATTAGGTAATATGTTAACTTGTTTTATAATTTAACTCTTTCAAAATAAACACTTTTTGTCCAGATAATACACTTGCACATCTTGGTATTTTCTCAGTTAGCTTTATGGTGTGGATGATGCTTTATGATCAGGAACGACTTTTGTTGAACGACAGTTATAAAATTTCAATGCTTTAATTTCTTTACATTTTAACGTGTTTGAGACCATTTGAAAGTGAATGTGCTAGCAAACTTTCCACAGGTCCCGTCCTGCAGGTTTACATGTCCTTTGTCCCCCATGTAACATGGAACCCTTTCACACAACTGATATTGAATTCCCCATCCAGATCATTAGCCGCGTTGAAGTCACAGTGACATTTGTGCTTTTGAACACAACAGGGTGGAAAATTGAATGCCATGTTGTAAACTCAAAAACCCATTCCGGATTTCTACAAATCAATCAAATGTTCATAAGTGAACAGGTTTGCGAAATAGTATCTCATAGTAACTGCTTTTGCCAATGACAAAAAAAAAAAAGACTAGAGAATAAAATGAGAGCCTTGAATCTTTAAAGTCTACCAAGTAAAACCAATTTATAAAACTTTCTATTACCCTTCAGACTTTCCATGTTTTCCTCGCGATTGTTACGACTTGTCTTTTTCATGTACCTAAGCGTTGCTTCTTAAACACCTCAGCGGGGCAAAGATGGAGAAAGGCATCCGATGAAAGAGAGAAGAGACCATGCAGAAAACAAAAGGCCGCCATGTTTCCTCCATTTTGAGAACCTTCAAAGAAGAGTGGCGGTCCCCACGGGAGGCCCCACGCCCTCGGGGTCGACGGGATGAGACGCCCGTCGCGGGAAGTTGTCCATCAAAAATGTCTGATGGATTCTGTGCACCCTCCTCAACCACTTTTTTTTTTTTCTCAAATTTTCACAGAGTTTCTCGCGCCACTGCTTCGCCTTTCCTCCCAAAGGAACCGTGAGACTCGCATGAAGGCACCTTTCTGGAAGCGTCTGCCAAAAGTATATCTGGTTGGGATGTATTTTGTTTGTGTGACTGCATAGTGTATTTGGTAAATCAAATTTCTAAAATTTGGGATTATAGGAAAATATTGGTAAAACATTCTGAATTTTTGTGTGGTCTTAAGTGGCCACGTTTATTTCTATACTTCATAATTGGGCTGCAACAAGTTATTTATTTATTTATTTTTTTAACCAATCAAACTTGCACCATTCTAGAAAACAAAAAAATGCATTTGCTCCATAGTCTCGACTTATATTGCAAAAAAACAAAAAAACAAAAAACAAACACCAAACCAAAAAATTAATAAAGTGCGCTGGCATCAGCAGTATAGCAGTGTCTCCCATAAATAAGCCGCTAGCAAGTGCCTCATATAGCGCGGTAGCCGGATTACTGTTCAAAGGCAATTTAATAGAAGTAAATGACCCTGAGTCACGAGTTGCCGTTCCTACTGATCACTTTTTAACAAACCAGGTTCTCAAATTTGCTGTTTCACTCGGCAACATCGTTCCACTGGTTCTGATGACACTTGGTCATATACACCAAAATGTATGGGGTGAGATTGTTCTGAATTACCACTACAGAAGAAAAATATGTGCTGCCAAGCAGTTTAGATGTATGTATGTATGTAAGTTTGGACACTCATAAGTGGAAATATGTTATTTGTTCAATAAAATTGTTTTCTTATCATCCAAATGCAACGTAGCTCTCAAGATCAGTACTTAGTTTGATGAACAATCCCATTACAAAACCATCTCCAATTGCCAAGCTGCATCAATTTGGGGATAGTTTTGTCTTAACTTGTTCAGTAACTACCAAACTGGAAGAGAATATCCCTTTTTTGTTCAAGTAAATCATTTACAGGTCCAAGTAACAACTAGAAATAAAAAAAATCCCATTAAACAAGCACACAGAGCAGCATTCCCTCTTCCATTGGAAGCTTTTTGTTTTCCTGTCATTATCAGTAGATCCAAACTTGTGCAGACTCAGCTCCACACAAACATATTAGTCTTCATTTGCTCCCTCGCTTCCTTGTCAAAATCTATCGTTTGTTTCCTCACGGCTGGAGAGCGGCAAACAAGGACGACTTGCGAGGGAGAGAAGCTTAGGGTAGTCATTTTTCAATAAAGAAAAAAAAAAAAGATCCCATTTAATGGTTGGCAGAGGCACCTGAGACTTGGGCTATGCTGCGAAAATCCTCATAACTTGGCTGACGAAAAGTAGGAGCGAGCTCAAGTTTGCATATGGATATTCTGCCTGTAGGAACGGATATGAATCTTTTAATTTGATCACACTCTTAATTTGCGGAATGAACTCAGAGCAGCGTCGGAGTCGAATTAAAAAAAAAAAAATGAGCGCGTGTGTTTACTTTATGATGAGAATTAAATTGGGTGTTTTCCACGGAATAATTCCGAAGAAATTTTGAACATCGCTTCCTGAGTTTTTCTGGGTGCACTCATGATAAACATGTCTAATGCATGTTGCTATGGGTTACAGGTTCCTTTAAAAAAAAAAAATGAGAAGAATCGGTTCAAAAGAAACGAATGTCCTTATTTCGTCTTACATGTCAGAAGTGCATTAATCTAGCTCAGACGTTTTTTTTTTTTTTTTGAAGTGTCCATGTTGAAATCCATTGTCATTGAAAGGTCATGCTGAAAAGTGCTCACGCAATTACCTTCCCTGTAGTCATCGCTCTGCCCAGCGGCGCAGTTTTGTCTTTTTACTGAGCTGTAAAGTGGCACAAAGCCCAGCCGCCGTTTCACTTTGACACAAAAAAGAAAGTCTTTGCAGTGATTTGGGCTCCGCGTTGAAGTGATTCTTTGTTCAGTGGTGACGAACATTTACCCGAGCAAGGAAGCATGTAGCATATATTTATGGCGCATAAGAAAAAGTCATAAAATATTTGTAATAGACTCTGCAAAAATTGAGAGACCCGCATTCTTCAATTTTGTCACTTGGAATAATGGTTTCCTTCAAACCTTTAAAATGGCTACTAACTCTTAAACATGACTTTCAAAGAGGCTTTTAGATGACTTGTTGCTATTGTTGAATCCATATAAAGCCTTAAAGCGACTCCTTTATTCAGCCCAAAAAATACAATTTCCATCACTTCATAAGAAGCCACAAAACGAATCCCTGATAACCCTTATTATTAAAAACCTACTAAGTGTTCCAAGCACTCCATAAGAAGTGTTCCTTAAGATGCTTGAAGTGAAATCCTTATTATTCCTTTAAAATGACTCCTAGATTGTTCTTGTGACGTTTGACTTGACCAGTCTGTGAAGATTTTTAAGATTACTTTGAAAAGCCAGTAAATTATTCTATAATTAATATTAAAAAAAACAAGTTTTAAAAATTCCTTAATCAGCCTTGAAAAAAACTATGAGTTTCAATAAAGTATCCCTCATGAGCCTCTAGAAAAAAATTACTAAATAAGCCTCTGTCCCTAATAAACTTCACACTATACAAGCTTCAAAACAACTAATGAGCCTTCAAAATGTATCTTTAATAAGCCTTAACAATGACTCTGTAATTAACATAAATGATGAGTCTCAAAATAAAAAAAAAACTCCTTAACAAGCCTTACCAATTACTCTTTAATTAAATTAAATGTGCCATACAAAAACGTATTAAAACGGGAGAGACACAACAAACAACATCATCAATTTTTCTTTGACAAATAATTTTCAGAATTCATTGGCTTGTTTGGAGAATCAAAAAACAATGACAACATTTCTTTGAAATTGAAAGCAGCCAACCTGCTTATCCGGCTGATTGTGAGATGAAGCCGTCAGGGAATATTAGCCCGTTGGGAAACAGATGCCATTCGCCTTAGTGGGCCTGTAACTCATTGGCGACCTTCACCTTAACGATTCCAACCGGAGTTCGACCGCTCGTATTTTGCCTTTCAATTACGCCACGGAGGCATCTTGGGCCAGGAGGCGGCTACCCATGACAAACGGCGGGATGCGCTCAGCCACTTTGATGGGCTGCCGGTTGTCTCATTCACCACTGACATGCTTCTTTGCGAGGGGTTTTCAATTTAGGGTCCGGCTTTGAAGATGTGAGGGCGCGGGTGGAATCCGTTTGGGCATCAAACAAGTCAAGCAATTGGAATAACGACCAGGGTCAAGGCTTCAGATAAAACGCGGAACCTCCCATTCAATCCACTTTCCGCCATCAGCCATTGTCCTTGACTCCACTTGCCCGGACCACCTTGGGCGCGGAATTGAGTTACTCCGAGGCCCCGCTTTAAAAGCTCACCGCACAAAACATGCCAGGCATAAAGTACGGGATTATTGATGGTGGCTCTTTTAGCATTTGTCTCTCGCTCGCAGGTTCTAGGAAGACATAAATCCGGCTAATCTCTTCCCTACATCTGTACAAGCCACCCGAAGCGGGAAGTTATCCGGGGTCAAAAGGGGCTGCCACGCTCACTATAAGAAAACCACAAGCCACAACTGGAAGTTGATGTGCAACCACGGTGCTCGAGGAGGTTTACAAAGGTTCTATAAAAGGCGCTTTTACGCAGAGTTCAAACAGACTTCACATGTGCAGCCTGTGTACAAAAAGTACTGGAACATTTCCCGAGTTCTAATAACGGTAAAACAATGGTAACAACGATAAACTCATTGCAAACTGACAAATAAATCATGCCATGTCATGTCTTTGGCCTCGAGGACTGTGTGAACAGTACGGGGTGAATAAATAAAATGCTGACTCTACACAAAATGTACAGAAGCTTTGTGTGAAAGGGGCTAGGGCTATATAACATCAATTATCATAAATTTGTCTCTCCACTCTATTATTTCCACTTCAGCCCCTTTCTTACAAACAAGAGAAGTCGGGGATGATGAGCAGTGTGAAAGTCTCTACTCAAGGGGTCACCAACGCGGTGCCCACAGGCACTGGGTAGCCTCCGAGTATCACATGACCAGCCCGCAGACCTGTTCTGCAAATAGTTTACAAGTGATAGAACGTTGTGATTTTCTTGGAATTTTACAAACGATTATGCATATATGACCTATTTTTCATATTTCACTTGATTTACATATTTACCACAGCTGTTTCTTAATTATTGTGAGAAATCAATAACAAACAGGGTTGTATTACCCAGTACCAAAGAAGTAGCTCTCAGTGATCCCTGCTCTCCTCGAATGTGATTTCTGCCTTTGTTTAGCTCTTAATATTACCTTGATAAGAAAGTGACATCACGGTCCCTTTCACACCAGCCAGCAACATCCGAAGGGGGAAAAAAAGACTTTTGACAGGGAGTGTGAAAAGGGCTACACAATCATCATTCTGCCTCTGTAATAAGCCTGTGTGCTACCTTGGAGGCTGTGATAATCACGAGACACCTTCACTTCCAGTTCATGTTGAGCCTTTTCACACAAAATAGCAATATAGGAAAAAGCTGGGACAAAGTCAGCTTTGACACATGGTGTGAAATAGACTACACAGCTGTCATTGCACATCTGACACTACCTCAGATTATTTTAAATGTGTTTCCTTTGTCTTTCAACAACCAGCCACGATCTTTACAGCATCTATTCTGATTTAGTTACTTTCAAATAGGTCAGCTCTATGACGGGAGAGAGCGCCAATGGCTTTGACAGGGAGTGTGAAAGGGACTACATAGTCGGTATGCAGTCCATGATATTACTTCATAAGCCGTGAACTGTACGGGTTGCCTGTGGCCCTCCATTCCATGTAAGGCATTTTCAAAGGCCGGCATGACGGAAAAAAGGCAACATTGACAGTTGCCATTGTCCGTTCTGCTAACTTTCACACAAACAAGAGACACAAAAAAAAGTAAAAGAAAAGGCAGCGCTGAAAGGCATTGCAAAAATGTTCACATTCGGTTTAACATACGATTCTATATCATAAGGCGTAACTTCAAAGGTGGCCCGCGTCCCTCATTGTGCGTCGCTATTTTTCAAACTACAGGTAGTGACACAGGAAGGATGAGTTTGATGGGCAGTTAGTGCACAGTTCTCAAACTACAAAGTTCTGATTCTACCTCTAAGAACAGTAAATAACCATCATCCCTATATTCTGCATTTTACTCAGGAAAAAAAAAGGCCAGCTTTGATGGGCAGTGTAAAGACAGGCTAATGTGAAAGGCACGAGGATGAAGACGTGGCAGTGAGCAAGAGCGGTGGAGGGGGTGAGGGTAGTTGGTGGTAGTGGTGGGTGGGGGTTGTAGAGTGCAAAGGGGGCGGTGGAATGGATGTTTTATGAGGCCCTTAACATTTACTTCCTCTACGTTTCAATCCGCCGTGTCTATTAAGGGCGGCCACTCCTCCCATGTGTCGGCCATCCATCAAAGACAAAGCGACGGCAACCACCACAATGGCGGACATTTTGCTATGATGGAGGGAGGGAAGGTCGGACTTGGGGGAGGGCAGGCATCTAGAGAAAGTGATCATCTGGGAGATGGGAAAGGAAAAGGTACAAAGAGAAAGAGTGGAGGACAAGGAGCTGAGCTTCTTTATTTGCACTGAGACCAGCGCACCTTTCTTCACAGGCACAGTCAACACAGAACATTCTCTTCCTGAGATCCCTCAGAAATAACTTTCTTGGAGGGGCAAGCTGCTCATTCTGTCTCGCAATCAAAGGATACTGTTTTCAATCTCGGCTAGGAACTTTCCATGGAGTTTGTATGTTCTTTTCATGCTTGTATGGGGTGTTCATAAGGTGATCTGACTTCCAACAACATTCCACAGAGACTTCTGATTATCCATTGAAGTGAATTTGGGAATTAATGCTTTATTTGTCCTGAAGGTGGTTGGAGACCACTCAAGGATGTACGCTGCCCCTTGCCCCAACCAGGGCTCTAAATAGGACAAGTGCAAGAAACGGACTTTGTTAGCTGAACTAGTATATCACTCAATATGATTGGAAGACTGTGGCCAGCCAAATGTTAAGTCACTCAAAGTCAGCTTGTATAAACGCCATCTTAATCAAGGCTAAGTTCCAGAAGCTGAAGGGAAGGATCTTCAGTTGGATGCAACCTTTGATTCAAAACTTTAGGTCAACTGGCACCATGAACACAAGCAAGAACGTGACTTCGGTCGAGGGAGGGGAAACTGTGCCACTTGGTGCTTTGGCATGTGCTCTGAGACGCAGCAAATTTGATTTTATGCGAGCAGATGCGCTTGAACGCGAGAGTTGTCTTGTATGAGTGATTGCTGCCAATGAAAAACAGGCAAGGTCCGGGGGCGTTTGGGTCGGGGAGGCTTACGCCAGCGCTCGGGCTTCGGCAGGCCACTATCAATGATAAACTTTTCCTGCTATGTACTCATTAATCTAAATCTAGCAATCCGGACAAAGCCACAGCTCAACGGCAGCCGACCAATCGCGTAATATATTTTCTGCCCTCTGGCCGACCGCAGACGAGGTCCGCTATCTGCGAGCTAATCACGGCCGCAGTCCGACGCCGGCCAAGGCATGAGCGCTTCAGATTAGAGCGGGCATTTGCGGCAACGTTAATGACTAGCGTGTAGGCAATGATCATTGCGGCGATGAACAGCTGCTCGGCACTGGCGTCCGCTCACGCGCCATCGGCCGTTTGTCTTCATTAACACGGGCCGAGGAGAACCCTCGACCGCAAACAGCGTGGGTCAGGCGAGGAAACGCGGTGGCTTTTTTGTTTACAAGGAGAGAGGGCAGAAGAGGAGGGTGAACGAGACAAAGATGAACAGCGACGAGATAGGGGGAGGAAAGAGGGTGCTTTGTACCATCCGGCAACCTTGTCTTTTCCCGGCCACCCTGTACACCCCAGCCCCCACCCCCCCAGAGCAATTAATCATCTGATAGCGAGCTTACTCAAGCGACAAGCATCTCCCCCACATCCTAATTAAGCTGGGAGAGGAAGAGGAGGCTAGAGGAGAAATGGCCAAGTGGAGTAAACAAGCAGGGAAGGACGGGAATCCGAATCTCAAGGCCGAGCTCCCGCGGATCGGCAGCGAGAAGAAACAGAGTCTGTGCCAGGCAGCGGTGAGGCTGACATCCATCTCCAGACTCCGCACTGGTGCCAAGGTTACACTGCATACACTTGCTTGCGGAACGTCCCTCACGAGATTTAAGTATACGCTGCTCTAATCATGTTTGCATGGGGATTACAGTATATGTTACAAAACACAACAAAATGGAATTGTGTGTATAACTTATCTCAGGGGGGACTAAATACCTTTACTCATCGCAATGAAACACTTCGTAGCCATCTTTACATCGTCTGTTATAGCTCAGCATTTACCGCGGTGACCCACAATTGGGGGCGCTCAGTTGTTCAAGCTTCGAATTTGCCAGCATCTGAGGTAATATTACAGATGCAACAAATGTGCCAGTGTTAAAAAGAGGATGAATTCAGAAAAGCGGCATTTGGCCCTCGGGAGTCAAAAACAGACGTTTGAATTTCAATCTGTTCCGACCTCAGACACTTTATCATAAAGAGTAAAGTGTGTTGGACCAAGGTTGAAGTAGCCATACCAAAACGTCTCAGCATTCTTAAGAAATCTTGTCACTTTGCTACTGTTAGCCTGCCTATCAAATATGTCCTTGTCAAAGTCGTTCCCCATTTCTCAATTTTGTGTGAAATGGAACCACACGGAAGTCGACTCATGTATTTGTCAGCTTCAGAGGACATATCAAGAAATGTAACAAAGTCAGGACTGGATGTTACCGATACAGACCGTGGCAATGACATCTCCACTCCGGTCTGTGTGAAAGGGGTCATCATGGACTGACGTCAATCATCTCGCTTCATTAGGTCGCCAGTTATAACGCTTTTCAAGAAATTAGTTTGTTTTTCCTCTGACTGTTCTTTGTATAAAATGTCTGATATGGACAGGTTTCAGAGGAAGAATCAGTGTCAAAACAGAGGGAAAATGTTTCACTTCAATATGTTCTGGAGCATCTTTTGCATTGTTGCTGGTTTTCTAAAGTCTCAGGTGCAGGAGTGCCACAGAATCGAAAAGAAGGGAAAGCTGAGGGAGATCACAATGGCATAAGCCAGTTATGATAACAAATCCAAAATAATGAAATCCCTCAGCAAGGAATCCATTATGTGAAGAAGAAACTTGGAATGTTTATGTGGACATTCTTGTTTTGTTCAAGGTGCCAAGTGTCTTATTTTGGTTGGTCATGTTACAGCCACCTGCCAGCCAATTAGCTGAGTGCAGAAGGAGCAGCTGGGCACCTGTCCCAACATTCCTAGCATCTGCTAAAGCTAATGGCTCTGATCTCAGGGAGCACTGGACTAGACAGCCAGAGGGAAATGTGTTTAGGAAGGACACTCCAGGTAAAAGAAAATCCCTTTGCCTTTTACTATCAACTCTTCCATAGTGTCATCCTCAAGGGCTCTGAAACCAATCTGGCCTCCCAACAACCAGTCCATACTTTGTAGTCTATGGGCATTTAGGGTCCTCTTGATCTTGCATCATTTTCAAGTCTAATTCTTAAGGATGAAGCCAAGAATGTCAAATATATTTTGAAGACCCCAAAGCAACAGCACGCGGCCCCAGTTTAAGATCCATTCTTCTCCACGTGTGTTTGACGGGGGCCTAGGACGTTTCAGTTCGAGCTAATTAAAAACATTTCTTTTAATGGCATCAGTGTGTCATCAGAAATTGGTTCTATATGCCTCAGCACCTTTCATCAATAGAGTGTTGCATCTATTGCTTGGCATCGACCCATCCTCGCTCGCCATCGCTCTGCCCGTTGTGAATAATTACCTTCGTCCACAGGTGGGGGCCGAGATGCATCGTCCCGAGCAAAAGAAAAAAAAAAATGCCTGCTCCTCTCCCCCTTGTAAAATGCCTTGACCCTTTTTCACTTTTATGGATGGGGGGAGTAATATATGGTTGTATTTATGAGACAGGCCCTGACAGATTTAATATTTTAATTTGGTTTTACGGCCTGAACATAGGGCCTCGCAGGACTCTTTACGGCCGACTGGATGGTGCCGACCGACAGTGACTTCAAAATGACACGCGCAGCCATCCTCCTCGTCCACGTGCCCGGCGCATCTCTAAACTCCCCCACCACAACCCCCCACATGTCTCCATCAGCTCCCACCTCGGCCATAACTCCGAGCCGTCGACATGGCCATCGAGCAGACAGCGCAGATCTAATAGAGGCGAGATTGATGGTTCAAACAATTCAAGGGCTGCGGCACAGGGAACAACAGAGCCATGGGGCTGCGAGATTGATGAATCAGAAGATGCGGCTCTAAACTTTTCGCGGCTCCGGCAATACGCCCGCCGATGCTTCAGACTATTAGCAGCTGATACCGTGGCGGCCAGGGGTTGATTGATGAATGTGACGACTCTTAGGCTCGTCGCCCCGGATTGGTTGGTAATTTCAAACCCAGAGAGAAAGAACGAAATAAAAAAAAAAAAAGCCTTCCACCACCGCCATGAGAAGTTTGATGAATTTTAATGGAAATCAATAGCGTTGGATGGAGCTTTCTCCAAGAGAGAACTTTAATCAAACGAAATTCATTATTTTGTCGTAGCGTCTCAAAAAAAAAAAAGGACCCGAACCAATAATAACCAAGACATTCTCCCTTGAATTAAAGCGCTTATTGTTTGACATCAAATTAAAGGTCTTTAAATGTTGACGCAGAGACTTTGGAGGGGGATTTGGAGGTATTATTTCCTCGTGGGGTTCCGAAGGGTTCCCATGGGAACTGGCAAATGAGCATCTGCCCGTCCTGGCCCAGTGGCACAGTGATCATCGATCTGTCTGAGCTCAACCAATCAATGGCTCGTTGAGTACTCCCAGCATCGCGGGATGGAGCGGTGCTAGTGAGCAAGCCGGCCCAAAGTCTTTTCTGTCCGACACAAATCACCGGCTTAATTGATGGCTTGGAATTGGCTTAAGGAGCCTGGTGCACTTTCCTCCGGCTCCCTTGCGTATGAAGGTGAAGCTACCCTGCAAGCGAGTAGCAATGAAAACACTTGTGTACCGGTTATTTTTAATGTATTCTATTTGTGATCCGCAATTTCTGCGTGAACATTTTTTTATTGATAGGGCTGGCACTGTTATTGACATAAAGCCTACTGTTAACAATCAAACAGAACAAGTGGAAAGTGATGCACTCAAGCTGAACACTAATCATAATCCGTTGTAGTAAAACTGCACAATGCTTCAACAGGTATGTAAAATATTGTATGTTGTAAATTGTATAGCTTTTATTCTACACTTCCCTACAAAGAGTCCTATTTGTTGTTGAAGGAAAGATTTAGGAACATTTTGGAAAGGGTGAAGACATTTCGATTTCCTGTTCGATATGTGATATTTTAGCTGAAGTAAAACATACATATGATCACATTTATCCATCAATAAAAATTATTTGAAACTCAGATAGCTTTTATTATTACATGTGTATGGAGCCTCCATACGATATTGTTAGATATGGATGGAAGGAAGGAAGGATAGAAGGAAGGAAGGACGCTTAAGGTATACTTGTTTTACAGACAGCTCCAAGCCAATCGCCTTGGAAATTTCACCCAAGTCGGAAACCATTTGTGCAATTTTAGTAGCTTGAGTTGCAATCAAAGATTAAAATATCTGTGCACCTCCTCGCACACTTTTCTCTTCAACCGAATTCTTTTTTAAATGCTGATTGGTTCCTGCCATAATATGAACTTTAACAGTTGTCCATAACACTATTTTTAACAGTTGACCGATCAGTGTCAATGGACATTCACGGGCTTGACCTTGGACATGCATTCAGATATATAAATCCATACATCTTTACAGTGTGCACAGAAAATGAACAATGTTTTTTTTCCCTCCTCATTCAATGCAAATCCCCGCCATCAACAAAATCATTAATCAGCCTTTATTAGCAGCACGCGGAAGGGTAAAAAGACAGGAACCTGCAGTAGGAGGGGGGGCGGGGTTGGGGGGGGGGGGGGGGGGTCTCATTTACCAGTGACATTTGGGCGGCAGAGCGCCGATGTTAGAAGCGGGCTGCCGAGGTCCGAGCAGGTGCACGGCGAGGGCTCGATCGATAGGGGCGAGCTTTGATAGAGTGTTTGCCACCCGGCTGTCGGCCGGCCTCTCGCATTCCTAATCAGGGAGAAGATTCACAATGGCAGCTAAGTAATGAGCGAGCGCCAGCGGAACGGCCGGCCCACTCCCGGGGAATCACCGCGGCATGCTGGGAAAATAAAGCATTTTGGAGGCAGGGAAAACCAAATGACGGATACCAAATGATGTCAAAGCCTCTCAAGTACACCTAAACATGCTTAATGAATATTAACAGAAAGAGCTAGATTGGAATTCAGAATGTGCTTTTTGAAATGTGCGGTTTTAACATATAGTGTGATGAGGACCTCAGCAACCGCTGGTAAACAGGATTTTTTATTTGTTATTTTTGGTCTGGATTAGAATTCGTCGTCCCACCTTGACATACAAATCATAGTTTATCACGGCCGAGGGGAAATGAGTTATTTAAACGGTAACGCCGGCATCCAAGTAGAATATTTCATCAAAATAACCAAGGAGATGTAAATAGCTTGTGGTAACCTTGGCAACCAAGTTTCATCT